>NC_061112.1:75540748-75679356 GCF_002878395.1 Capsicum annuum
CAAGTGAGTCCTCATTGATTCGAGGACAATATGATTTGATACATTTATTTCTTAAGTTTAGTTTTACGGAGTTAGTTGGAGACATGTTCCTTCAACTCCTTATTCAGATAGTTTAGAGGCTTTTAGATTTACATTCAGATTTATGTTCAGATTTACATTCAGATTGAGTTGTTTTGGGTATTTTCACCCACATGATTGTATTCAATTGAACCTTATGGCCTTACAGTTCTATGTATTCCATATTATTATATCATGATTTGTAGTATACAGGTACAAATATCAGTCATGGGTTAGCTTGTGGTCCCTCAGGATCATGAGCTTCGTGTAGCATTCCGATTCAGCGAATCGGGGTGTTACAGAGGACTAGCTACTCCAGGGAGGATTATACTAAAATATTTATTTAGGAGATATTGAAGTTGCATGGTACACCAGTGTCCATCATTTTAGACCGAGATATGCAGTTCTTCCCTCACTTATGGCATTCATTTTAAAAAGGTTTTGGTACTCAAGTGAGCCTTAACACCGCTTTCTATCTTGAAACGGATGGAGAAGTAGAACATACCATCCAGACTTTGAAGGATATGATAAGGGCCTCTGTGATTGATTTTAAGGGAATTTGGGTAGATCATTTGCCTCTTATTTAATTTGCATATAATAATCACTCGAGAATTAGAATGATACTTTTTAAGGATCTTTATGGTAGGAAGTGTAGGTATCCTATTGGGTGGTTTGAGTTTGGCGAAACTAGGTTGTTTGGTCCTAACTTGGTTCATCAGGCCATTGAAAAGGTTAAGGTGATTGGAGAAAGACTTAAGACTGCTTAGAGTCACCAAAAGTCTTATCGAATATAAGGAGGAGGGAGTTGGAATTTTAAGTTAGTGATTGGGTGTTCTTGAAAGTTTTTACTATAAAAGGTATCATGAGATTTGAGAAGAAGGGAAAACTCAGTCCCCATTATGTTGGTCCATATCAGGTTGCGAGAAGGATTGGGAATATTGCTTATGAGTTGGATTTTCTTGTGAGTTTGGGTTCTATTCATCCTTTGTTCCATGTGTCGATGTTGAAGAAGTGCGTGTGTGATCCTTCTTTGATTATTCCAGTGGAGGATGTTGGTACTTTCAGATTCTTTGTCATACGAGGAAGTCTCGGTGAAGATTTTATATAGGTAAGTCTATCGATTGAGAACTAAGGATGTGGCTTCAGTGAAGGCTCTTTAAAGGAACCAAAAGATGAAAGAAGCTACATAGGAAGCTGAGGAAGATATGAAGGTCAAGTATCCGTTCTTATACCCTGCATTAGATGGAAATACTTGAGGTATGGTTTTCACTCTCCTTCTTGTGGCATTTTGACTTTGTCATTTGGTTGTGTGGGTATTCTTTCTTGTTTTCGTACCAAGGGGTGTCCAAACTTCTTTTTTGGGAAGAATGATCCTAGGGAGGGCTAACGTAATACCCCAGGTTTTGGACTCTAAAATTTATTGAGTGTTGACGACACTGCCTAGTCTACGACTCAGGTGATAAGTCGTTATAACTCATCATGAGTCATAAGGTAAGACTCGTAGTCTCACCAGTAAAGTGTACCCAAGCAACTAATTTGATCACGACTTAGTCCTAATGAGTCATAAGGTAAGGTCACGCATCCTGGTAAGAGACTAGTGACCATAACACTGAAGTTTACCAAGGTGTCTACCTAGGCCACGAGTCCAGAAAATGACTCTTGACCGGTCACAATGAGTCATTATCGGACACGTAACGATTGGGAGCAAATTTTTTTGCATGTTTTCATTAAGGATATTTTGGTCTTTTTTTTCCTATACACTTTACCCACGACCTTAAAATATCTAAGGGTACCATTTAATATCAATTATCAAATTATAAATATCATCCTCTCCTCTCAAACTCCCAAATAAGAGAAATTAGGGTTTTCAAGGGATTAACCATCGAAGCTCCAAACTCTGAATGTTTCTTCAAATTATTTTTAGTGTTCAGGCATGTCTCTCCTCCCTAACTTGATTTTTATATAAAGGCATATGTTTCATTATTGTTCATGTGAATTTAATTATGGGTTTGTAATTGGGTTGAGGATTTTAGATTTTTTACTATTGGAATTGCTCTCCCCATGTTTTGAATACGATATTCATACTTTAAATTATGGTTTTTTAATTGAATGGGTGCATGGTTATGGGAATTTGAAATGGGGAATATGTTTTTCCCCAAATTGTTGGATTTTGGATTGATAATGGTAATATCCTCAACCCACCTTTATGAACTTTGGTTTTTAATGTGAAATTTGCATGGTTTAACCCACTTTTAGAACTATTGCATTATATTAAAGAATAAATAGATTAAAATGGATTTGAAAGGCCTTGGTAGCCATGTTTTGGTTTTAACATGGAACTTCGGAATCAAATGGTTAATAGATTTGTTATGGTATAATAGAGGTTATCTTGCAATCACAACTGATATAACGATACCAAATAGTAAATGCCTTAATAAATGACTCCTGGGTTAAAAAATGGATTTATGTGCATAACGGTTTTAATTTGGGCTTAGTAGAGGTTGTGTAGCTCACCGTGAAGGTGGAGGTACGAAGGGACCGATACTGAAAACCATATTTACCGGTGTGGGGGTCTATATGACCATGTGCATGGTTCACACAATATATAAACATTTTATTCGAATGGTTGGAGCCTTAAGGCTTTAGCCCTTTCTCAAATTTCCTCGATTCATGTGGCTACACGTACTGGGCCCTTTTAGTAAGGGGAGCTAAACCCATATAGACCATGGGTGCCCTTAGGATGGATAGAGCTATACAGTCCAGGTTAATGGTTTTAAACTCTCATGTTCAAAATCCTTTACCCTATCCCGATATCTTATATGTGTATATATGAATGTATGAATGTGGTTTTGACTAATTTTGGACTTGGCAATATTTTATCACTTTCCCTGAGTTACATGCCAGTGCTTATCCTACTGACCATCTTAGGACGCTACATAATTTAATGATGTAGGGTCCTAAGATTTTTCTGTTACCCCTATGCAACGTTAGGTGGTATGGTTGTTTGTTGAGTTGTTGTGAAGTGGTGATCCATTATCATCTGGAAAGATTTATCATTTCATTAGGTTTCTTTTCATAATTTGAGAATTAAAGAATTTTATTATCATGGTTGGGGGCATGTCCCGACCTGGTTAGTCTTCTTGATTTTTAGAGGCTTTAGTGGAAAAGGTGTGGGTTGGATATCTATTTTGGATTCTTACAACCTTCCTATAAGTTTATATATCCTTCTTATTGATTGGTTTTGATTTTGAAATTGTTTTATTATGTTCAGGTGGTTAGGCTAGGGGGTAATGTCTGGCCCACGATTGGCTTGAGATACCCTTCATGGCCAGGCCTTGGTTTGGGTCGTGACATTAACATGGAAGATACTATTTCAATTGGGAAAACATGTATTCATGGTTTTATTTCAAAATAAATTAAAGAGTTTAATGAAACTCATATTTGACCTGGAACCTACCTTGAGGGGAAAATATGCTTGAGAATTGAGGTATTTTGGGGACTCAACAGGTGGAAGGGACCCATTGATGAAATCCCACATACCTGGAAGTGAATTCCTTTAAAAATCCCTTGGACTTCGTGCTTGAACTTAATAAACCCTAGCTTGCTTTGGAGAAGAAGAAAATCGCTTTTTTTTCTAAGTGTAACGCTTTGGGGATTTATGAGGTGTTAGGGTAAGTTAATCCCTCAATAATTGATTTTGGAGTGTCCAAACGACATGGACTTGGGATTAAAAGTATGGGAGTTCACCAAAAAGCCTTTCCTAAAATCATGCAGGAATTTTTGGTTCCAATCGACACGACTCGGGCAACATCTGGTCACAAGTAGTGACCTGAGATCCTGAGGTCAGAGCCCAGTCTGTTATGACAATGACTCCCCTCCTAATAACTCATTAGATCTGATCATGGTTCTTTAGGAGTAGTCGTAGTTTGAGACTCGATTTTTTAGATTTCTTTTGTTATGGTAACGGGTCCACCTAACAACTCGTTGTCACTGATAATGAGTGGTGGGGTAGAGTCGTTATCCTTGGGCTAAAATCTGGGAGTCCTCGGTATTGTGACAATGATTTCCACATAATGACTCGTTACGTCTGGTAATGGGTCGTTACCTGAGTAGTTGTCACTGGCATGTAGACAGACCCTTAGGAAAATTTAACTTTTTTCCAGAAAATTGGATTAAGGTGAGACTTGTGGCACTGGAAAGCTAATTTAATGGCCTATGTTTTGATGGGTCTAGAACTTAAAAACTTGAGGAATTACAATATCTTCCCCTTGGTATCATTTATCCCCGAATGAAGCTGACTAAGCTGAGTGGCTAAGGGAAAACTAAACTTTTTTTTGCACTGAACACTTACAGGCTGAATCATGAACTGATATCTGAATTTGTGACTGATGCATGAACTGGAATAATCTCATGAATGCATGATATGACATGGAAATAGCTGGATGTACTCAGATCAAAATGAAAGAATTGATTAATTAAGAAAAATATTACCTCATGTTGGGGCTAAGTTTGAAGAGAAAAGATGGGGGTACTTGGCCATCATATCTGCCTCTGCTTCCCAATTAGCTCCCTCAACTGTCTGGTTTCTCCACAAAACCTTAAGTAAAGCGACCTCTTTATTTCTCATCCTACGAACTTGATGCTTAAGAATCTCAATAGGGATCTCTTCACAAGAAAGGCCATTTTCCATGCCAACCCTTTCTAAAAGGACTACTGATGCTGGGTCACCAACACATTTTTTGAACAAGGAGACATGGATGACTGGATGCACTGATGTGAATTCTGCAGGCAAATCCAACTCAAAGACTACCTTACCATAACGACTCAAAATCTTGTAAGGTCCAACAAAGGGGGGCTGAGTTTTTCTTTCTTTCCAAATCTCTTCACCCTTTTCATGGTCGAGATCTTTAAATAGATAAAATTACCTACATCAAACTAAAGCTCCCTTTTTCTCACATCTGTATAGAATTTTTGACGACTCTAGGTCATATTTAGTCTATCTATAATGAGTTTAACTTTTTCCATTACCTCATGCACTGAATTTGGCCTTATCAAATCAGCTTCACAAACCTCAAATCAACCAATAGAGACCTACACCTCTTACCATAAAAAGCCTTAAACAAGGCCATTTGATTACTATATTGAAATCAAGTGCTTATCCCAACTACCCTTGAAATCAATCTCACACACCCTCAACATATCCTCTAAGGTCTGGATTGTACTCTCTGCCCGACTATATTTTTGTGGGTGAAAAGTTGTACCGAGGTAAACTTGGGTACCACGATACTTCTGAAAAGCCTTACAAAAATAAAAGGTAAATTGGGTACCTATATCTCAGATAATGGTCAAAGGAACTTCATGCAGTTTCACCAACTCCCTAAGGTAGAGTCTAGAACAATATTTGGCTGAATCTAAAGTAATAATTATAAGAAATAAGTTGACTTTGTCATTTGATCCATAATAACCCGAATAAAATCAAGCTGACTATAAGTATGAGGCAATCTTGTGATAAAGTCCATATTCACCACATCCCAATTTCAAGTAAGAATACTGAATTCCTGAAGCATACCACTAGGCCTTTAACCTTAACCTACTAGCAATTTGGACACAACCACAAATTTAGTGATATCCTTCTTTATGCTCTTCTGCTAATAGACTTCCCTCAAATCGCAGTTGATCTTAGGAGCTCCTAGGTGAATAGAATATCATGAACCCTGAGCTTCTGCTAACATCTTCTTCCTTAATCCATCCACACTCAAAACACATAATCTACCCTGACAGTGAAGAACATCATCACCCCTCGAGAAAAAATCTCAACTTTCTGATTTTGAACCGTCTCCTTCAGCTTAAGTAAATAGGATCTCTATCTTGATTCTCCTTTACTTCAGTAATCAAAGAAGATTTCAAACTATTTTAAACCCAAACACTACCTTCAACTGAATTAATCAACCAAACTCCCAATATAACAAGATGATAAACTTCGCAAACTAACTCTTTCTTATCATCCTTAGCGTGAGCGACACTACCCATAGACAATCTGCTAAGAGCGTCGGCCATTATATTGGCCTTGCCTGGGTAATATAAGACACTCATATCACAGTCTTTGAACAACTCCAACCACCATCTCTGATGAAGATTTAGATCCTTCTGATTGAAAACATATGGAAGACTCTTGTGATTAGTGAACACATCAACATGAACCCTATAAAGATAATGTATCCAAATTTTTAAGGCAAACACAACTGCTGCCAACTCAAGATCATGAGTCGAGTAGTTCTTCTCATAAGGTTTGATATGTCCAGAGGCATATGATATAACCTTGCCCCGCTACATCAACACATAACCAAGACCAACTCTAGAAGTATCAAATATACCACAAAACTATCTGAACCCTTTGGTAGAGTCATCTGGAGTGAAGTTAAGTCAAGTTTTCAATTCCTGAAAACTCTTCTTGCAAGAATCGTACCACTGGAATTTGACCTTCTTCTAATTCAATTTGGACATGGGAGAAGCAATAGATAAAAATCCTTCAACAAACCATCCATAGTAACCAGCTAAATCCAGGAAACTCTCAATGTCTGATGGAGAGATGGGTTTAGGACAGTTCCTTACTGATTTGGTCTTTTAAGGATCAAATCGAATTCTTTTAATAAAAATGATATGACCAAGGAAAGCTACTAATTTCAACCAGAATTCACATTTGCTGAATTTAGCAAATAACTAGTGATTAGTAAGAGTCTGTAAGGAAATACTCAAGTGATTCGCACCCTAACTCCAAGAGTAAGTGAGGATGTCATCTATGAAGACTATAACAAACATGTCTAAGTACTGCTTGAACACCCTGTTCATCAAGTCTATAGAAAATGCAGGAGCATTTATTAGTCCAAAAGACATAATTATAAATTTAAAGTGAGCATATCGAGTTTTGAAGGCTGTTTTTAGAATGTCACCTTCATAGACTTTGAGCTAATAATAGCTATATCTGAGGTCTATCTTAGAGAAATAGTGTGCACCCTAAAGTTGGTTGAGTAAGTCATCAATCCTGGGGATGGTATACTTATTCTTTATTATGACTTTGTTCAATTGACGATAGTTGATGCACATTCTGAGAGAACCATCCTTCTTGTGCGCGAATAGAACTCATCCGGATAAATCCCTTGTCTAAGAGAACTTTCAATTGCTCTTTCAATTCCTTAATCTCTTCTGGATACATTCTGTATGGTGGAATTAAAATAGGCTAGGTATCTAGAAGGAGATTTATTTTAAAGTTATTTTCCCTCTCGAGAGGAACTTTGGGTAAATCTTTTAAAAAATACTTCTAAAAATTCACTTACTACTAAAATTGACTCAAGTCTCGAGATTTCAGACCTTGAGTTCTTGAATCAAACAAGGTGATAAATACACCTCTTGGGAATTATTTTCGTACCTTAAGGAAAGAGACAAATTGAACTATAGGCACTGAGGTACTACCCCTCCATTCTAACACTGGCTTATTTGGAAACATATACTGGACTATTGTGTTTCTATAATCAACTGAGGCATAACAAGAGTGGAGTCAGTCCATGACAAGAATAACATCAAAATCAATCATTTCTAACTCTACTAGGTCGACTGAGGCAATTTTCTGGGACACTTTAATTGGGAAATTTTTATTACCTATTTAGCTATGTCTAAACTACTGACTGGGGTAGAAACTTAGAAGGTCTCTATAAAAATTTTTGGGTAGATACCAAAATCTACTGTTACATATGAAGTCACGAAGAAAAGTATGGCTCTGGGATCTAATAATATGTACACATGAAGATAAAAGACTTGTAACATACCAATAACCACATCAGGAGAACCCTCCTGATCCTGTCAATTCTGAAAGGCATAAAACCTATTCTGATATTGTCCACCAGTAGCCTAGAGGTGGCACCGTTCTAAATTGGGTGACCTACTGGAACGACTGAAGAGTTAGTCTGACTCTATTGTCGATTATTTCTACCTTTCTACACAACCAGCGGACACTTCCTTACTCTGTGGACTATCTTGCCACACCCAAAACAAACATCACTAGCAACGATGAACTCTTTCTTATGGTTCCTACCACATCTCTTGCAGACTAGGTTAGTTCAACTACTATTTATGCTTTCCTAGGACTTATAGCCTTTGCTCTATCACGAGTATCCTGTTTGAACTTAGGCACTATAGTAATGGTAGAAGATAGGGCTGGGGATGAAGATTTATGGTGGAACTGAGAACAATTCCCACTATTTAACCTCTGTTGAGAAAAATTAAAACTACCAGTTTTGGACCTTTTATTTTCCCATTCCTTTTCTTGATCTTCTCCTTCCCGATCTACTAAGCGTAAACCATTAATCAGGATATATCCATCTCCTTGACCAACATAGCTGTCCTACACTCGTTAACTGCATCCTCAGAAACACCAGACACAAACTTGCTTATTTGTTCCCTCGAGTTAGGCACCATAGTTGAGGCATACTTTGCCAACTAAGTAAACTTGAGAGAATACTCCTTAACACTTATGCTTCCCTATTTCAAGTTAATGAACCCTTGCACTTTGGCTTCCCTCAACTCAAGCGGAAAAAACTTGTCTATAAATGCGGCAACAGACTCATCCCACTCTATTAGTCCTACCTCTATACCTCTATCTTCCTTCCACTGCTTATACCAAGTATGAGCCACTTCTTACAGTTGGTAAGTAACCAAATCATCACTTTTACTTAAAGTGATACCCATAATGTCAATCACTTTCTAGACATTATCCAAAACCTCTTGTGGATCCTTCTCAGGCCTAGACCCAAAGAACACTGAGGGATTCATCCGAGTAAAGTCCTGAATTCTAGTTGTTGTATTCATTGCTAGGTTGGCTGGGTAAATAACTTTTTGATTATTCTGAGCGGCTATAGATTGGGATAGCACTATAAAAATAGCCCTAGACTCAGCGTGAGACACCTGCTCATTCAAAGGATCTTTGGGCACTGGCAGTGGAGCTTGCTTATCTCCATTCCTGCTTTCGACAGCCCTTCTGGAAGGCATTTTCTGTAAATGGGTAGAGGACGAGTTAGAAGAAGAAGTTTAATAGAGCTTACACTCTATCACATGATATGAATAATGAAAGAAGTGAGACCTTCCTAAAATGTTTTGTAGCCTCTCGCCCATAAGTATGGTGAGCTTTACACCTATGAAAAAAATCTACATAATGCGACTTTTAGACACCCTAGGACAGTTTAAACCTGGCTCTGATACAAAATTTATCACGACCCTAGACTACCACCTAGTTGTAACATGGTGCTTAGAGCCACAAGTGACCCCAATCTAACCCATGGCCTTGCATGTATTAGGATACTGAAGAAATTTAATAAAATACTGGGTAAAAGCTAGACTGAAAACAAACTAATAGTAAATAGTAACGTATTCAACACTAATACCGTCTGAAATACTCAACAAACTAAAAATATGATTAACTGTCAGAAAGCCTCTAAATCATAATGAGTTGTTGGAAAAAGCCCCCAACTAACTCCAACTGATAGAACTAAAATAAAATGCTGAAATAGATAGCTGATAACTAGTCCTCAAATGTTGAGGACTCACCAAACTACTATTGAGTGGTACGGAAACATACTATGTGTGATCCGGGTACTAAGCGGGGTACTAAGCGTCCATACCTATATTATCAGATAATATAGCACAAAGAAGTATATGATCAGTACTTTGAACGTACTGAATATGCAGGAAGAGAAACTAACTGGCATAAACTGAACATGGATGCATGTAATCATGATAATCTGAATGTAAGACCAAGCATAATAATATGTACTAAATAAAGTTGTATATCTGAATACATGGTCATACAAAATCTGAAACTGAAACGTGAACTAAATCATAAATTGAGGACTGTGGGAACTAACAATAACTGATATACCCCAATCTGAGCAAAACTAGGGTCCAACCTATAACACTAGTTGGAAAAGTGCTAGTACCTTACCAAAGGTACCAAACAAACTAACATAAACTTCAAAATGCATAGAATTTTGTTATCCATATGAGTAAGTTCTACATAGTTATCTTGTGAGATAATTTGGCTCCTTGAAAAATATTATCAAGTAGTTAATATGTTTTGTATATTCATGTTTTATAATTCATAACTCGAATTAAAATCAAACTAACTTATCGTATATAGTCAAAATATCTTAATATTGGGCCCGTGATGACACAGGACATGCTCTTCTAGCGACAATATAATGAGCATCATATTTATCTTACATACAACATAATATAAAATTGTATAAATTTAAAATTTTATGATTGATAAATGTTATCACAAAAGTGATTTATTTATTTGAAATCATTGAAAATTTAAAATTTTGTAAATGTGGTATTATGTAAATACATGAATTAAGAATTATGATTACTACATAAGATTTTTAAAAATGGTCTATTTATTTGGGTCATTGAATTAGCCAATGTACCATGTATAAATTTCCCTGAATAAGTGTACATGTGTCATGATACAAGACTACCCCCTAGTCATAACACAATGCTTAGAGATACAAGTGACCCTAAGCTAATCCATGGTCTGGTATGTATTAGAATACTAAATGACTGTCTAAAAGCCTCTACATCATAATGAGTCATTAGGAAAAGCTCCCAAAAAAATCATAACGAGTCATTAGGAAAAGCTCTCAGAAACTCTAACTGACTGAAATAAAATAAATGTTGAAATAGATAACTGATAACTAGTCTTCTAATGACGAGGACTCAAAAAACTGTTGTTGAGTGGTATGGAAACGTGTTAAGTGCAATTCAGGTACTGAGCATTCATACCTATATTATGAGATAATATAGTGCAAAGAAGTATGCGATCAGTACTTTGAATGTACTGAGTATGCAGGATGAGAAACTAATTAGCATAAATTGAACAAGGATGCATGTAATAATGATAATCTAAATGCAAGACCAAGGATAATAACATGTAATAAATCAAGTTGTGTATTTGAATGCACGATCATGTAAAATCTAAAACTGAAACATGAACTGAATCATAAACTGAGAATTATGGGAGCTAACAATAATTAATATACCCCAATCTGAGAAAAATTGAGGTCCAACTTGTAAACCCAGTTGAAAGAATGCTAGTACCTTGCAAAGCATACCAATACTAGCTGATGTGGATCCACTAAACTGATGTCCCGAAGGACGAGGGTGTCAAGCTTAAACTGATGGGTGACCCTTTATAACCTATAGTGGCACTGTAGTTTAGGAACTTAGGAATTGCTTCTAATGGTATCAAACCTAACTGTCGGGTGAGCCTCCATCCCTTCGCTCACTCAATGCTAAGTACTACTCCCAACTAATGACACTGAGGTATAAACTGATACATAAACTGAAAACTGATATGATCAAGTCATGGTATTCTGTACATAACAATGAATGTATAAATATAAAGTTCTTCATAACATGAAAACTTTTATATATATATATAACTGAATTCCTAGGTATTGGGTATTACAGACGTGGGTTATAGGGTCGAACTAATTCCCTTACTTCATTTCATAAAAAGTGTCGAACCATTCTCATATCATGTAAGTAGGGTCATCACATGGATAGTTTCATTTGAGATTGTGATAGAGGACATAACTTACGATCATCGACTTTGATCATGCCTCTAGGCATTTGATTAATACATTGCACAATGATCCAAACACTTTGTCGCATCTCTTCGATACAAATATAGTAACGATCATAGCGATATCCTCTGGTACCTACTGGTATGTCAGGATCCAATTGGTCATGAACATCATAAGGTGCTGCTTTTTGCAAATCCCAGCATACCCCAAAACCTCTTAATATTACACCACTGAATCCTCAATTCTTTGCTTATTGTGCAGTGATAGTACCAATAACTACTAATAGTTGTTTCCAGATATGATTGCCAGTTGACATCTCTTCTAATTCGTTGATACAAGAAGCAAATTTTTATGTAAATGAATCAATATCTATACATAAGACAAGAGGCAGATCTTGTGCCACTCTACCTGGTTGTATGAAACTGGCATGCATCTTGGCACCCGAGACTCTTTCATAGAATTCCAACAATTTCTCCCGCTCCTCAAAATCCCACAGAAACAAAGTTGATGCTCCTACATCCATAGCATGAGTAGTTAAAGCAAGTGAATGATTTGAAATTTGAGTTATTTCACGGAATAATAGTGATTGATTAGGCGTAACTATTGAAGCTGGTTATGCAAAGGTTGTTCACACTGGGCGATTGTGGGGGCATTTTCTTTGCAAGGTAGTTAGGTTTTTCATCAAAGAGTCATGATAGTACTCAACTGTGGAAAACTCATCAAATTCGTGCCGCGTGGAGGGATTACTCTACTTCTACTCTATATAGAAACTCAATAAGCCTTCGAGCTCTAAAATCAAATCCAAAATTATTATTATATTATTAGCGTGGTATGGCAGATCTTGCAGTTTTAGAAAGGCTTTTTCAAATTTCATAAGAAATCTAGGAAATCAAGAATAAGTTGGGTCAACGCCAATTTTCCTTAAGAGCCTTTTTGAGGAACCTACGTCCGGTGAGCCCTGTCATCGTAGAAGACCACATACGCACAACAAATGAAAACATAATGCACCTCAAGACGAGACTACAAATGCTACGAGATGAACAACGAGCGCTCATTGTGCAGTCTGTCACCCTCGGCGACCAGAGAGACTAAGAAAGAATATAATAGTTACAGTATCTTTCGTTGTGGAAGTTTATTTACATAAAGAAAGGAGTTCTATATTGTACTCCTATTTACTTTTCTAGTGGTACTTTCCTTGAAATAAAGATCGTTGATAGACATAGTATTTTCTCAATAAAGAAAGTGAGTAGCAGTGTACTGCTGAATTGAACTTTCTTGTATATTGAATTGACTAATTACTAATGCCTTAAGCTCTAGATAGATATATATAAAAGATTACAAGACTCATGCAGTAACCCCTTATCTTACTTACTCCATTTCTTTTGTCAGGAATAATGTCCTTAGATAGCATTTATCGTATCTTTCAAAAGACCTTAAACTCACTATATTAACCTATAAATGTTAAATGTTATCTTTTGCATGCCTTACGAAAAGCATTTTGAAAGTGTATTTTTGGTTTAAAAAGCGTATTTTTGGTTTAAAAAGCAAGAGGAAATGGCGCATTATTAGATAAATAGTGTAGGCATGTGTTGCACTTTTTTTGAAATAAAAAAGGGGCACAACGGAATTTATTTAGAAAGTAAGACAGTATACTTACTGCTGACGAAAGAACTTTCCTTAAATTAAGATATTAGCTGTGGGACTTCGGTGCCTTAAGCGGAAGAGGGGATTTATTTCTGGCTGCTACACTCCCTTCTTATTCTCTTATTCTTTTTTTTATCTCTAAAGTGAGTGAAGTCAAGATAGCATTAGCAAATTAGACATAAGCAATACACGTACATCCCCGTCCTTTAGAAAGACAATGGTGATTCTCTTCCAGTACTTTAATTAAGAGAAAAAAGAGTAACCTAGAAGAATAAATTATTGGAATAACTGAAGCATAGCTCTATCGGAACTTACCTCAGCAACTTCCTATCAAATTTAAGCTATTATACCCCACTAATGAGGAATAGGCAACTCAATTGCTAGGCCTACTAGGCATTTAGAAAATCGCTTTAGTGTCACGCAGCGAGCAGGAAAGATGCAGCCGAAGTTTCCCAAAGAGCTATAAGTGAAGTGCTGGGATGGAAATGCCTATAGAGGTAGTAGCAAGAGAGGCCAGTCCAGAAGGCGTGAGTTAAAAGCAGAGCTTAATAATAGGGGGGCGACCAAATGCCCCAAGGAAAAGACATAACACGAAGAGAGCGAGGGCTTCAGTAGTGGGGGCAGCCCTTATATAGTGCAAGCTATAGAAGAAGCACAGATACTTAGGGAAGTGGAGTTATTGTGAAGACTAGTGTAGCAGTCCCTAACTTTTATGGAAGTTGAGACCCCTCCATGGTCTTAGACTAGTTGTCGCGATAGACTATTATTTTGAACTAGAAGAAATTATGGACTTGGAGCGGTTATATTTCACTACCACAAAGATGAAGTTGAAGAAAAACAAAAAGGCTGGCTTATGGTAAGCACATGTACTACAAAAAAGAGAGCAGGAGGAGAAGCGCTCTCGAAGAACAAGACGTTCATCAGTTTAAAGATTTATTTCTACTAGGCGATGGACTAATAAGTTTAAGAATCTGAGACAAGGTTGTTTTTGAAATGGCTATGCGAGAGTACATAGAGGAGTTTTTTGACCTCCTGTCTCTATGATGTAGAGTGAAGAAGGAAGACAAGAGGGCAATATTCGAGTTGACTTTTTCTGAGCATGAATTACATTTGTGTTTGACGGACAGCATAGAAGCAGCATACCATATTATTTTAAGGGTCGAAGGACCTACTGGTTCAGCTAAGAATCAGAAACCGAATAAAGAAAGCAAAGATAATAGTGAAAATATACCATGGAGAAGAGTTTACTTACTTATGAGAAAAAAGGAAAGACGAAGTTGCAGGAGATTCAGTAGAGGAGATGGAGCTGGTAAAAGTAACCAGCAGGGAGATTAGGTTTGCCTTCATCGGTTTTGGACGTTTAGCTATTCAAGGGAGTTTTGCAGGGAATGCTGAGCGCTAATCTAAGTCTTGAGAGAGACGTTCTGACAGACCACAAGAGGTAAGATTCTAGCCCTTAACACCAAACAAAAAAAATATATAAAGTTATCAAAAAGAGCCATGGATGGAGAGAGTCAAGTCAGGCCTTTCTAATACATATGTCCTTTTTCACGGTGATTTTTTATTTTTTTAATCTTTATCGAGGTGGAAATTTAATTATTCCAACTGGTGACCAGAAAAGAGAGAGTGGATAGCGCACCTAACCTTTGAAATTGAGCTGCTCTACTCGTGAAAAAAAGGTTGAGTTTCGAGGATATGAGTCAGGTAAGAGAGTTGTTTGACCTAAGCTGATATTTCTTTCATAGCTTTTGCTAGAAACAAAGACAGACTGAGAATCATCCCTATAGTCATAGTCATCGGGGTAACTTCCTCTATAAAGGATCATGTTCTCCCTTCTCTGTCCCAAAGTCAAGTTAAAGTAGAGAATCTCAGTTCTGTTCTAGTGGAAGCCTTTAGACTATCAATTCATTCTTTTTGCCTAATCAAGGATATAAATAAGGTGGCACCTCAACGAATAAAAAAGAGAACTTTGTTTCCTCATCTCAATGCTATGGATTAGAACCCGTTCTCTCCACTCCTGATAGTCGATTAGCTTTGTGCTTTAGGGAAAAAAAAGATAGTCGATTTCTCTTCTATCTCTTCTTGTCTCTGTTGATATCCCGCCTTAATGTTTATTAGGGTTAAAAGAAGAAATGAGATGCCCGTGTTCTCTCTTATCCTTTTTCTATACATATAGTAGCGCCCACTGGCTAGTCATAGATATTAGGCACTTATTTTATTTCTGGCTTCTTCTCTATTTGTTTTTGTTTTTAGAGATCAAGTTCAAACTACTAAAGCTCATAGAAAGAGTCAAAACTAATAGGAATTTCCCATATTCGTAGAGGTAGCTCAGCTCCTGGCCTCTTTTTGGTCTATTTGCGTTTCTAAGATGACAGGGTTGTTGGAGGAAGCTTGGCTAATCTTCACCTTGTACTTAACATCCGCGAACTGCATTCAAAGACCATTTAAATGGAAGAAGCCAAAACTCTGAAACATATATCAATAATTTGATTCTTTGAAACATTTCTGAGAAATAAAAGATTGGTTAGAGAAAAAATTACCTTGCAAACTATGGGAAGGGATTGATCCTTATTAGCAATTGATGTATCATCCTCTACCTCTTTATCAATTTCAGAGCTTCTGTTTATGAGGTAAGCTTAAGACATGAACTCTATGTTATGGCCAAAGTCATTGCTTCCAGCAATCTGCATGGAGCCAACAGCTGGAGGGGACAATGACAAATCCTCAATTTCATCTTGTCTAAGATGCTCCATTGTTTCATGAACTGCAAATTAAGCGTCACTCCTGGGTGTTGGACAAAGTTTATTGTTATATATGGTGGATAAGATAGACATAACCAAAACTCTGCCTAAATCTTGAAACTGTTGAGCCACATGCTTTCTAAGGAAAACTCGAGACTCTTTAGAATTGTGAATTTCTAGTTATCACACGTACTTGATGCGCTTGAATTTATTCAAAATTCTTTTTTAACCAAGTGTTCAAATGAAACTGTTTGGGGTATTCTAACTCAGCAATGATGTACTAGCTGTTAATACATAATTAACTAAATCAAAGTGTTCCCTCTATGATATCTGACGTTTTATAGATAAGACGGTTCACACAATTCACCATAGTAGAGCAGGCAGATGTCAAGTATCGAGTCATCTATTCATAGTTTCACTTTGCTTCTGCCATTCTATTCCTCTTGGAATATTAAGGGAAAGCAAGGACAATGGTGATCTCTATATTCACCTATGTAATTTTGAAATCTACTTTCAAGTAGTTTCGTTTTGTAAGGGAGAGTGGACTAAAAAAAGGAGAAGCGACATGCATCATACTTTAGTAGACCAGCTAGTATACATTAAAAAAAGTGGCTTGCTTAATTAAACTAGCTTCCTCATCTTCTCTTTAGCCAACAATTTCACTCTGGAGGAATTACATATTCTTAAGCGAGAAGATCAGACTCTTATTATTGAATTTCCATTGTTTGCACGTAATAGATCATTCTTTAGATTTTTTATTAATGCTCAATATTTCCACTTTCCCTTTCCATTGGACCAAGTCAAGGCTGCTGTAAGCAGTTCTGATCTCAAGCACCTATCATGCTTTTTAAGTAGCTCTGATCCACCAGAGCAGTTACAATTGCTTCAGCTGGAGCTGCAATAATTGCTTTAGCGGGCGACAAGCGTAGCTGTTTTAAAGTTCTAGTTAGAAAGAGGGGTTGGTAATATAATCCCTCTTAGTGGTATTATAGTAGAGTGAGTGATCCTCGGGCAGTCATCTATGAGTTGAAGCAGGAACAAAGAATCAATATAAGGTGAAAGAACCTTCTTTTATTTGAATTTCCTGTTTCACTAGTCAGCCTCTAACTTCACTCTTAAATCTACGGGCTTGGAAACCTACTTTTTGAAGTGGGCCCTACTATGTATACAGTCTGCGGAACCACGACTAGCTGCGGTGTCAAGCTCATATCCTCTGCCTCTTTCTTGAAAAAAAACTATGCTTGATAAGGCGAATAAAGACTTATCTTCTTTCATATCATTTGTGTCAGAAGTATCAAATGATGTTTTATGAGGTGGGGGAATCCTAATCCAATGCCCTAAGCTCACAGTAACAGAATGCTATTATGTCCCTGGAGAGTGCTCCCCCAGGAATTATGTGCTCGTAGTTCTATCCCTGGCCATTTCACCTTTCACGAAACCAGAAGCATAAAAGATGGGATGACGCATTTTAGAAGAAAGTCTTTCTCTTTATTGATGTCGAACTTCATCTACCTTATAACAATGAAAAGATATTCCCTTAGTCTTTGCCCAGCTCTTGTTCCAGGGAAATAGTCTTTGATAGCACTCTTACCCGACTTTTCGTGATTTGTGGCCTTAAGAGAATCAGGAGATATTAAGCATAAACCCATCCCATTTTGGTTGGGACTATACCCGCTGCTAAAACAAAGGAGACCATAATCCCCAATCCAACAGCCTTGAGAAGAGGTCCACTAGGATATTGTCTTTGCTAATTCGAATTGAAGGGTGATATAAAATTGGTCTATTTCTGGCATCATATCCACAGTTAGCCCATTCATCCTAGTTAGCAGTTCCATCTCTGTATCAAGGTCATGATCGATACGTTACTAGCATCAAGATTTTCACTATCATCAATATCGTCACTATCATCAATATCGATCTCATCAAGAAGAAAACCTTTAGTCTTCTTATCCAGGAACTTGTTCAGAAATACCGTAATGAAAGGAACATAGGAGTTTGTAGCTAGGTATTTGGCCTATCACATTTTTTCTACTCCCGGGTATAGGTACATTACTTCACTTCAATTAGACAATATAAGAAAGCAAGGTATTTTCTAAAAGGCTCCCTGCATAATAACATAGCTTTTATATCATCTATTATGTATGATAACACAACCGTCGGTGCCCTTTCGAGCCGAGAGATAAGGGATGAAAATTCATTAGACTGGACATGTTTTCTCCACGATCTTAGGGAAATCAAAATCAATTCTCAAAGATCCATAAACAAATCTATAAAGTTGTCTATAAATGGTTAATCATATATAACCCCTTCGCTTCTCAGTATTGACAAAACCAAAGGTACGGACTGTTGATAGCTATAGGTTTAAGGTATGAAAATATTCTTTCTATCTTCTTACTCCCTGAATTTATTCTCTGAAGGAAGGGCAGTTGAACTCATACTTACCATTACGAGAAATTGCTCCTCGATAGTACTAGTCAGAACTAAACTCCTAACCTTTGAAATTGAGCTTCTACGGTCCTGGGAGAGTTGCTTCTTTCTTTGGCTTGGTTTGCCCACTTTAAAAGGTTTCCAGAAGACCTTATCCGTCAAACCACATATGGAAAAAGAGATTCCTTAGGTTGATGTTTGAGAGAAGAGATATCCATTGGGACGAAGCTGACAAAATGACACCCGCTTTCTTAAGGATCCTCTCTAATTCAACTAGTTTTCTTTTTCAAGAATGAACTAGCCAAGATAAAATGGGCGTCAAGCCTATAAGTCAAGTATGCAAGAAGAGTTTCTAGGTGAAGACACTCTCAGTCGAAGGTAGGGCAGTCTTCCTAGTTTTAGGGTCAATCGAATGGATAGAAAATCTAGCTCCTCGATCAGAGAGAATGAGGCACGAGTTCGTGACCTAATAGAATAGTTTTTTATGATCCCGGGGAAATCTATCATAGTTATTCCACTAGACTTGAAAGCAAATGAAACAAACCGGGATAAAGATTTAACCAAGCGTAGTTGGCGGAGTATGACCTCTTAATTTGAATAGTTGTACCGAGTGAAAACTTCTTTTCTTAGGATGAACAGTATAAAGATCTTCTTCGTCGATAACAAGCCTTTTCTTTATTCATGAAGGAAGAGAATCGAAAAGCTTTGATGTGAGGAAAGTCAGTCTATGAAGATGGACTAATTCTCTCTCTTCTGCCTATCGCTTTACCTAACCTCCAGTTAACCCAATGCAAGACAGAGGGATCTATAATTGGACTGACTCTTCTCTTTCCAAAGTGGAATGCTTCTTTTATGCCATTATCTTCATGCTAAATCTACTATTTTGATCCAACCCAGCGGACTTAGATCAAGAAATGAATACTTTCAAAATAAGCGTATCATCTTTCAATAGTTCAAACCTATTCTAAGATAAGATTCAAAGAGCAGATTAGCAGTAAGAAGATGACTAATTGTCTCTATAAACCACTGATTCAAGGCCTAGTTGAATTATGTCTATTCTCACTAGTCTTTATTTCCCTTCTCATCCAGCTTGAGATCGGTTCTTATGTCGAGCGGGTTACAAGCTTTAAAAAAGCACTACTAGGCCCATGGCTTCTCAAAGCCGAGAGGCTAAAGAAAAAGTCAAGTCCATGAACTGATGAAGAGAAGAAGGAAATGTCTCTTGTTCCTTATTCTTATGCAGTTGGTAGTTTGATGTATGCCATGGTTTATACTAGGCCAGATATTGCATGGTACTGTTGTAGCTTTCTTTCTAATCCAGGAAAGGTAGCCCTTGGGCCACTTGACTGGTTGGAGAGGAGCTTTGCTATTTTCTTTTCTTTTATATAATATCTTCTACCGTTGCTAAAGGAAATGGTTCTTAGGTCGATGAAACTGTCCCCAAAGCCATGCTCGTGACAAGGAATTTTTGGTCATATCCATTGGTCTTGCTGTTATGGTTTAGGGTGCTATGGAAAAGAAGACTATGTACCTTTCCTTTACTGGTTATCATACCAATTAGTAGAGCGAGTACCCGAGATGAACAGAGAACTAAGTCAAAAGAAATCCAGTTACTCCTAAAGTCTTGGAAGTAGGTTATGGGGGAGGGTTTATAGATAAGCATCTAATCTTTGAGGTAGGGGGAGGGTTTATAGACAAGGGTTTACAGATATGATATAAGAATGGTTCGACCCTACCTACGCGACAGTCAAATGAGCATTATACTGAGTCATTGGAAATCGAAGTAAGGGAATTAGAGACTTTCCCAATCAGAAAGAAGAGAAGTGACCTAACCACTTAGGAAGAATCAAAACCATAGAAAATGTTCCAGCTTCGCCATCCTTACCTTCAATCTAATCTGATTCTGATTCCGCAAAAAGTCTTTTAAGTTTGGATACGCTCACCCAATATAACCCTCCATAACTGCCCTAGCTTCTTGACCATCGGGCATGGTGGCACATCCTTCTTGATTAGGCATCTTTCATAGAGGAAAATTCATATGAATTAGGTACACTCTAACCCCTGAAATTTCCTCCTAGAGGCGGGTGCTTTACTTCCTGCTCTTTGTCCATTCAGAGAATAAGGTCTGAAATGACAACTCTTAATAAGATTAGATGCTTGAACCAAACTATTAAATATCTCCTAATTCTCTTAAGGCCAAAAAATCATGAAAAGTCAGGCAAGAGCGCTATCAAAGACTATTTCCCTGGAAGAAAAACTTGGCAAAGACTAAGGGAATATCTTTTCATCGCTATAAGGCAGATGAAGTTTGACATCAATAAAGAGAAAGACTTCCTTCTAAAATGTGTCATCCCATATTTCATGTTTCTGGTTCCGTGGAAGGTGAAAGGGCCAGGGATAAAACAATTCTGTCACCACGAGCTTAGGGCATTGGATTAGTATTCCCCCACCTCATAAAACATCATTTGATGCATCTGACACATATGATATGAAATAAGATGGTTTTTATTCGCCTTATCAGGTATAGTTTTTTTTCAAGAAAGAGGCAGAGGATATAATATTATAACCCATCAGTTCTACACATGATGACGTCAATTGATGTTAACAGAAAATTCATAATTTAAACCCATAAACTCAAGAGCATGTCATGATGAGAGAATTCATAGTTTTTAACATCAAAGATACAATTTTGATTGGGAAAACACGTAATCATGTTTTTATTTTAAAAAATAAACTAAAGAGTTTAAAGAAACTCATATTTTACCTATAACCCAACTTGATGGGGAAAATAGGCTTGAGAATTGAGGTATTTTTGGGACTCAATGGGTGGAAGGGACCCATTGATGCAATCCCATATAAGTGGAAGTGAATTCCTTTAAAACTCCCCTAGAACTTGTGCTTGAACTTGAGGAACCCTAGCTTGCTTTGGAGAATAAGAAAATCGCTTCTTTTTTTGGGCTAAGTGTGATGCTTTCGGAGTTTATGAGGTGTTAGGGTAAGTTAATAACTCAATAAATGATGTTGGAATTCCTAAATGACGTGGGTTTGGGATTAAAAGGATGAGAATTTACCAAAAAGCCTTTCTTAAAATCATGTAGGAATTTTCAGTTCCAGTCGTCATGACTCGAGCAATAACTCGTTATGACTGGTCACGAGTTGTGTTTTCGTGACCTGAGGTCTTGAGTTTTGAGCCCTGTCTATTGTGACAACAACTTTTCTCTTGACGACCGATTAGGTTTGATCATAGGTCGTTAGGAGTAGTCGTGATCTGAGACTCGATTTCCTAGATTTTTTCTATTATGGTACTGGGTCCACCTAATGACTCATTGTCACTGATAATAATTCATAGGTTAGAGCCAATACACCTGGCGAGTTGACAGATCCTTGGGAATTTTTTCATAACTTTTTTGCCACGATATCGATTTAAGGCAAGACTTATGGCATTGGAAAGTTAATTTAATGGCCTATCTTTTGATGGGTCTAGAGCTTAAAAACTTGAGGTATTACAATATAAGAAGAGATATTAAAGATTTTAACTAGAAGGGAAAAAACATAATATCTTGAGCTCTATGGTATATTAATAAAGAGAAATTATTTTAGTAAAGAGGGTTCATCCCTATGATTACCAAGACTAAATAGTAAGGAAGCATTAAGTTTATCTGTTGGTTTAGACCTTTCTCCTCATCGGATGAATTTAGTACATGTGATTACGTGTTTAATGGCTAGTTTGATAATCTGTATTAACTCTCCTAAATTGAGTAATATATGATTGGATCAATGTAACTAGAGTTAGGTTTTCATTTAAACTTATAGTGTACTCTCCATCCGAGTTAAGTCTGTGTAAGACCCCACAAAATTCTCTCATAGTCTGAGCCTTAAAGCATGTCAAGTAAAGTGTAAATCTGGCCTTGAAAGATTGAGAAGTATCTTCCCAAGTGAGAATTATTTTGAACCATGTAGAATTTCCCTAATTTTGACTTTTTCTTATGTAGAGCATTGAATAATCTTTTCGTCGATACCAAATCCGCCCAAATCCGACTCTCGGGCAAAGAGTTAGAGCTATTTTAGTGAGACAGTGTTCCACCTAGCACTTTAGCTCGTCGCGGAGCCAGCCAAAATGGCAATCATCAAATCCAGTGAGCATCCACGATTTTAGCATGTCGCGCCAAAGCTTAATTTTAGAATTATCAATTTCCAGTGCACCAACGCTATTCCACCGCGTCGCGGTGCCTTTCCAGTTCGCAACCAAGGTGGCAACGCAATTTCCACCACGTCGGGCCATCAAGCAGTTTCTCGATTGTCCAATTTCTAGTGAACTGACGCGATTATGGCACGTCGTGCCAGCATGTAAAATCAGGATTCTTCAGTTTAATTCCAAGGGCGAAAAGGGTCTTTTCCTAACCCCTATATATACTCCTTAACATGGGATTTTGGCCTCATTTCACCCAAAATATCATTGTTTTATCTCAATTCTCTTCAAAATCAAAAACTAGGGTTTCTACAAAATCAAAACCCTTCCTTATTCTTCAAGAGAAATTAAGAAATCAAGAATCTCTCCAAGAACTTTCAAGAAAGAGTTTCCTAAGGTATGTAGATGTTGATTCTTGGGTTCCTTTCATCCAAGAAGCTCAAGAACCCTTTTCTAAATTTCAAAGTTTTGATGTTTATGAGTTTTCATGATTCATGTGAGTTAAAATTGATGTTCATGCTAGTATTGAGTTGTGATTCATGTTTGTTTACAAGGTTTTCAAGCTTTGACCCTAGTATGTGATATTCATGTGATGTTCATGATAAACCTTCTTCAAGTTGCTTGTTAAGTGATGTGTTCATGTCAATTAGGTGTAGAAATTGTTGAATAAGCAAAGCCTGCTCCTCATATGTTTGATAAAATGCTTATGTAAAGGAATTAGAACCATTATAGCATGTTGACTAGAAATCCCCAATTGTGTGCAAGCCCATGCATGTCAAGTGTTTGTTTAAAATCCTTAGTGAATGAATTGTGACATTATAGCATGATATTCCCCAATTATGTGCTCTTGATACATGCTAAGACCTTAATACATGCCAAGTGTTTGATGCAAGATCTTGTTGAATGGAGTATGATCCAATGGCATGTCCCCATTTATTATTACATGTTAAGGATTCCTAAATGCTTGAAGTGATGCCTTAGTGATTGTGATGGTGAATGATTGTCCATGGTCTTGATTATTCAGGAATGGTTATGTTTTACTTTAATGTTATCGAGTCCTGGGGGTACTTATACCCAATAATTTAGCTGCTGTCTAGAGCCTGTGTCAGTTTTCATGATAATTCCAGTCGAATTATGATTCTCAGAACTCAGCGAGTTATAGAACTTTGTATTCTCAGATAGATACAGAACTTAAGAAATTTCAGTAATCTCTATAATCATCGTAGTCTCAGTATCTCTAGTAATTTAGCCTCAGTTCTGTACCCGACTCAGATCTAGTAGTATTCAAGTGTTCAGTTATGACCTCTATAGTACTCGAGTACTCTATTCATAGCTCAGTATCATTCAGTTAGATAACGAGGTTCAGTAGTATTCCATCAGATACAGAACCAAGTAAATTTAGCTTAACTCAGTCAGATCATTCAAGAAACATGATTAATATCAGATTCAACTTAGTTTCTGTTTAGTTAAGAATCAGTTCAGAGTCTTTCAGTTGGGAGTAGGAGCTAGCACTGAGCGAGGACAGGGATGGAGGCTCCCCCTCAGAGAGGCAGAGTTGTTAGGAGCAATCCCTGAACTCCAAAACTGCATAGCCAACGCAAGATGCAGGAGTCACCTATCAGTTAAGGCTAGTCACCCATCAGATAGGCTTGACTATTATATTTCCTTAGGCTTGACTTCCTGTGAGGGTCACCCGTCAGATAAGCTTGACTAGAGGTATTTATCCGTGGCATGGTATTGACACCCTTCTAGCTGGGTTTACAGGTTGGACCCCACCAGTTGAGATTTGGGGCATGTCGGTTAAGTGACTACTTCCCACAATTGTAGTTTCAGTATCAATCTTTAGAAATCAGAAATGTCAGATACAGTCATCTATCTCAGTGAGGAACTCAGATAGTTCCATTGATTCATGGACCACCCGTTAGATAGGCTTGGTCCCATATAAAGTTATTCAGTGTCAAATCTAGAGATCACCCATAAGATAGGCGTGATCTCAGTTTCATATTCAATTAAGTAATCTCATTATCAGATCCAGAGATCACCCATCAAATAGGCTTGATTTCAGTCTCAGATTCAGATGAGTAATCTCATTATCAGATCTAGAGATCACCCGTTAGAGAGGCTTGATCTCAGTCTCATATTCAGTTGAGTAATCTCATTATCAGATCTAGAGATCACCCATCAGATAGGCTTGATCTCAGT
This sequence comes from Capsicum annuum, assembly GCF_002878395.1. Taxonomy (NCBI): domain Eukaryota; kingdom Viridiplantae; phylum Streptophyta; class Magnoliopsida; order Solanales; family Solanaceae; genus Capsicum; species Capsicum annuum. The sequence goes on from NC_061112.1 coordinate 75,565,642, forward strand.
CTCATATTCAGTTGAGTAATCTTATTATTAAATCCCAAGTTTACCCATCTGATAGGCTTGATCTCAGTCTCAGATTTAGTTGAGTATTCTTGTTGTCAGATTCGGACATATTTATTTCTTATAATTGATAGTAGATTCTGGAATCATCTGTTAGAGAGGTTTGATCTCTGATGCAGTCAGTCGAGAGTAGAAAGCTCAAAATTCAGAGTACTCTTAGCAACTCCGTCCTAATCAGCAACAGTAGACATAGCAGTGAGTCCTCTTCAGTCGAGGATGATCCTTATTTTTTATTATTATCATATCAGACTTAGTTTATTTTCAATAGATAAAGTTAGTTGGGAACATGTCCCATCAAATCCATAGTTCAGACAGTTTAGAGACTTTTTGGACAGATGTATCAGTATTTAGTTTTTAGTTTTGAGTATTTTTAGATGTTTTAAACCTTATGGCCAGTTTCTGCATTTATTATCTATATTATGGTGTGCTCAGGTACAGATATCAGTAGAGGGTTAGCTTGTGGTCCTTCGGGATCATGAGCACCGTGTGACATTCCAGTTCCAGAAAATTGGGTTGTTTCAGTTTGTAAAAGTATATCAGTGAATAATCGGTCATTATAAATGTATATTTCATGTGTAGTTCTCCAATTCCATCGATTGGCTATTTGAGATATATTACTATATGTATATGATGAGTTTGAATTTAACCATTCAATTTTTATATGACCGTGTTGTTGATTTATTATAACATTTATTCAATCTCAAATTCAATATGCCTCATTTTACCTTCTTTAGCACTATTTTGAGTCAAAATAAACTTGAGAGTCATAATTATTTGTGAAAAGTTCTACTTCTAAACTGAAAGGTGGAAAGAACAAAAAGAAGTCTCACAATTATAAGAAAGTTGTAGCTCTAACTGGCAGTGTGGAAAAGCCTAAAGGCAAGTATTTTTATTGCAAGATGTTTGGCCATTGGAAGACACATTGTCCAATTTTATTTGCCAAACAGTAAAATAAGATAAATCACTTTCAGTCGTCTTGGAAACGTGTTTACCGTTTGTTTCTACCACATCATGGTGTGTGGATTCAGGATCCACTGATCACATCTGCACTACTTTACAGGGGTTTCAAAAAACGCACAAGCTGAATAAAGGTGAAGTTAATGTTTTTCAGGTTGATGGTTCAGCAGCTCGAGCTTTAGCATTAGGAAATATTAGTATTTCATTTGTTAATGGTAAAGTTTTAATTTTAAAATACTCATTATATGTATTTGCTGTAAGAATAAATTTGATTTCAATTTTTAGAGCTTTGAGATATAGTTAAAATGTTAATTTTTCTGATCACGGTTGTGTTATTAGCTATAATAAATATTATATCTCTATTGGTACATTGATTGATGGCCATTTTATTATTAATATCTCTCCCAAACTACAACAAACCGTTGAGCCAAATAATGTTAACCTTCCAAGTAAAAGAAAATATTTTTCTGAATTTAATGAGACTTATTTATGACATTTTCATCTATGTCACATAAATCTAAACAGAATTTCAAGGTTGGTTCGGAATGGACCGTTAGGTTCAGAAAAGTGGAGGCACAACCAACATGTGAATCCTATTTAAAATGAAAATGAATAAGGGAAAAAATGACCAAAAGACCTTTTCCCTCAGAAGGAAATAGAATAAATGATAAATTAGAGTTAATCATTCTGATTTGTGTAGCCCAATGAACATTCAAGAGAAAGGTGATTATGAGTATTTCATGACTTTCATTGTTGATTACTTAAAATATGGATATGTTTATTTATTCCACCATAAGTTTGAATGCTTAAAAAATTCAAAGAATTTAAGACAAAAATAAAGAAACGAGATGAGAAATGTATTAAGTTCCTAAGATCTAATCGTGGTGGTGAATACCTCTTCAATGGATTCATTAGTTACTTATCAGAACAAGGAATTATATCTTAAATATCTGCACCAAGAACTTCACAACAGAATGGTATAGCAGAAATAAGAATAAAAAATCTTTTAGAAATGGTTAGATCTATGATGAGTCACTCTGATTTTCCTTTTCATTTTGGGGTTATGCACTAGAAACTGCAAAACTATATTCTTAAACTTAGTTCCTTCCAAGTCGATACCTGTGACGCTCATGAAACTGTGTACTGGACATAAACCTAATCTAAAACATGTTCAAATTTGGGGATACCTAGCACCTGTTCTGAAAGGGAAGATTGAAAAGTTGGAACCTAAATCAAAAGTATGTGTTTTTATTGGGTACCCTAAAGAAACAAAAGGTGGTCTATTTTACAATTCTACAAAAAAAAAAGGCCGTCATAAGTACCAATGCCAAGTTTCTAGAAATGGATTTTATATCAAACCACAATTCCAGAAGTAAACTAGTTTTAAGAAAACTAAGCAAAGAGGTAACGAATCAACCTACTGACGATAATGAAAATTAAATCCAAATTCAAAATGTCAGAATTAACATACCATTGCATTTTAGTAGTGGTAGAGATGTCAATAGACATACAGTTCCATAAGTATAAGTTACTAAAAATTCATTGCATCAAAGTTATGAGGGTGCACTAGACGAATAAGTCATTAATGTGCCAACACCGCAAGGTGATAAGAATAACACAGAGACTTGAAATCCAACAAATGATATGGTTCAATCACAAAATCATAATAGTGCAATTGCCTCTATACCGATCCTTACAACTATAGTGCCTCATTGTAGTGGGAGAGAGATAAGAAAATCATCTCGATATATACTCTTGGGAGAGTCCTTTAACAGAATTCCTGAAGAGTTGAATACCGAGTCCATAAATTACAACAAAGTACTATATGATAAATATGTAGACAAATGGACAATAGCTATGAAATAAGAAATAGAGTCCATGTACTTTATTAAGGTCTGAATCTTGTAGAACCACCTCTATATGGAGTCTAACCCACTCAATGCAAGTGGATCTGTAATAAAAAAAGGTGTAGACCAAAAAGTGCAAACTTACAAAGCTAAGGTTATTGCAAAAGGGTTTACCTAGATACAAGGATCATTAAGAGAAAATATTTTCATAGTATTCATGCTTAAGCCTATTAGAATTCTATTATCCATTGTTGCTCATTATGATAATTTGGCAAATGGATGTCAAGACATCTTTTCTTAATGGAATCTTGATCAGAGCATTTTTATGCGGCAACCGGATGTTTCATTGAAAAAGAGAAAAAACACGTTTTGTGCAAGCTTAAGAGATCCATTTATGAATTAAAGAAAACTTTTAATGCATAGAACACTTATTTTGACAATGCGATTAGGACTTTTGATTTTGAGCAATGTCTTGATGAACCTTGTGTGTACAAAAAGTAGAATGTGAACAAAGTATTATCTTTTTGTATTGTATGTAGATGATATCTTACTTATAGGAAATAATGTATACTTGTTGAATTCAGTTAAGGAATGGTTATCAAGTAATTTTGATATAAAAGATCTAGGAAAAGCTGTGCACATCCTTGGAATCAAGGTTCTATGTGATCGCAAGAAAAGAATGTTAGGCTTTTCTCAAGCCTTTTATATTGATACAATTCTTACCAGGTTCATGCATGATACCAAGAAAGGATTTCTTTCTCTTAGACACAAAATTTATCTTTCTAAGGATCAATGTCCTAAGCCGGATAAGGAGATAGAAAACATAAAGACAGTTCCTTATGCAATAGTTGTGGGAAGCCTCATGTATGCAATGTTGTGCGCTAGACCTTCTAACTGTTTTTCTGTTGGTATGGTTAGTAGATTTCAATCTAACCCAAGAATAGAACATCTGACAACAGTTAAGCATATATTCATGTACTTGAAAAGGACTAGGAATTACATGCTAGTTTACCATTTGAATGAGTTGGTGTCCATAGGGTACAGTGAATCATATTTCCAGTTTGACAAAGACTCTAGAAAGTCAACCTCTGGAAATGTGTTTACTTTGGAAGGTCTAACCGTTGTATGGAGAAGAATCAAGCAAACTTGTGTTGTTGATTCCACTATGGAAGTCGAGTATGTAGCTGCCTCTGAGGTAGCTAAGGAGGTTGTATGGCTTAGAAACTTTCTCAAAGACTTGGCGATTGTCCAAGCGATAGAAGTGCCACTTATAATTTATTGTGATAATAGTGGTGCAGTTGTAAATTCAAAGGAACCACAGAGCCATAAGAAAGCAAAACACACTAAGCGTATATATCATTTGATTCGAGACATAGTACAAGGAGGAGATATGGTGGTTATGAAGATTGCATCAGGAAACAACCTGACAGACTCTTTTACAAAAGTTTTACCACAGAAGCCTTTTGAAAGACGTGTAGAATGATTGGGTGTTAAAGTTGTAGGTGCATGGTTATGAGTCTAAGTGGGAGATTATTAGGATATACTATAAACCATATGTTTTGATGTAGTATTATTTATTAGACGGTTACATATTTATTTATTTATTCAATTCAATAAATTGTTACATTAAGTAGATCATTATCAAATATGTGTCCTCAACTTATATAGTATATGATTTGGTCTATAGAGTTTAAACTTATATACAGAAGATTAAATCATTGATTCTCATAAGTTCAAATTGTAGTTCACAATCGTAGATAAAAATTTGAACAAACCATCAAAATGACTTTAGCACGAGATTAAATGTAATTTATCTTGATTACAAGAATGATATAGTTTTAACTTCTCATGCTAGTGCATTTTGTACGTATTGAACAGGATCGAGTAGATATTGTTATTTTAGACTAACTGATTAAAACATATTCTCTAAACTATTCATGTACTTATTGTCGCGCCCTATTTTCCTCGCAGAAAGTGAGATTCGACTTGACAAACTCTTTTTTGCGATGTGTTTAAAGGTAAAGTGTGAAGAGTCACCACCTAATGAATTACAGGTGCATTAGGGCACCTGTAATGCCCCGAGATCCTATCTCGAGATGTTACACGGTGCTTATGGACCCGAAGGACCACAAGGTAACCCTATTCTGATATCTATACCTGTACACTGCACAATGTCTAAAATAAATGCAAAAGCTAGCCATAAGGTTCAACACATCCATGAATACTCATAATACAGAAAACTGAATACTAATACATCCGTCTGAAAAGCCTCTAACTGTCTGAACTGTGGACTTGATGGGACATGTCCCCAACTAATTTCGTCAATAGAAAATAAACAAAGTCTGAAACAATAGTAGTAAACTGAGACTCGTCCTCAAAAGAAGAGGACTCACTGCTACTGTTGCTGACTGGGACCAAACTGCTGAGGATAAATTGGATCCTGTGCCTCTGAACCTATGGTGTCAAATAAAACACCATAGCGTAAATGCATCAGTACAAAAATGCACCGAGTATGTAGACAGGGTAGGCTAATACAAGGGTTCATGAATGCACAATATCTAAACTGAATAATCATGAAAATGCCACATGAGAACACATACATGAATGCGCAGAACATGAACACAATTATCGCAACTCTAGATACTAAAACTCAGATACCACTTTACTGCAGACTAAACTCACTACTGACACTGAGATAATGAATCACTGACTTATCTGATACTGATAACTGAGGATCTGGATATGCTTATATCAATGACTGAATTCTCAGACTTACTACTTTCGACTGACAGGATTAGAGATCAACCTTTCTAACAGATGATTTCGAAAGCTTTATCAATGATAAGAAATATGATTATATCTGAATCTGACAACAAGAATACTCAATAGAAATTTGATACTGTGATCAAGCCTGTCTGACAGTATATCTCTGAATATAATATCAAATAACTGTATGTGAGACCAAGTTTATCTGATGGGATGGCCCATAAATCAATGGAACTATCAGAGTTCCTTACAATGATAGATGACTGTATCTGATAGTCCTAATTTCTGAAGACTAATTCTGAAACTAAGACTGAATCTGAAACTGAAACTGTGGGAAGTAGTCACTTAACCGACATGCCTCGATCTACCACATGTGGGGTCTAACCTGTGCCCCATTTGGAAGGGTGTCATTACCGCGCCACTGGTAAAGATAACTCCATGTGACCCTCATCTAGCAGGTCCTCAAACGAGAATGGTGGAGCCCTCATCTAGCAGGTCAAGCCACCTCATCTATCCTCATCTAGCAGGTATGATGTCTCTTATCCATCCTCAACTAATAGGTGTGATGTCTCAACCTACGCTAGCTACGTAGTTCTGGACCACAAGGATTGCTTCTAAGAATCACACCCTCACTAGTAGGTGAGATCCCATCCTTGAGCTCGCTCGGTACTAGTTTCTACTCCTAACTGAAAGTCTCAGAACTGAATTCTCAACTGTACACTAGCTAAACTGAATCTGACACTAATCATATTACTTAAAAGGTCTGACTGAGTTACGCTGAGATCACTTGTTTCCATATCTGACGGAAAAGATATCGAATCATGGTATCTGACTGACGATACAGAGCTTGAATGAACTACTTGAATCCCTTCTGAGATTAAGATTGAATCACTTGAATACTATTAGAATTGAGCTGATTACAGGTCTGAGGCTAGGTTACTAGCGATACAGAGATTACAGAGATAACTGAGATTACCGAGCTTTATTAAGCTTTGCACTTGTCTGAGGAAACAGAGTTCAATAGTTCACTGAGTTCTGAGAATCATGGCTCGATTGGAATTATCGAAAAACTGATACGGGCTCTAGATAACAGCTCTATTTTTGAGTATAAATACCCCCAGCACTCGATAACATAAAAGTAAGACATAATCATTCTTCATCACAAATTATTCATGCATCATCATGGTCATCCATTCATCACTACCATCATTCATTCATCAGTACAAGCATTCATTCATCATTACAATCATTCATGTATTATCACAATCATTAAAGAATCACTTCAAGTAGTTGGGCATCACAACATACTTTCCCTCTCAAGATCCTTAGGACATCATATTAATCATTTAGGAAACATAGACCTCTATTCATCATCATATACTAGCCTAGGGAAGACATGCTATTAGATTATACCCCATTCAACGAGATCTTACATCAAGTACTTTATACCTATATCAGTCTTTCATGTATTTGGATATCACTTGATTTGGGGGAAACTTTATACTAACACGTCACTATTTACTTGCTAACCACTTGACATGTATTAAAAGCTGAGCATATATCAAAGAGCACAAAATCAGGGAATTTACAACCATCATATCTCGACTTATTCCTTTGTTCCCTAGGGTCTTTCAACAACCACTAGACGCGACCGATTTTACACCTACTTGGGGATTTCATACTATCTTGGCACATTTCACTCACTAAGGCATTTTATCAAACACTAGGCATACATGGACAAGCTCACAATTTGGAGTTTCCTATTTAACATACTATAGCATCCCTTATGCGTTGCCTAAGCACTTTATCAAACCTATGGAAAATGTTCTTCACTTATTCAACCATTTCTACACCCAAAAGTTATGAACATATCACATGGAAAAACAACTTCAAGAGTGTCTATCACAAACATCACAGGAATTCCACATACTAGGGTCAAAGCTCATAAATTTTGTAGGAAAACATAAATCAAAAGTCAATAACATATTAAACATCCATTTCAACTCATACAAATCATTAACAACTCATAAACATAAAAATCTTTTAGTTTTAAAAAGGGTTCTTGAGTTTCTTGGATGAAAGGGACCCAAGAATCAACATCTACATACCTTAACCTTTGAAATTGGATGAACTTTAGTGCTTGAAACTTTATCCACACTTGAAATAAATAAATTCTTGAAGCCCTCACTATGAGAAACTTGATTCTTGAAGAAACCTTGAAGAATTTATGGATGAATTTTGGAAGATTAGGGTTCTTGAATGAAACCCTAGATATTCTTGAGAGAATTGAAAAAGAAAATGATGGAATTAGGGTTTGAATAAGGGTTCCTCATATTTATAGAGGCTTTAAAAAGGTGGAAAATGCTCAAAATACCCTTGCAAAAATGCCCTTGAATTGCTGGAAAAATATACTTGACACTATCCTTGATAGGCCGTTATGAATGGTCGTCACAAAAGGGATCCAAATTCTTGATTTTCTGCCCAGGACTGTTGATGTCCTCATAAATGTCGTAAGAATGTGATGACGTCATCAAAAAGGGCGTCAGAAACGTGATAGCCTGTTAGAAACGTCGTCACCGTTTTTCAGTTTGACATGCTGGAGTAAAATGGGCATAACTCTTTGCTCCGATATCGGATTTAGGCAACATTGGTATCACTGGAAAGCTAATTCAAAGATCTTTCATTTTATATATAAAAATACACCATTTCTTCATATACAACGAGTTATGGTCAATTTAAGTTAACCCAATTTTGACGGTCACTAAAACTTGAACGATAGGAAAGTTTTCAACTCGTTCATGAGTTAGGGGACCTCTATGATCTTAATTCATGCTCAAATAGATTCCCACATGATTCAAAGTATTTCATACTTGGGAGGATAATTCTGAAACATTTTGACTCGTATTTTTACTTTACCAAATACGCTCTAAGGCTCAGACTGAAAGAGGATTTTACGGGGCATTACATTATCTCCCCCTTGAGAACATTCATCCTCGAATGTCATTTGATAGACCAAGAATCCGGATCAACAAAAATTACGCAAGAAATGGAAACATCTCAGATCAGGACTACTCAACTGGAACGACTGGCATATAGAGTTCTCACACTTGGCATGCATATATGATGCATGGAATACTCGACTGATGATACTCATGGCTGAATTCTCATAATACACATTCATATCTGATGCATGGACTCATAACTGGGATGATCTCATGAATACATGACTAAAGACACGCCGACAAGCTAAACTCTTTCTACTAAATGCGCATATCTAATGCATGAATGTCCGGCTAACCTGACTTTTGAAAGCACGATTTAACAATGCAACAATGATTGATGATAACTTTATAAGGAAAATCTGAACATGCATCGAGATGAATCTAATGGAATGCAACATCATAATACCATGGGGTATCTCCCCCTTGGGACTCCGTCCCTCTAAACATACTCGCTAAAATACTGGAGCGGTGCTCGGGGCACCTATAGACTGGGTCATAATTGACCGATCAAGATCTGAAACTTATGCATGACTCATGCTAACATATAAGCTCAAAATGAGATCAAAGGATCTATCAATGCATAACATAAAGATGAAGGGCTCATAACATACCCGGGTCAATTTCAGGGGATCTTTCCCGATCAAGGCGAGCCTGAAGTGCATACAATCTATTATGAGCTGAAGAAAGACTATGCTGACTTCGGGGACCTGGCTTAGGACAGTCTCGAACTTTGTGACCGGTCTTACCAAATCCAAATCACACATCACTACCGGCTCTACATATACCCTTACAAGAACACATCATTACCGCGCCACTGGTAAAGACAACTCTATGTGACCCTCATCTAGCAGGTCCTCAAACGAGAATAGATTGGAGGCGTACTCTCACTTACGTTTGGGGGTGTCAGATTTGAGTCTTCACACAATAGATTCCCACATGATTCAAAGTATTTCATACTTGGAAGGATATTTTTGAAACATTTTAACTCAGATTTTTGCTTTACCAAATACGCTCTAAGGCTCAGACTGGAAGAGGATTTTGCGGGGCATTACAGCACCGGTCTAGGCTACTACAACCTATTTTTGTTGTTTTGTATTAGTTCTTCAGAAATTTGGGTAAGGGTTCAAATTACCTCGAAAGGAAGGTGTTAGGCACCTTTTGAGGTCCATAAAGGTGGTTTCTGGCCGAATTCATACTTTACGTGGAGATTCTATGTGGTCAAATAAAGTCTCTCATTTTATTATTAATTTAACATTTAGCTAAGTGATAAAGTAATTAATAAAACTAACATGTTATTTTTTTTATTATTTCTAATTGTTGATTATCTAAGTGATAAATCATAAATAAGATAGGCAAGAAGAAAGAAGGTGAGACAATTTATAATAAAGGAGACTGCTGATATAATAAACTAACAACCTCAAATAAACATGCAAAGTAAATAAAAAGACTAAAAAAAAAAATTGTCCAAGTCAAATAAAGAAATTTTTTTGGTCTTATTCGGACCAACCCCAACTTGTTTAGTCATTATCTGACCCAAGGGTCGAACTCAAGTGACAATGTCATTTAACCTTTCCATCAATATCTGTTGGGATCATCATTTTTGAATGGCTACCCATCCCACCCCACCTAGGTTGGATGTCAAGTCTAAAGGGGTTTTATGACAAGGATAAAACTAGAGTCTTTTGGCAATACTTATCTTCCCCCTTATCGTCCAAGAGGCATTGGACTTTACTATTTTTATATTTGAGTTCTAGACAAAAGTAAAGGTATGTTACCTAGGACTTGAAGTGTGTACCACGTTGGACAGCAAGTACCACATAATAATCTCAAGTTAGCCTCTTGGTTAATTACTGTTCATTAGTGTGATAGCCTGCACAGACAAATTACTATTATTGATTAACCTATAGGCATGATGTCTAAATGTTCAACAAGTGGTGACAAAAGGACAACTGTGATTCGTGCATGCCACAATGTGTGTTAAAAGGGTGTCAAAGGTGTGGTGAATGTGTCAATAAATTATGCTCATGACATACTAAGATGCCTAACACTTAATGTTTAACCTGCTAGAAGTATGCAAAGATGCCTAGAAATCTAATATTTAACATGCTGAAATTGCATTTAAACATGCTGAAAATTCAATTAACATACTAAAAATAATATTAAGGCGTAGCAATTTCATGTTAATATGCAGAGACTTGCCAAGAATGCCTAAAATATGCTGAAGATTAGTGTGATAGTATTTTAACATGCTGGGCATTAATTGATATACTGACAATTAATTTGTTGTGCTAGAAATTCAACACGTTCGTATTTTTTACTGTGTAAGCATACTGAAATTTAATGCAGACATGCTATAGGTCAAAAACAGGTTGATATGATGAATGTCAAATTAACATGCTAATAGTATATTAAATGCTAAAATTAATTCATGCTTCAGATTTATAATGACGGGTTAATGTTTAACATATTGAAACGAAATGTCATGTTACATGTATTGTTATGCTGGAAATTATTTTAGCAAAGTAAAACAAACTTGATTACTGAAAGTTATATTACTAATGCAATAATTTGTGTCAACATACTAAAATGTAAAAATGGCTCATTCATTATTTAATATGCTAAAAATATAGAAATTTTAATATTCAAAAATGTTAAAAACACTTTAATATGCAAAAGATGTATTTAAACGCTGAAACATGTGAGAATTTATTTCTTAAGACTAAGAAGATATGCAATGTATGAAATTGTTCAATTGCTAAAGAAACATTTGATTCTTTAAGAAGTTAATATGTGCTAAAAATTACTTTATCATTCTCAATTTATGTTAACATGCTAGACACACAGTGACACATTAAGATTATTGAAGTCTAAAGCTCAATATGACAATGGAATCAAACTAATTAATAAATGAATTAAATGTCGCGTATGTTAATCAATCCTAAATTCGTGTGCCTAGGTGATTCACATAGCACGTGACAATATAAAACCTAAATCAGTGCCTACCAATACTATTCATAGAGCATGTAGTTTTCCGCCCCCCAAAGCAGTTCTCAAAAATTATTATTACAATAATAATAGATGTCTTTACAAATATTACAATAATAATAGATGTCTTTACAAATATTACAAATCAAATACTAAAAAAAGAAGAAATAAGAAAAACGACTAACTAAATGGGACTACATAGTCTGTTATATATCCCGGTGACTCTTCAGTTTTCAAAACCTGTTAGACATAATGAAATAGTATGGCAAGCACAAGAAGGATGATAGAACATACCAACACATAGTAGACAAACATAACTTGATTATTTCCTATAGACATGATTTCTAGTTTTCGTGGCATGACATAATCAACACACATAATGTAAAATATTACATCGATTTGGAAACTTACTGGTGAACAGCAGTAAAAGGATAATAGGAATAATAAAAACCAAGCACACGTAATAGTGAAATATACGAGATATTTTCGGTAAGCCTTGAAGAAAACTTGAAGGAACCTCAAAGTACCTAATTGCTTTTGTATAAGAATAGCCAATGATTTTTGTTTTAAGAGAGTAGTAGTAATTGTAGTGTTGTAGAACTTTTGAACCGTCCGTTAATTGAGAAAAGGGGTTCTTTATATAGTAAAGGGAGTATGGCATTAAAAGGAAAAAGAATATTCAAAAATTAATTTCAGGAATCAAGAATCAATTAAAAGAGGGGAAATCCAATTAGTACCATAAAAGGAGAACTTAAAATATGGTAACCATATAATCAAGGCAGGCGGTATTTAATAAAAGTTTACAATAAATAAACAATTTACTCAATCAATTATCTGTTTCCCATATACAAGTGAATACTAAACACACTTAAAAGAGGAAGAATATACGGAGATTTGATAAACTCAGAGCTTACCATCTAAATCTTACTGTAATACTGAAAATTATTTTAAAAGCCAAGCAAAATCAACAAGGAAAGAGAATCAATTGGAGCACGTTAAGGGAGAATAATCAGTAAGTAAATTGTAAAAATTTGTCATAGAAGGAAAATAATTATTCGGAGCTACTAGTGTCTACTAAAAGAGCAGTACCATGGTCATAGTAAGGTGTGTATCTCAAATTATCATGTTTAATCATACTATGCTATTGTAAATTAGAACTAAACAAAATCAGAAACGAGTAGGTAAAGTTATCGCATAATTTGAACTTACTCAAAGATAAGAACAAACAAGACTCCGGCTCTTAAGTAAAGAACCAGACCAATATCCAAAGTAGAAAAAACTTTCAATACTCACTCTATTAACGTCAACCTAGAAATTAGGGTTCATGCAAATTAGGGGTTTTCATATATGTTAGACTAGAGATGCAAATAAACCCATAATTAAAGGCATTGAACCACAATTCTAACTCTAACATCATGGATTCTAAATCTGAGAACTCAAATAGCAAGGCAAACAACATCGTGCAAAAAGGTCAAACCAGGCCATAAATGCAGTGACGTTCCTCAAAAACCTCGTCGGCCATCAACTCCGGTGAGGATGTAATGAGTAAGAAAGAGGGCAGCGAAGAGAAGGGAGTTGGCCGTTGTTGGTTCGCGGCTGCTGGAGAGGTGGGAGTGGCGAGAAAAGGTTGTTGATGGAGGGTTTTTGCCGAAGAAGGAGGGGGCGACGACGGCTGGTGGTCGTATGGTTGGTTCGCAGCTGCATGGCGGTGGAGTTGGAGGGGTTTTGAGGGAGAGCAAGGGAGTAAAGAGAAAATGAAGAAGGGTTGTGCGGCTGGTTTGGAAAATAATTAGGGTTAGGGTTTTGTTGGTTCTTAACAGCTTGTTTGGATGGTGGTTTTCCATGGTATGGTATGGTATGGTTACCATGGGAACCATGTTTGTTTTGATTGTTTCCTAAAAGGGGTGGTGTGGTATGGTATTATTCTATTGTTTGATAACCATGGAATCAATCAATTTGCTGAACCACCAATTTGGTGGTATGGCATGGTTCTCCTTTTTTTCAACTATTCCCTTATATAATTTTGTTTAATCCAATTTTACCCTTTCAAAGCTTCTTTTTTTCTGCTCCTTTTCTCTTTTCTTTCAAAGTTTTTCTGCTCTTTTCCCCTTTCCTTATCTTCTTTTCTGCTCCTCTCTTGTACCAAGTTGTTCTTCATCCTTCCATCTTCTTGAATTTTTTTCACAATTGAAATATGTAAGACTGAAATGTGCTAGTCAACAGTGTCCATAGGTTACGTGGAACTTCTTAAAAATTTTTTCACAATTGATGAATCCCGTATCCAATCTCAGGCCATCAGCATGAGCTTGATCAAATATTTTCTCAACATGGATATGGGGTAGCCCTTTATTTCCAGCAAAAAGCATAAAATTATTGTTTTATTAATAATTTTTGATAAATTTAAAATTTATAATAATTAGGGGCATTTTAGTAAATTTACCTCCATGCATTACCATACTATCAAATCAAACAAAAAAAACTATTATTAAACCACAGTGAATGATACAGTTCATCCAAACATGGTATTGTACCATACTGTACTATACCATATCATACCATACTGTACCATACATTATGAAATCACGACAAACCACCATCCAAACAAGCTGTAAAAAACAAGGGGAGGTGTTTGATCTCAGCCGTTGGATCCATTTAGATCAACGGCTGAGATTTAAGATTATGTGGAGTTAGAATGTGGCTATGATTGTAAGGAATTAGGCTCAGATTGTAATAAGTTAGGCTAAAATTGCAAGAGATTAGATAAAATAGGCTAAGATTGCACAAAATTGACTAAAAATAGGTTAAAAGGTAAATAAATTAGGCAAAGTGACTTTAATTTTAGGTTGTTATTTAAATTTTAATAGGGATATATAATATATAATAATAATAATAAAATAATAAATAATAATAATTAAATAATAAATTATAATAATAAATACTAATATATATATATATAATAACAATTTTAATAAATAACAATAAATAAAAAATAATATGGAAAACTAGACAATGTATTTGCAAAAAATGTGAGTGTGTACAATTACGTGAAAAATAACTTAATTAATAAAATTACATAAAATGTCGTATTTGATTTTAAAAATTATAAAAAGATGCTAAAAGTAATAAAATAATTTATGCATTTTTCTAAATTATGAATGCGACAGGTTAGTATGTATTTAATATAAGAATAATGTGTAAAAAATAATAAAATTTAAAATTGAATAATTTTAACAAAATAGCAGCCTACAAGGAGTATCGGGAGGTCAAAATTGGGTGTCAACACTTATATTCTCAATCTTGATATAACTATTAAGATCTGTATATATTATTTATCATTTTAATGTATTAAAAGGTGAGATTCTTAAATGGATTAATATTTCTGGTAGATTGGATGATAATAATATATATTGATAAAATAATAAGTTAGTTGATGGAATCTATGTCTCAGTATAGAGATTGTGATATGATTTTTATGAGAAGCTTATAAGTTTTCATGAGTAAACTCAATCGATGGATTTATAAATCAGACATATGAAATAAGTTAAGCAAGGCTTTAAAGAAAATAAATTATTATATTAAATTCGTCAGTAATTTAATTTATTAATTAGTATCTATAATTCTAACATGGGAAATTATAAAAGTGTTTAATGAAAAATTTTAAAATGAAAATAGTGGAGTGCAATTACGAATTTTTAATGAAATAATTTGTAATTTATTATGGTAAGAATAATCTAAATTAGTATTTAAATTATTTCCATAATAGAGAGATGCGGTAATTAATTCAGTGATTTCTACAGTGTCCATATTAAACTAGAACTCAAAATTCTATTTTTTGTGGGAAAAGAAGAAGTCACCACCTTTTTCTTGTTCAAGTAGAAACAAATATGTAGTTTTCTTTTCTCCCTAGATTGGATTGGGAGAGTACCTCTGTAAATAGGGATTACCCTATCCTAGAAATTGCATGGTTGTTCTATTTCAGTACTTGCCCACCCAAGTATTGAGAAAGTTCGACTGTGGATTTGGGATCACTGTAGAAGACCACAGATTTGAAGATGGATTCGCTTCAAGATATTTGCTTACGCTTCAAGAGGTATTCCTGACTAATTTTAAGCATCCTTTTCATAAACTATGTGTTACAATCCATTTTCAAAAAGTACAAGGTGTTTCATAACTTCGTGGCAAAAAATAAAAGAAGTTTATTTGATTTTATTTGAAAATAATTTAGAGCCGACACTTAATTTTAGGGAAATTAAGAAACTATTTAAAAAGGTGATTTTGAAAGAAAACCTTTTAAAAATAATCAAAGTGTATGTGAGGGTTCAAGTAAATTCGAAAGAAGGTATTAGACACTTTTAAAAATCCACAAGATATGATTCCCGGTGGATTAAACTTATTTGGCTAATTTTAAAAAATTCTTTAAGTTACTTGAAAAATCTTATTAAAAATCTTGACTTTATTTATTTGATACTAATCCGTCTAATTTATTCTAAGTAATAAAATAAACTAAACATCAAAGTTTCAAAATAATTCTAACTTTAGTTTGCCTAGATAGAGGAATTTAAGAGATATTAAATAATTAAAATAAAATAAATAATTTTAACATAAATTTGCTCCCCGAAGATTCGTCTAGATTAACTAAATCAAATTATAAATAAATAATACAAGAAAATAAAGGAAGAAAAGTAGAGATTTGGGCCCCTTTCTGGTGCATTTCAAATCAGGTCAGTCCTTTGGGCCTAATTTTTGTGGACTTTGATCCATTTTTAGTTGTATATATCAGTTGTATATTGACTGTATATCAGCCTTGTTGCTGCTGCGTTTCTATATACACATCATATATCAGTGTATAAAACTGATATATTCACTTCCTTGCCTTCATTTACTGTTCTATATGCCGTATATTGTTGTATACTACTATATATACATGTATACAACCTTGTTTCTTCACGGATTAATCCATTTTGGACTTTAAGGCTTTTAACTCAAGGATGATAGTGCAAGGGAGAGGGAAGTCTAAATAGACTCATGCGGGAGAGTTCATGTGAAAGAAAGAAAAGAAAAGGATGTTATCAATTATATAATAAGAGAGGAAAAAGAGAAACCATAATAGAGTGCAAATGAATCACAAAAGCAACCGAATCATTACCCCAAAACTCCAACTTGCTTCCAGAGAACACACCAACCACTAGTGCTATTATATATAAGTAAAATGTTGTAATGCAATCATAGCATATCATCTTATGAACTTAAGATAATCTTAACTAATTTAACGAATTAATTAAATACACCAATAATAACGATTCCATCAATAATTTAACACATTAGATTATATGCAGTTTGATGTTGTTAAATATGCATATAGACATTATAAACATAACATTGTTGCACTTAAAATTATTAATCATTTTTAATACACGCATGAGCAAATCATATATAACAACTTGTGTTTCATATGTATGCAAAGATACTGCATATTGTTGTACATAACATTGAAACACTTAAGATAAGTATTTAGGCATATAATAAAAATATAGGCATAATGAAGATTAAAACAGTATTACCAACAAAACATTCATTTTTTAGCTAGTTGTTCAAAGACAAGTACTTGTGATAATATATTAAGGAAAACGAAGCAACTCAAACAATTCATAACATATGACAATAGAATTAGTATCAAATTAATTCTATATAATGAATACCAACGCTAATTAGTTTGGTTGAACTAACTAAACTGTTTAAGAATTTATTACCAGAAAAAATCAGAAAGTGGGAGGGGTTGGTCCGTTGGACCCTTGCAAAGAAAACAAAACAAACACTTCAAGAGAGCTCAAACAGATGAAATTGAAAGACTAGGATTAGTTAACTGAAATTTGATTAATAAACCTAATTAAACCATAAGCCAAACTTCAATTTTTTATCTTGTATAACTAGGTATTCATCTAGAACCTAGTTAACTCTAACAGAACAATTCCATCAAGAACCAAGGGTTGAATTCTAACAACAGACTTAACAGCTCAAAATACAATAATTTTTGGAGAATACATAGCGGTCATGTTCAGAAGCGTAAATGAAGCTACTAAGAATGACACTAAAATACAAAACAATACTAAACTACATACACAATCATCCAAAGCCGGAGAGAAAGAAAAGAGAAGAAAGTTAACTTTTTTCGGACATCGAACCAGGACGATGAATCGACGACGACTTCACCACTTTCCTTGACTTGAAAACAGTAAAAAATGGAACTCGAGCGATAATTCTCTCAACTCTAAGGCTGGGGATTAAAGTCTAAAATCCTAGCCGAGTAAAGAAAACGTTTAACCCTTTTTGGTTCGAAAAAATCCCCTTCAACAATAAGAGTGGAGAAGATTTAGTTGTTGGTCCACTTTGAAAACTTATTTGGAGAAATAGATTCCATTTTATTTTTTATTTAAATTTTTAGGATTTTGGATAAAGTGATGGGGTATGGGTAAGTGTTAAAAAAAAAAATTGTCACCCCTTATGTATTTATTAAATACTTTTTTAATCCCACTTTTACATTAAATACCAAACTTTTTTGTATCTCTCCTCTTCTTTCCTTACCCTCTCTGGTATCTCCCGCTTCTTCTCACCTTTCTACCATTTTTCATTTTCTAGGTTGTTTAAAGCTTGAAGAACTTCGATTCATCTCTTGAGTAATTTGTGCTCCATATTGATGGGTGTTTTTCATTTTTTTGGTGTTTTTGATTCTGCTGGTTATGGTTGGGGTTAAAAAATTTACTTCTTTTTCAAAAAACGGGACTTGATTTTACTAAAATTGGTCGTTTTTAGTTGGTATTTATTTGATTGTTGATGGATAATTGGTGTATATAGATTATCCTTGGTGATTGCATGTTGAAATTATTTTGCTAATTTCATCAGAATGTGCAAAGAAATGTGATTTTTGTTCAAACTTTTGTTCAATGTAATGGTGTTGTAGAAGCATGTTCATGTTGAGGATTCCTTGGTTTGAATAATACTCATATTACGTATTTGGACGAAAAAAGTTGAAATTTTTTTGAAAAAATGAGGCTTGATTTTACTTAGAATTTGTGTTTTAAGTTGATATTGGTTTGATTGTGTATTGTTTTCGTTGGATTTTTATTTTTCTTGACGATTGCATTGAGATTTTTTTTCATTTTTTTCGATTTTCGTGCTAAAAATCTAGGTTCCTTCCTATTTTTGTTCAATATAATGGTGATTTAGATGCATGTTCATGTGGGTGATGGGGTTATTTTAGAAGAAATTTTGTAGTTCTGCAAATAGGCATTTGGTGCTGCAACTGCTGTCATGTTAATAGACTGTTAAGTCGATTAGGTATTGTATTTGCTGTTATAGTTGAGAAATATTATTTTTTGTCTGTAGATCATAAAAAATGGCTAGAGGTAACAAACGCAAGGCTGTAAAAGTTGAGAGGTCCGAGAAAAGAAAAACTGCGTAGTCAATAAATCAAAGAATTAGAATCATAGCGAGGAAGCTGTTGAAGCTTCGGTTCGAGATGAGTCGAAGGAAATAGAAATTGAGCCTAGGATAGATGAGGAAGCATTGATCTTGCCCCACTGTATAAGGTTTATTTTGGTTGAGAGGTACGACTCACCACAGTCATGAATGATGTCGGATCATTTTCGGTTAAGATATCTGTTAGGTCCCGTTTGAAAATATTTTATGAATTCAAATAAGTCGTGGTTGATCAACGTCTGAAGTCTAGGTTTAAGAACTCCTATTTTGGTGGTTTGTGGGACTTGCCAGAACATGTGAAATTCACCGGACAGCTTGTCCACTATACACTTCTTCGCCGAGTTGAATAGGACAACAAGTTGCATGAAATGTGGTTTTGCATCAATGACAGGCCTACATGTTTTGGCCTGAAGGAGTTTGCGCTAATCACAGGTTTAAATTGTGAGAGTTATCCCCGTAATTCAAAATATGTCAAAGCGATGGAGGAGGGTGAATCTTTTTTCAAAAAGATTGTAATAAAGAGAAGTGTAAATGCGAAGAGATTGTTGAAGCTGGACAAGGAGGACAAGTTTAAATGTTGCTTAGTTTGGTTCATGCACTGCATATTGCTTGCACGTGACTTGTAAAAAATAGTGGACATAGACACCATCAAGATGGTGGATAACTTAAGCTTCTTTGAGAGATACCGTTGGAGTAAGGAGTCATTTTCCTTGACTCTAGACTATCTAAAGAAGCAGATATACTTCAGCAAGTAGAAGAATACATTTATGACAAAAGGAGTTTCATCGTACGCGCTCTACGGATTTCCCTAGGCATTTATGGTATTGATTATAAACCATTGAAGTCGTTTATTATATACTGTAATTCATCTATGGTGTCTATACTATACTGACTCAGTTATATATTTTTGTTTTTCTTTTGATCACAGATTTGGATATACGAAGCCTTTTCCGTGCTTGGCAGGGGAAATGGTAAATCAACTGAAGACCCACTACCCATTTTTCGATTGCTTAGATGGCACACCTCAAAAGGAGATAAACTAATTGAAGGTGATCTATATTTGAACGGATGAAGCACAAAGGTATAAAATTATTTTTTCGAAGAATAATTTTACCAATATTATGTTGCTAATTAATCACAGTTGCCTATTTATTTATAAAAAGTGCACCTGTACCTTATCTCCACAGTCTGTGAAATAAAGTAGCACTACATGAAAAAGTTTAAATCATTTACGAACGAACCAAAGGACACATTCATCAATATCTTGAAGGCCCATCTGGAGGGTGTGACTATCATCACCTCATTGGAGGATGGTGAGGATGGGGATAATGACCAGGATTTGGGTGGAAATATTGTTTCAAGGCATGTCACTCAGGGTGCGGGGACAAGTAAGCCGAGAGCATTGAAAAAGACACCGATGATTGGAAATCTAGAAGAGCACGTGTTTAGGCTGGAGGAGTCGCTCAAGGACATTTTTGATTTTGTGAAAGAAAAGAGGATGAGGAGAGCAGAAAAGAAGAAGCAGAAGAAGAGAGATGAAGATGAAGGTAATATCAGCTCTATATATTATAAAAGTTGTATATTTTATATAATCTATTTTACTTATAATAGAATCTATACCATTCTTCATCAATCGAAATCTTAGTTTATTATAAATGGTAAATACTTGAAAATACAGGTATGTAAGTGTAAAGTCAACATTCATCGGGGAGGGTTGTCCGTAATAACAATGGCATTAAAGAATTGCTCCTTGAGGCAGCAGCTTTGGAACAGGCCTCAATCAATGCTGATGAGATAATGATCCCTAATGTTGCAGCTGTTATAGAGAATAAAAATCCCGATGAAGGGATGGAGAGAAAGAAGAAGAAGAAAATAAAGAAGTTGTTTGTGAAAAAGAAAATAAAGCTGATGAATCAGCTGGTGTGGAGAAGAAGAATCATGACGAAGGCAGGCAGGATAAAGAAGATAAAAATCAAAAAAAATATTTGTGAAGAAGAAAACAATAAAGGAGATGGAGAGAAAGCAGAAGAGAAGAATGCAGCAGGAGAAGTAGAAAAAGAAGAGGAAAAAGAACATATGAAGAAGGAAAAAATAATGCACCAGAAAAAAAGATATTGCGGAGAAAGAAAATGAAAATGCATTTCCGAACATAGATGAATTTTTTAATGAAGTTACTCAAGACATCGACAAGATACAAGTGGAAGACGAAAACCTTAAATGTTTAGACAATGTTTAATTTTTATTTGTGGCTGATGATTATTTGTGTTAGACTAGACAATCTTAACTTTTTTATTTTTCAACTTGGGATGTATAGAGCTGAACAATTTTATTTTCGAAAATGCTTTTCTAGTTTATTATAAATATTTTATATTTTATATAATCAATGTATCATTGCTTTTACATCAATGTCATCGTTGATTATAGACTGACTAAAAGGTAAAGTATATATAGTACAGTGTTGTGTAGTCGATTAATGAAAAAGGTAAACCATATATAATATAAGTGAAAAGTAGTCAATTAATAAAAGAGACAGAATACATTCAATCCCACTACAACCCTATTACACTTTTGCAAAAATCCAAAACTAATAGTAAACCATACACCATAATTTTCATGCCCTTTTCTTTTTCTTCATCCATAGCCAACCTATGCTTAAGTTCATCCCTCATTTCGATGTCTTTCAACAATCCCTTTAAGTGATCAATCTTGTGTTCCGGTTCTCTATTTAATATCATAAAAATATTTTTATTTTCTTCGAAATCTATAAGCCTTTTCAACATTTCAAACTTCGCAACACCTTAAAATTTTGATTCCTCGAAATCGGAGGAAATCTACTTGAAATAAGAGCATCCACCATTATCCTAAAATAATGAGGATAAATTAGTAAATTGGATTATGTGATGAACATAAATAAATTTTTATTTAAACAAAAATAAATATTTCCAACCGCACAACTGTAGAATTTTCGACCTAAATTCTTGTAGATTCGTGATATTTTTAACACCGTAGGATTACCACAACGAAAAATATAAGAACTTTTGTACATTTGAGATGACTGTGACATTATTATTGTTGAAGCAAAACTAGAAAGTGATGAGTAAATAAACATGGAGGAGTTCAAAAGGGTCCCTTTAATCAATATAGTAGGGCTACCAAAATCTGACTGTTGAAAAATTCTACCTATTTGAATTGTATCGTTAGAGCAAATTTAAATGGATTATCATTTACTTCAAAGGGTCGCTAAAGAATTTTTATTACTTCTATAATCAACTAGGTTACGTATGCATTATATACCGATATCTGTGTTGATGATCTAACATATTGACATATTATCTATTTAGACTAAGGTCAATTATCGAACTACCCAATAGTCTATGCTCAACTTACTGAATATATGAACAACTTAAGATAATACGAAAAAAGGAGAAATTAAATAAAATAAAATTAAAGTATGTCAATTAACACCATTAAAATATTATAAAGCAATTTAGATACATCAATTGTGACTCTCAATCACTTTTGAATGAGATGAAGTGTTATCTAAGGCACAATGTAGTCGTAGATCATGAGATGGGACTAAAAAATGGGAGAAATAAAATAAAATAAATATTAATCATCCAAGCACTAAAGAACGACTACATATCATGAAAAGATATTAGACTTATGTAATGACCATAAGGAAGAGTGGTGGTTGTCACTTGTGAATGTTCAATGGACAAGTAGTGTCTGAGAACAAGAAGTCCTTCTCAACAGAGACGCTTGTTCAGAGTAATTGGTTGCTACTACCATTGCCCTCCCCTATACTCATTTGATCGAGTGTCCAATTTTTTGGTAATCTCGATATTTTATTTTATTTTATTTTATTTTTCTCCTTTTTTAATCTCACCTTCTTTGAAAATAGACTCAATTGGTCGATACATGACTAATTATATAGTCTGGTATAGATAAAGATAATTATCTATAATATATTCAAGATATCATCATAGGTTTATTTTCAAAGGAGGTTAGATTAAAAAGGGGAGAAATAAAATAAAATAAATAAACATCATTCACGCAATGTAAAGTGACTAAATATCATAATATGAGAGTACAAAATAATTGGACACTCGATCAAATGAGTATAGGGGAGGGCAATGGTAGTAACAACCAATTACTCAGAATAAGCGTCTCTATTGAGAAGGACCTCCTATTCTCAGAAACTACTTATCCATTGAATACTCACAAGTGACAACCACCACTCTTCCTTATGGTCATTACACAAGTCTAATCTCTTGTCACGATATGTAGTTGTTCTTTAGTGCTTGGATGATTAATATTTATTTTATTTTAATTTAATTTATTTTATTTCTCCCTTTTTTGTGTCATCTCAATGATCTATGACTATACTGTGTCTTAGATAACACTTGATCACGTTCAAATGTGATTGGGAGTAACAATTGATGTATCTAAATTTTTTTACAATGTTTAATAGTGTTAATTGACATACTTTAATTTAATTTAATTTAATTTTTTTTTTGTCATTATTTTAAGTTGTTCATATATTCAGTAAGTTAAGCATAGACTATATGATAGGTCGATAATCGACTTTAGTCTAAATCAATAATATGTCAATACACTGGATCATCAACACAAATTTCAGTATATAATGCATACGTAACCTAGTCGGTTATAATTTTAATATTTCCTTTTTTGTGTTTAAAGAAAGAGTCTTTAGAAGAGTTTAAATATGCCGTACTCAGTATTTCGTAGTCGATTATATATATATATATATATATATATATATATATTCATATTGAGCACATATAATTCGTATTTACCGTAGTCGATTATATATTCAATATATTTTCTTATATTTAACGAAACGATATTTGTAAATCTTTAAGCATGCACTACTGAAGAATCATCAACAAAGACTGAAAAGCATAAAATCATTATACATCAATAGAATATCATGAAAACAAAAACTTGTTTATAGATAGATAAAAGTTCATTACATCTATATTTACAATTTTTGAGAAAAAAATTCCAAACAAAAAGACAAAAAGGAAACTTTCATTTACAAAATCCAACCATGAAATCTCCATTTAGCAATGAACTACACTAAAATAAACTAAACAAAACAAAACTAAACTAGGGGGATGAAGGGGGGTGATGAGTTCACGAGGGTCCAAGTTGAGCCTCTCGGCTATTGCCCGAAGAAAATGGGCCATCTGTCAAAGCTCCTTGTCCAGCCGTCGTTGATTAGTGGCAAGACCCTGGAAAAGAAAATCTAGGTTGCTCCTAAGAAATTCTATGTTATTGATGGTTGTCATTCTATAAATTGGTCGTAGTGTGTACCTCCTCCTAGCCATTTTCTTCTCTCCTTAGTCTTTTCTTAAGAAATTTGATTTACAATCGACAAGGGCCTCTTTAAATAGATCAGAGCAAGAGACAATCGACCAATAAAAGTTGTACACGTGTTGATGGAAGGGGATAAGACATGTAGGAATAGTAAATGAAAAGTCGCAGCAATTGTGAAAGTCGAGTCATTTCAAATCGTCGTGTTTCCTGAAGTGTAATAATTAAATTGAAATATTTGGTGTATGAGGAAAAGGGTTTCTTTAATAGACTACCCAATTGATCGATTATATACTATGTAGTTTAACCTATACTCCATAGACTATGCATCGATCTATTATATATTTGAGTCCAGTCGATATGTATAGTCGATTTCATAACTTGGGATGGTTGTTTTCAAAATGTCACCTTTTTCAATGTGACATAATTATTTTGAATTCAACAGTGTATGAAGAAAAAGGTTTGTTAAATAGACAACCCGATAGGTTTATTATACACTACGTATTGAATATTTACTCTGTAGACCAAACACTGATTTATTATATATTATGAGGTTGTTCGATTATTTCAGTGTATAATTTATTTAGCACGTAATATATAATATATGAACTGAAATCGATAATGCATAGCAAAAAACGTCAATTTTGACTGTAGTTCAGTGGCTTTGAAAATAGAATATACATTACTCTGTAGACCAAACACTGATTTATTATATATTATGAGGCTGGTTTATTATTTCAATGTATAATCTATTTAGTACGTAGTATATAATATATGAACTAAATTCGATAATGCACAGCAAAAAAAGTCAATTTTGACAGCAGTTCAGTGGCTTTGAAAACAGAATATACATTACATACTATCCAGTGCATTTGACAAAACCAAATATATAAAATACAATGTCAATCATACTATCCTACGTTAAAGCTTCACGTTGTTCTCTTATGTCTCGGCCTTTTGCACGTGGAGCACTTGTTCCTTTTCTTGTGCATTGAAGGCTCCAACATAGCCTTAACACTTTTCACCTTCCTCCTCCCGAGTTTAGGATTGAAATTGGGTAGAAGAACTTGCATTTCTAGATACTCCCGTGCCACACTTCACTTCGACTCTAGTGGTGCTGATGCTAGTGTTGTATTCGCCCCGTGATTCAAACGAATTGCTGTCATTGCATGAGCGCATGACAATTTCACCAAGTCATACTTTCTGCAAAAACATCACCGTCTCAATAGATTAACTTTGGCGGAAGGACCATAACCAAGCAAGGTAAATTCTTCGATGCTTCCATTTATGTTGTTCACATATGATTTATCTCCCTCGTTCATGTTTTCTCTCAAGATCTTCTTGGCTACGAGAACTAATGGTGTCCTTGAATTATCTACCTCTGCATACCTCTTCCTGAATATTTCTCCAAACCTATATGCAATTAAATTGAGGATGACTGCCACTGGATACTCTCTTTCATCGAGCAACATTGAGTTGAGTGACTCAGTGATGTTTGTGGTCATGATGTTGAATCGATTACCTAGAAAGTGAGCCCGACTCCTCTTTACAAATCCAGCGTCATGCTCGAGGCAAGCTGCTATGCTGGAGCATCTTTATTTAAGGGCATTGAAGTAGTCATTAAATTCTTCCGATATGTACGCCTTGGCCGCATGGTAGTACAAATAGAGACAATCTGCACAACGGTGATTCGTTTGGAGATTTTCACCGAGATACCTCATACAAACACCATGATGCACAAACATATAATGCCTATGAGGTCATTAGCTATGCTTACTAATCTATCGAAGATAACGGAAAACTCTGGTTTGTCGACAACAAAGGCCTTAAGCTTCTCGAAGAAGAAGCCCCACGATGCATCATTCTTATTATCCACCACACAATACACTAAGGGATAGATATGATTCTGCATATCTTGAACGACAGCGAATAGCAGCACGCCCTCATATTTGCTGGACAAATGCATGCCATCAATAACAATGACCTTTTTCATGTGTGCATATCCACGGATGGAAGCCCCAAATGCCATAAAGTAGTAAATAAACCTGCCCGACTCCTCATCTACCATGAGAGAATTTATAGACCCGGGATTTAGGCCGTTGAAAACATATGAAAAGGTGGGAAGCACTGTATTTCCATGATCGGGTGTACCTCGAACTATGTTCTTTGCAATGATGCCTGCCATCCAACACTTCCAATAGCCCAGCCTACAATGTAGTTTCCTAAATATGATTCTCTCGATCTCTTTCGGGCTTGGACCTTTGATGTCGACGAAAAAGTTCAAAATAAGTGAGGCAATGACCTCCGCGGTGACATTCTTGTGCTTTCCCATGACATGATCAATGCCACAACTATGCTCTTCCACGTATTTATGGATATAAAACCAACCCGATTCTCTGATTGCACATACACGTACCATTCACCGGTAAGTATAATCTACATACCTCACCCTCAAGTATTTCTTACAACTCTTCACTGTTGTGTAATTTAAATACATTTTCACCAACGCCTTCTTCAACAAAAGATTCACCATTTTCTTATTGTTGAATGTTTGTCCTATAAAAAGATTGGTGTCGTCCGAGAAAGAGTGCCTTCCTTGTGGTTCGAACTGCTCGTCCTCACCTCCTCTACACTCTTTTTTTTCATAATCTTCACTATTATCCCATTCATCACCACCCATGCAATCGTATTTCATTGACATATCATCCACTGCTGGAGTAGGGATAGAGCTGGGGCTGACGTGGAAGCTTCTTCCCAAGACCTTCCAACAACTTTAACCCGTAATATAGGTCTGGAGTTATTAGAATCAATGCAAAACATGTATAATTCCACGTGTCTATCATTCTTTATGAACGTTGGATAGATTTTCCCCCTCCCATTTATCAAGTAACTAATTACCGTATCACTTTGATTACAACTTAATTCACCACTCTCTATTACATTTTTAATCATATCAGCCTATGAACCATTGCGACGAAGGGCAATGGTTATTGTCTCCTTAGACGCGGTTTTTCAAACCCAATATTTAGGAGTCTCCTCCTATTTACCAGAAAATATACCACCAATAACCACGTAATCTATAATAGACATAATATACCTGAATGATAGTATTTAATTGACTTGAACATTGGTTTATGAGCCTAGACTTAATATACTGTAGTCTTCTTCTTCTTAGCTATTGTTCATACAGTACACGATCGATCCTTTTTCGACAACCACCGGAATAATCTGATGAATTACAGCTTACAAATAACCTAAGGAGTGTTGTAATGCTGCTATTGAGCCAAAAATTGATTTTGAAATATGGGACTGATTTTCAAATTTTTTGTATGAAAATGGATGAAAAATTGGGGTTAAAAATATAAGAAAATGACTTAAAACAATGGAGATAAGTCACTTTTTGATGGATGCCAAAAAATTCAATGAAAAATGACCAAAAAATCAAGGAAATGGCAGCAAAATCAGGTGGTTGGTAGTGGATTGGTTGAGAAGCTTGATATTTTGTTAAAATTAATTATCCAATATTTATATTTTTGGACATGGACTAAAGTATAGTTTTAAAAAAATTAGAGCTGAAATGGAAAAGGGGCTAAAGTGTATATTTTGTAAGTTGAGCGCTAGGGTTGCCTTTTTTTTTTTGTGGTCCTATTAGGGTGTCTATATTCTCAATCAAAAAAACCTAGAGTCCAAATGTCAAAAAGAGTTTTTAAAGTGGATTTTTAGCAAAGAGCCCCATGAGAGAGAGGTTTATATAGAAACAAATTTGGGAATCTTTGGATAGGAAAAATCATTGTGGGTCTTGGGATTTTCAGGGTTCTTTTAGTGATTTTGCTAGAGGATAAGGGAGTGAGCTGGCATTGTATAAATTTTGTACGAATTTGAAAATTAGAAGAAAAATAAACAAGGTGTCGTTGGTGCGTCGAGTTGTCGACGGGTTGATGGGTTGATAGGTTACCATTGTTGTCATAAAATTGCTGGTATTTTGCCGTTGTTCTTCGACTGTTCCTAACGTTGGGTTAAGCTAATATCAAGTCATCGGGTTTTGAATGTTTGTTGTATTGTCAGTGCTGGGTGAAGTTGTGGGATATTGTATGTTGGTAGTTTAATCGGGTAAGGAAGGGGTATAGGTGTTGGGCCGGGACAATGTGGGTATTATGTTGGGTTGTTGTTATATTGGTCTTGGGAAGGTTAGGAGAATTGAGGATTTAGATAGATTATCCATTTAGGTTATTTGGTAAGGGCCCATTTGATTAGGATTAAGTCAACTTTGTTTAAATTTCAGTCACGTTGAAAATCAATTGGTCATTTACATTGCAATTGTGGTTAAATTTAATAAATTGGCTTAAATTGAATCTTGATTTGATACAAATTAATAACCAATTTAATTCTGAGCTTCTTGATTTAATAAAATCAAACACGTATTTTTTAAATAAATTATTTTTTGCAAACAAGTTATATTTAAATTAAGACTTTGCCCATTCAATTAATTTTTCAAGATAACCCTCGGTTGAAATCTGATTTTCATAAAATAATTACTTAAGTAAGAAATTATACGATTTCGTATATAAAAAAAATATATAATCGCTACTTAAAATGACAAAATTACGTACATAAATATTTTAAATTTTTTACCCAAATAAAATGGATGTTGTAACTTTATTTAAAATAGAAGAAATTCAAAATTAAAACTAGTCTTGGAGGGAAAAAAATTAGGTGTCAACACTATGTGTTTATGTTGGTTGTCTATAATCCGTAAGCAGTATGATTCTGATATGCTTCTATTGCGTATGCCTGTTTTCCAACATTCTAGGGATAGAAACTTTTTCATAACCATTGAACAAGTACTTTGAAGTTGTTTACGCATGTGCAAATTCAATTAACTACTTTAATTTGCAGTGATTGAATCTAAAGGCGTCTGAAAGATTTCACCTACATGCTGAAGTGGGTGAAATTTTTTCTCAACTAATCTTATGTGGTTAAAGTTTGATACAAGTCAAATGGCAACCCTAATTTTTGAAGACATGATTGGAGATCATCACTTAAAGGCTCAAGACTTGGTCACCCCGAGGGCACAAGAATATGCCAGGAATACCCATTTTGAGCCTACCATTCATAGGCCGTGAGTGGAAGATTGCTTAGAGCATTGAAGACTTGAGGATTCACAATTTTGGACACTTAATAGCTTACGGTTTTTGGGCCATCTTCATTGAGGGCATTTTGGTCACTTCACTTTTCCCAAAATGCATTCCATGACCACCCCTCTTATTAAGAGTAGTGTAGTCATTTGTCTTCTTTTGTAATGTAATATAAATAGAACAATATAGGGTTTTAGGAATTAGTTGTTTATTGATGTAAGACAAACTCTCTCTCTAGTGTGAGGAGTGTAACACCCCTTAGTTGTAGGGCTTGAAAAAGCTACCAATCCATAACTAGGACTTCCCAAGTGTGGATATCACTTGTGTTACATTGTTGGCTTAATATGTTGGTTTTTAGAGGAGGTAACGTCCCTCTTGTGTCAACGTTAGAGTTAGGTTTATATCTTGGGTAGTGTTAAGGGTTCAAGAGTCTCACAATTCTTGGGTTCTTAAGATTGTCCCTTCATTTGATCTAACTATCTATCTTGTATTGTTGTTGTAAGTTTTGGATTTTTTGTTGTTTTTAGTGTAACCCATGAGTTTCTTGTTGATGTAATATTGTTGTTCTCATATTGTGTTTATAATATAGTTTGTGGATCGCTGGAAATTAGGTGTTAAACACAACAATACTTTGTGTTCTTGTTGTTGTTCTTGAATCTGAGAGGGGTCACTCAAAGTGTCCTCGGTTCTCTTAAACTTGTGGACTATTTTGGGTGTTTATTTTGTGTGTTCTTGGTTGTTCTTGTATCATTTGATATCAAAACATGGCTTGATTTTGTTCTCACAAGATCAAATCTTGGGCTTGCTTGTTAAAAAAATTAAAAAAAAAGAAGTGTTCTTGTGTTTGTGTTCTTGGTCGAGAGGTGTAGACATTTTTGTTGTTGTTTTGGCCAAGAGTTTGTGACTAGATCAAGTAGAAATTTTGTTTGTATAGTGTGTTTCTTGTGTTGGCTTCTTTCTCACTAACACAAAGGTGACTAGAACTAAAGTTGAGCTTAAAAATAGTTACATTGTTAATGTGAACTTGAGTTGGCCATATGAGGATGTTATTGTAGTTCTTAAAAAAATGTTGTTGTTGCGTTCATATTTTTCTTCACCTATTCTCATATCTTAACCCACATAAAGTGTAAAATAGATTCAAAAATTTGTAAGACAAAAGTTTTAAAGTTGTTTGTGAGAAGACTTGCACACATCCCTTCCTAGACTTCACAACCACTTTTCCTTAAATCAAGGGACCTTGTCTTGTGGGATTAGTAAGGTCAAATCTCGCCTTTTTGAGTTTGGAAAGTTGAAAAAGACTACAAGACTTTTACTTTCCCTCTAAACCAATTGTCTTCCATTCCAAATTGTGTAAAGATTAAAAATTCAGTTTGTGACTAAAGTTGTGTAAGACCAAGACCAATTGCATGTTACCACGTCACTCTAATTATTGTTCACCATCAATATTAAGCTCAAATTTGGATTTTATAGTTTCTAATTGTTGATTCTTGGTTTCATTAGATGATCCTAGAACTAATTCACAAACTAGTAAACTCCTACTAGATTGTCAATTAGTTCTTTGAATCCATTGTTCGTGTCTACATTTCTTTTGTGCTTTTGTCATTTTTAAAATCATATTACTTGTTGGTTCAAGTTCGGACATTACTTTCCTTGAGTCTTCAAATAAAGAATTCATTCTGACCGAGGAGTAGACTCACCCCTCAACTCATTAGGAACTACAAGCCGACTTGCAACACTTGTGAATCCAAATGTGAGACGATCAAGTGTGTGAGAGTGTGGTGAGGTTTTTTTGAACTAACTTGTGTTTTGCTTTGTAGGCTTGTTCTTTTCTTTTCTTTTTCTAGGAACAATTGCAAGGGAACCCGCGGCTTCAACCTCTCAACCCATGGACAACAATGCCACTAATGTTATTTTGGCCTACCTTGACACTATATCCCGAGACCTAGCTATGGAAAATAAAAGGTTGGATCATATGATAGATCAAAGGGTACAAGTGGGATTCCCGGACACACTTCAAGAGGAAGGTCGTAGCTCATGTGAGCTACGAGGTAAAAATGTTATTCCCTATACTCCTATGGACTTAGAATGTTATGTTGTGGCTAGTAGAATCCAAGTGGATATAGTTGCGGCTTTGCCTAGGGTAGATGTGGTTGAGTCTTCCTTTTGTGATACTCTTGGTATTGTTAGGTCACATGAGGACCAAACTCTTATTGTAGGTACGCAAGCACTAGTTGATCCTTTAGATGACGAAATTGATTCTACGTGTGAGAATGATTTGTGTCCATTTAGTGCTAGAACTTATAACTTGACTAAAGTTCCATTACCAAGTGGCGAGAGTATTCACACACTAGTTGACCCTTGTGAAAAATAAGGTGAGTCTACATTGGTATATAAGTTTTCAAAAACTAGTGAGAATGTGGACAATGATCAATCGAGTGGAAAAGACCTTGATGTGCTTGATTGTTTAGGAAACCTGAATTGTGATTTTCTTGGTAAAGATGGTTTTGCTTATGATCCTTTGGCTGCCCCTGGTGGTTTGTGTCTAAGTGAGGATTGCTTATTTGAAAGAGAAGGTGATGTGTCCTTAGAAATTCCATCTACTTCTTCTCTAAGTGTTTTTTATGTTGGGCACATTCCTAGTAGAGATTTTGAAACTAGTAGTAAGTGCATACATGAGAACCCTTTATTTGAAGTTGGCTTGTGGAACGCCTTTCTCAACCCTCTTTTTTTGCATGATATTTCCAATGGTGATAAAAAGGGCATGCTTAACCTTGAGGATGGCACCCTAGGGGAGAATGAGAGTGGCCGAGACCTAAGTCCTTGGTTACGTCTTCCATTTGACCCCGGTAACTTCTTAGGGTGTGAAGGACGGATAGTTGTTGGTCAGTCCACTTGTTTGAGTGATATTGTTATATGTGTTGCGTAGACTTTACTTTCAATTAGGGCACCACCACTTTGTAATATTTTTGCTAAGCCCCTCGTGATTAAAGTCAAGGATGTGTGGCTATATCTCAAGTGTGTACCTCCTTGGCATGTTGATGATTTTTATTGTACTAACTCTAACCCTTATGTCATGAGGATATGGTGCTTGTTTGTCTTCTCTTCGTTCTTGCAAGGTTTAGATTCGAGGTCGAATCCTTTTCAAGAAGGGGAGGATGATACAAGTCAAATGGCAACCCTAATTTTTGAAGACATGATTGGAGATCATCACTTAAAGGTTTAAGACTTGGTCACCCTGAGGGTACAAGAATATGCAAGGAAGACCCATTTTGAGCCTACCATTGAGCATGCCATTCATCAAGGCCGTGAGTGGAAAATTGTTTGGAGCATTGAAGACTTGAGGATTCACGATTTTGAACACTTAATAACTTACGATTTTTGGGCCATCTTCATTGAGGGCATTTTGGTCACTTCACTTTGCCCAAAATGCACTCCATGGCCACCCATCTCATTAAGGGTAGTGTAGTCATTTGTCTTCTTTTGTAATGTAATATAAATAGAACAAGATAGGGTTTTAGGACTTAGTTGTTTATTAATGTAAGACAAACTCTTTCTCTAGTGTGAGGAGTGTAACACTCCTTAGTTGTAGGGCTTGGAAAAGCCACCAATCCGTAACTAGGGCTGCCCAAGTGTGGATATCACTTGTGTTGCATCGTTAGCTTGATACGTTGGTGTTTAGGGGAGGTAACGTCCCTCTTGTGTTAACGTTAGAGTTAGGTCTATGTCGTGGGTAGTGTTAAGGGTCTAAGAGTCTCACAATTTTTGGGTTCTTAAGATTGTCTCTTCATTTGGTCTAACTATCTATCTTGTATTGTTGTTGTAAGTTTCGAATTTCTTGTTATTGTTAGTGTAACCCGTGAGTTTCTTGTTGATGTAATATTGTTGTTCTCATATTGTGTTTATAATATAGTTTGTGGATCGCTGAAAATTAGATGTTAAACACAACAATACTTTGTGTTCTTGTTATTGTTCTTGAATCCAAGAGGGGTCACTGAAAGGGTCCTCGGTTCTCTTAAACTTGTGAACTATTTTGGGTGTTTCTTTTGTGTGTTCTTGGTTGTTTTTGTATCAGAGTTGTGGTGTTTTAGATTATGTTCTGCGTGCATTTTTCTATTTATTTTATTGAAAAGAAATTCTGAAGCATCCATTCGGATTTATTAAGAAACTTAGAATCATCCAATAGAATAATTTAGGTCCCTTTCTTGAGGACTTCTCTAGTAGGGATTGTCAGAGTGAACCCTAATTACTTTGATTTTAATGATCAGCTTGATCGTGGTGATTTCCTTGAATTTTGCATGCACCCACATAGTTGGATATTTCTTTAAAGGTAACGGATCAAACTTTGCATTAAGAATTTGTGCGAAGAGGGTTCTTAATACAAAATATCGTGGCAATGAGATCTCTTGGTCACTTATAAGTTGAATAGAAAGTAATAGCCTTTCATTCGTATGTATAAAATTGAAGATCTCTTATTAAAAGGCCATAAAATGAAAAAAAAAATAAACCTAAGTGGTATCAATTCTCCCAAGCCAATACACGAAAAATACTTAGGGGAAAAAGGTTTCACACATAGAACACCTTTTTCTTTTGAAAAGGGAAGAATCTATTTGGAAGGTCACAGAATGCGATATGATCTTTCAAAAATAATAAATAAGATAATAGTTTCAAAGCATAAATTATTACTCTTATGTCCATCTTTACTTGTTATGTTTAAGAAGTAATAAATAAAATAATAATCTTACAATATTATTTTTATTAATTATAAATTATTAAAATATTAAAAATATTTAAAATTAAAGGTTGTGTGTTGTGAAGATAGTTGAATTTTGAGTCACTATTAAGTTTGTATATTTTTTCATGAATTCTTATTTTTATGTTTGCTTGTAACCCCTAATTAGTGATGAATTATTTTGTTTAATGTTAGAAGTTTGTTTTTGCTTTGATTTCAGGAAAAATCTATCTTAAATTAAGATGAGAGGGTTTTCCAAGCACTTTGCATTGAAGCATTAGGGCAATGTAATGACCAAATTACATACCGGGTATCAAATAAATTTACATAACTTCTGATTAGCCTATACGAACTACTATATTTATTTTCATCTTGCTGCTATTTTGGCTCATATTTTTATGCAGTAGATAATTCGCTGGAGCAAGTCTACGTTATAGTAAGGGTGGTCAGGTGAATCACCTTTTCTGCAATATTATACCCTGTGTATAGTTAAAATGATGCTTTAAATGATTAAATTTTTCGAGCTCAAAATTAGAAGGGGCTGTAGCCAAGCGGCAGTTGTCGGGCACGGAAAGGCAAAGGCTCCATGTGTGTAAGTGCAGGTTCGAGTCCCTGTAGCTACTGTCATCTTATTAAAAGTCTTTTCTCATATTTTAAAAGAGCTCCTATTTTATTACTTTACTACTCATTGAGAAGAATAAATTGACAACTTGATTATAATTCAATACTTCTAAAATAATTATTCATAAATCTGTAATATTTGAAATAATTCCAAACTAATATTATTTATTAAATAATTTTTAATTAGTAAGATAATTAAAAACTAATATTACTTATTAAACTAATTCTTAATTAGACACTTACAACTTAAAAATTTAAGGCCAAAAAATTAAAAGATTACTAGACAACTGGATTTTCAATCAATTTGACTTTGATTTTATGTTTCTTTTTATAAAATTTTAAGTGAAAAAAATCAATTAGTTATTTAATTTTAATTTAATAAGCAAACCTAAAATTTTTCTGTAACACTTCTTAAGCAAAAAAGGCTCTATATAGATTTTCTTTTTTAAAAAGCCTCGTTTGATTCCGTTCTCCATTTTTCACGTTTTGTCGTTATTATTGTAGACACCAGAGGTCGATAAAAGTTGTATAAATAACATAAATATCAATCTTTTAAAAGTAATTACATTCGCTTCCATTTTTTTAATTATTTTACTCTCTCTCTCTATTAATATACATAACATACTCGACATATACATAGCATTCTGTGTATATATGAGATTTTTATAATATGTTTAGGGAGTTAAAATTTTTTGTAATATTGAAAACATAAGTTGTGTATTTATGTAATTTTTAAGTGTAAAAGTGATTTTTTCTTCTTCTTTTTTTTGTTTAGTCCGTTCACTTCATATTAGTTTAAACATAAATGTTAAAGCTAAATATTATACAGTTTGATTTTCAATTTTTTTGATAAATTTAATCATAAAAAAGTAATTAATAATTACACATAGTCTGATTTTAAAATTTTTTAATGCACCATTCATTAAAAAAAATTTACTTATACGATGCTTGAACATCCTTCGCGAAATTTCTAGCTCTGCCACTGATGATTCAGACATGAGAAGAGAAGATGCAAAAAAAATTTAATGGAAAGGTCTGAGAAGTTAAATTTAGTAAATATTATGAGAGGTAGAGGTAGGCCTCAGGTAGGGCTGCTTATCAGTTGGATCGGTTGGATAATTATGCTTAGCGGTTCGGCTTATTGGTTATCGGTTTTTAAATATATTAATCTGTTAGCCACCCAATAAGATAACGGTTGGTTCGGTATTGGATTAACAATTAACGGACGGTTATCGGATGTTGTAATGGATAAATTTAAGAGAGAATGAAATATCGCGCGATTATTGGTAGTTTCTCTGTTTCTCCATTAACTAAGTTGTTTGTATACTATGATTAATCTATTTATCAATCTTTTAGATTTCTTGAGTTTTGTTCGTGTAGTTATTTAATAGGTTAAAACATCGAATCAAATAAGAATTTTCTTCTAGACCTAAAATGTATGTAGAAACCATTTTAATTACTGGATTGATAGAAAAAAATTAAAATTTTAATATTATTTGAATTTTTATGTTTTATATCAAATTTTGTGAAGGACATATTTGGGTTGTTTCATTTTTATTGTGATCCTTTGTGTTGTCAAGAATAATTTATGTTTTGATTTAAGAATTAATTTCAGATTTTCTTTACATTTTAGGGAGTCTGACTGCACTTTATGGTTAGATGTCGCAAAAAGTGACATATATTTTCTAAACTAAGAAGTGAATAGAATAATAAATGGAGTTTTATATGTTAGATTGACAAAAGATACTTACATATCTAGGGGTAAAAATATAATTATAATAATTTTAATGGGTTAACGGTTTACCCGATAAAAAAATTGAGTAATCCGTCCCCGCACCAATAAGCCATTAATTATAAAAATTTATCTGTTCTCCAACCATTAATCCGATAACCCATTACCAATTATCCAATAATCTAATTTTACGGTTGGGTTAATAGTTACGGTTCGATTTTGAACAGCACTAGCCTCAAGCCAAAGAAATCTTGAAGTGAAGTGATTAGATGAGATATGACACATTTGCAACTGACTGATACGATTATGGATAGAAAAAAAAATGAAAGACGGTAGAAGGTTAGTAGGTTGTGTGTTGCTAAGATGGTTGAATTTATCCACAATTAAGTTTGTATAATATTTCATGAATTCCTATTTTTATGTTTGTTATTATATTGCTAAAACAACTCTAATTTGGGATGAATTATTTTTGTTTATTTAATGTTACAAGTTGATTTTTGTATTTTTTATGAGATGCAGAAGTAGAAATTTTGTTAAGGATGTTCAAAGCTTTAGTATATATAACTAAAAAGTTATTTTTGACCTATATGCACACTATTTTTATTATATGCACATTATAAATTTTCGACGAAGGATGATTGATTACCCCCAATGAGTTAATGTAGTTGCGCCACTATCTGTTAGTACTGTTAGTACGGGCTTTGAATGTCATTGATGATTGACATTACTTATTTGAAAGTTTTTTGTTGGTTACATTCATGAAGTTGGTTCTGTGCTGAGGTTCTATCTAAAACGAACTGTCTATCTTCTCAATGTAGCGGTAAGGTCTGGGTACACACTATTCTCGTCACACCCACTTATGGAATTACATTGTGTTTATTGACATTCATGAAGCATCTGAACATAAAATTGAAAAACGTAAGTCTTTGCAGTCGATAAATTTCAGCTCAGACAAATTTTTAAGAAGAAAAATGCTTTTCTATAGGAAAAAAGCATAAATACCTTCCCTAAATTTGTCACCACAATTACTTTAATACTTAAACTTAATTGATAATTATTTACCCCTTACAAACTTTAAAATATATTATTTTACTCCTTTCGCAGCTCAAACTACTGTGTGTGTAAATACGCCCAAATAGGATGTGTTAAGCGCCTAATTTGACCTGAAATTATTTATTTTTAAAAAAATTATGATTATATTCTTTTTATAAAGGGAATCCCACCCTAATCTCCTTCAAAAATTCTAACTTCTTTTCTCCTTCATCTTCAATCAACTCAAAACCTTATTTGATTTGAAAATGCTTATAAAATCAAGACCTTTATTTCATTATTTTTGTTAATCTTCTCTTATCATTTCCTCACCTATTATTCTTCTTTCTTATCTCTCATTTATCTCTTATTCCTATGGAAAAGCTAACTCTTTCATCTATTGTGTTATTTAGATTTTCTTGTCAGTTTTTCTTATATTATATTTGAAGTTTATGAAATTTGTTGAAATGAGTTATTTTGTATGACACCATGAGCTCAGTTAACTTAGCAAAGCTTCGTATGAAAGAGAATGATTTTACTTTGTATCAAGAAGTTTGTTGCAATCATGATTTTGTGGTTCATTTGAAGACATATTGAACTTCAACTAATTTCGATAAAAGATATTGGATATGTCCTTATTATGGATCAAATATCAAGTTTTTTCTCTTTTGTTTAATCCTAATATATTCGATTGAACACTAATTCTTTGTTTAAATTACTGAATGGTCCAAGATCTTGTGACATTTGATGTTGAAGGAACAAAGATAATATTGATTCGAGGTTCAAATTTGTAATTTCTAAATTAATAATAGAAAAATTAGGTGAGTTTAAAAGTTTTAATGAAATTTTATCATTAAACCCTACAACCATTAGTCAATGAAGTTGTGAAAATGAAAGCTTCTAAAGAAATTGACAAGCCTAGAGGGTCCAAATAAGATGATAATTGTATAGACATGAAATTAAAGAAGTGTAAAGAAAAGACCGAGAAGATGAAAGAAAGAGAGAAGAAATAAAGAAATAATATGGCTAAAGAAAAGATTAAGGAGAATTCTCTCATATTTATTGTGTTTTGTTGTTGCATTGTAGTTATAAGCTATTGATTTGTAATGATCTATATAAAGAAAGACTTAATAGAGTTATCTTAGAATTTTGGTGTGTAGCAACCTTTATTTTGATTTGATCTTTTGTAATCATCATTGACTTGTCTATCAATCTAATGTGATTTTTTGTTTGTGTATTCTATTTGCAAGAGATTAAGAAAAATCTTATTTAACGTTTCTTATGTTGTCATTCTATTTGCAATTCCTTATGATAATGATACACAAAAATAGACACAAAAAATGACACTAACTGAAATCATATACCCAAAAGTACAGCCTTAGCTACATGTATTGCTAGAAATATTCATGTCACAACTATATAATTATTTGAGATAAACACTGCAATCATAACTGCATAATATATTAAAATATTACAGTCACAACTATATATTAAGAGATCAAAAATTACATTCACAGCTGCATAATTGAAACATACATCACAAAGCAGTCACAACCGCATAATTATTTTACAAAAACATTTCTATCCATATATAACGACATAATTATTTAAGAAAATAATACATCAAATACATGACAAAATTTAGTGGAACAAATTAAACTTTAAATACTAGACAACTGAAGAGCTTATTTAGCTCAAGTGATTCATTTCTACAATTTTTGTGCTTGTCTTCATTTTTTTTTGTGCTCTCATTTTTTAAAATTCGTGTATAGGCTTTCCTTTTCATTTCACACCCGATCTTGATTTATAATGTCCAAGATGTTTAGTTATTATAGAGGAGTTCACATATATTTTAGGCTGCATTAACAAAAAAAATGTATTAGTCTTTTGATCATTGACTTTAATATTGAAAAGTGTAAAATCATTTAACCATCTATAATGTGAATTATAAAATCACTCTGTGTATGTAGAACACCCATTTCAAACTTACTTGACCTTTTAAAACTTGTCCTTCGAACTCTATCAGTAACACCACCAAGATTAGAGGCAGGATTAGCAACCTATCTACCCCTTCTGTTGATACCACTAACATAATGTAGGAGTAACAATCTCACTATCCCTTAACAATCTCATTTCCCCTTTTAATGACATCAATAATATTTGATATAGGATCAATAATTTCTATACTCCTTTCACTGACATCATTAACATTCGATGAAGTAGCAACAATTCCTCGACCCCTATCATCCTCTCTTTCCTTTTTCGTGGCACAACCTACATTAGATGCAAGAGCAGCAGTTCCTCTACCTCTTCTAGTCTCTCTTTCTTTTTTAGTGCCTCCAATCATATTTGTAGCAACAGCAACAATAACAATAGCCTAATAGAAAAAATAATATCAAAATTCAATAAAAATTAAGGTGAATTAGAAATAATTTAACATGATAAATTTATCTATTTTGTAGACAATTTTGATTTTTCTCTTTCTCTGTTTGTTCTTGGTTAAGCTTGATTTAGAGCTGCAGAAGAATCAACACTTGAATTTGTCTCTCTTCCTCTATCAGTTGTAGCTTTTGCAACTAAAGGACATTATTTTGACCCTTTGTATGACAAGTATTGCAGGTCATCTCAACACCTCTTTTGGATAACTTATTTGTCTTATTCTCAGTTTGCTCTTTCCTTTTCACTTAAAGGATCCTGACATTTTTTTAATTTCATGTGGTTTAAAAGAAAGATTGGTTTGGTTGACTATGGTCACATTTTCATTTCAGTAATAGGCTGAATAAAAAAATTATAGATATTTTGGTATGTTTCCTTCTTATACCAATGTGAGACAAAGAGAATAGACTTCAATCTTCTAAAATGAAATGTAGCTATAGTGTCACAACAAGGTATACCTTTTAGCATTCAAGATCTACAAGTACATGTTCTATTATTCACTTGCACTATAAATAAATTACCCCAGCTGTCCTTAACCTCAAAATCATATTCATCATTCCATTCAAGG
Source organism: Capsicum annuum (assembly GCF_002878395.1). Lineage (NCBI taxonomy): Eukaryota > Viridiplantae > Streptophyta > Magnoliopsida > Solanales > Solanaceae > Capsicum > Capsicum annuum. Next base: position 75,606,319 of record NC_061112.1, read on the forward strand.
GTATACTTCATTGATTTTGAAGTGTTTTCAATCAATACCTTTAAATTTATTGAAGAAATGTCATTATCCAAGTATTAAATAACTGATTCAACTTTGTTATTTTTTTCATTATTTTGACTGTTATTTTCTCAAGCATTGTAATAATAGTCTTATATCTTACTTTCAAAATTCATGAGTTAAAACTTTCAGTCATATTATTGTCAACACTATCAAAACTATGAAAATAAATCTTAGACCACCTTTTTATGTTGTACCACAGAAGATCATCAAAGATGTTACCATCTAACATCTCCATATGATTTAGATTTATGTTGACTTAGCATATTTTTAAAAGTAATTTTTTCAATGCCTCTTCAATTTTTGAACTAGTTAATAAAGTGTGTCTTGTATACATTCTTTATTTTGAATTTGATGGTAACTTTAGAATTGCAGTGTCAAGACTCTTCAACAACATATAAAATAATTAGTTGACATAAGAATAAAAATAGTAATGTAGTTAAAAACATAAATGAATAAGATAGAATAAATTATCCTCTGCATATTAGTCATGGTTGTCAATCTTGTCTCATCACCAAACTTTAGATCATGCTTAACAAGTGTAATAAATTATGTTCAAGTGAAAGTATTTACAACTTCTACCAAAGGCAATGGTAGCATTCAATTGTTTCCATCTTTACGAACAGCTACAGGCAATTGTCCTTTATAAACACCTTTCAAGAAACAACCATCAAATTCAATACTAATTCTACATCCGGCTTGAATGCTTTCTTCAAAGCATCAAAATATATATAGAAGAATTGAAATTTTTTTCTTCTACCTTCAAAAGTTTCTTCACTAAGCCTTTCAACATATGTGCTGCCTGAATTAGTCTTTAAAAGCTCATTCCTATAATTAAGAATTCTTCTAAATTCCTTCACATGATCACCCATTATATGTTGAAACACAATGTTTTTAGCTTTTCTTGTCACGGTTCTCCCAACATACACCTCCAGCTTCTTTTTCACTAGATTTTGCAATTGAAAAACTCTAATGCCAGACTCATAAATAATTCTATCCTTGTACCTTTCTGCTAAATATTTTGAATTAATTAATTTTTTTACTATGACAGTGTATATTTTTCACAATAAAATCTCATGTCCTTGAATCATGACTATCAAACAGTAATCGTGAACAACTATCTTCACATTTTATCTTCATCCTAGTTGGTTCATTTATATACTTGTCCAACTCTAAATATTCTTGAACTGCAAATCTAGTAATAACTTCTCTGAATTGCTTAATATTTTCAAAAGATAGACCAGTTCTTTAAATAATTAACTTATAAGTAAAATAAAACACAACTCTTTTTTAGTTCTTTTTCTCTCCTTGTCTTTTTTACACTTCTTATAGGATATTGAACCTCATCCTCATCATCAAGATCTACATCAGTATCCATTTCAAAACTAGCATCTTTATCTAAATCAAAGTATTGCTCATCACTACCTAATTTATTCTGTAGAATTTTTTTCTTGGATAAATACTTATTATATTTTACATCAACTCCCTTTTTGCCTAAATTAATCCCTTTAGCTCTAGATTTTTTTTTGAAAGATCTCTTTTCTTCTCTCAAAATCCTAACCTCTTCATGAGTATCACTACCATATTCATCATCACATTCAAGCAAATCTCCATGATCAAAATCTTCATTATCTTCACTATCATTTTTTCAATTAGAATGTATTACTGAAACATCTGATTTAGTAGCAACAGAAGTTCAACCTAAATCTTCCTCAATACTAGAACAACCCCCACCCAAATCTTCCACAAAAGTAGTAGAACCCCCCATCCAACTCCTCTACAACATTAGTAAAAACTTCACCCAACTCTTTCCAAACAGTAGAAGAACCCCCACCTAATTCAACAGTAGAAGTGACTTTACCTACACCAATAGTAGATTGTGCAGTTTTTTTAGTTTGTGCAGCTTCTTCAAATTCTAAGTTATCCATAAAAATTTGTATAGGCACTTTACTAAAAGAAGCAGAAGATTGTCCACCCACATGGTTATCATATTCAAGGGCAGGGGGAGCCACAACAGGTTCTTCAATTAAGTGTGACACATACAGTTGAACACATTCTCATTAATTTTTAGTTGAGGTACAATACTCAAAATATCCCTATCACATGTAACCATTACAAAATGATTAGACTTAGGTGGTCTAATATAAACAATACAAAAAGAACAATTATATCTAATTTTCTTAACATAACATACAAACTCAAAGTAAAAAAATTTATCAACATCTACGTCTAAACAATCAGTTTTCATACCTCTGATGTATTTAATACAAAAATTTTATTTTAATATTCCTCCATGGTGAAATTTCAAGGAAATATGCACAAAAGTCATTTTCAAACTATAATTTTTTTTATAAAAAAATACGAGCTTTAGTGAAAATGAAAAATAGAAAAATCAAACTCTTTAAAAATCAATTGAATAAAAATTCTAGATGCAAAATCAAGAAAATGAAAGGGATAACTAACCTCTACAGCTGGGTAATGTCAGCACCTCCAACAAATCTAACGATTGAATAGGAGAAGGTTATGGATTAGGTTTTCTTTTTGGAAAGAATAGAAAAGGGAATGACGAATATTTTTTAAGTTAGGGATATTTATTATGAGAAAGGATCAGGTTGGATCGGGTTTAATTTGAGAATGAGTTGATTATTTTAATATTAAGGCGGATCAAATTTAATTTGACTCATTAATGACGTGGATCAATCAAATCACAAGTGGTTATACAACACTCAGGCTTGAATTGGTCTAAGCCGCAAAAAGAAGTAAAATAATACACTTTAAAGTTTATAAAGAAGGTAAATGATTACCAATTAAATTTAAGTACTAAATTAAGTTGTGCTGACAAGTCTAGAGGGGTATTTATGCTTTTTCTCTTTTCTATAACATGTTTTGCCGGAAGAAATCATTTTTCAGTGTATTTGATTACTATAGAATATGGAGAATTGAAAATTATATTTAAACGGCAAAAAAGAAATCCACAAAGAATGAAAAACATGTTCCCTTAAAAAGAAAAATAATTTTCTCAGTTTATGGATGGAATTCAATTTTCTTTACAAATATCTCAAATTACTCTTACTCATATCACTTGTTTTAATCCACATATTTAGATATTCTTGAAATGAGGTGTTTTTTAATCATATATGTATTTTTGAGCAACTAAGATAAACAATATTAAATTAATCCAAATTTTATATTAGTTATCTTAAAAAGTCCATTGAATCTATATAATTTATTAAATTTAGAATGCACTAATTTAATAGGACTTGAATATCAAAGATTTAAATCCATAAATTTTTAATTCTGATCTTACCTTTGATTTGAAATATGTAATCTATGACTTTAAAAAAAAAGTATGGAGAAAGATTTCATGTGTCTTTGTGCTTTCAAGTAGTAATTAATTGCCTCAGTGAATTGATTACATGAGAATCATCTCAGTAATTAGAACAATTTAGTTACATTGATAAGAATATTTTTGTGTCAAGCTATTATTTTGAGAAATTAAGAAAATCCTCCTACTACTCAATTAAACTTATAACTACAATTTTGGTTAAACTCATAGAGAAGCGTTGCTTTTTCTATTAAGATTGAAGAATATTGTGTCCAATTTGTGTAAATACAATCGCTTGTTGTTTACGAAATAGGAGTAAAGAGGGTGAGAATATCAAATTAAAACTCACCTTGCCATTACAAGTATGTATGCCATCTAATAAAGTGGTCGAAAAAATATTTTTTTCTTTTTATAAATTAGTCTCGCTGAGCTTCACGTGTGTCATGATAAATCTGAGAATAGAGTAGTAAAACCCAAAAATAATTTCTTCTCAAAAAAATAGTTGGCTCTCTTAGTTGATTAGCGTATTTTATCCATTAATATAAAGTCGTCTTATTTTGATTTTAATTCAAATCATCTAATGTTTGTTATAAGGACGCAGAGAAAAATAATAGAACTTTTTGCAATATGCAAGATACACGTATCCTAAATTAGTATTAAAAAATAATAAGCGTAAGTTTATTATATCACTTATTTGAATATGATAAATTTAGTACTTTAAAAAATGCATTAAATAATGAATATTATTTAATAACAAGGGTAAATAGACAAAATGATAAATTATTCATTGATTTTTCAAACTAAAAAAGTATTGTTGGAGATATTTTTTTGTATAGTGAACAAGTAGAAATGCGCGGAGGAGTACTGTAGTACTCCATCCATATCCTTTTACTTGATCCTTGTTGACTCGTAATACCCTTAAGAAAATTTAATTAACGATATATTTAACTAGACTAATCTTATTAATAATGCTTTGAAATTCTAAATTCGACTACTATTACTTTACTAAGGGTAGAAAAGAAAAAAGATAACAAATTTTCTTGATCTTATAAATTAGACAAGTAAATTAAAATAAGTATTTTTAGTATAGAAGCTAAGTAAAATGAAAAAGAGAGAATAAGTCTACTTGTTTTCGATAGATAAATACTTATCATGATTTGCACATTCGTTAAAAGAATATTAGTTATAGGGTAATTTAATTAAATTATTTTTATTTATTAATTCTTTCAATTTAATATTTGTTTTCTTTCTCACCATATTAATATCTCTCTATATTTTAAATTAAAGATAATCATAAAACAAACAACTAATTATATTTTAATTTTATAAACAACTAATTATATCCTTCAACTATTAAAAATAGAACAATTACACCCTTATCTAAATTAGATCCCAACAAACTCCTCATTGTTACCCAACTATCTCAGTTATGCCCTAAAATATGATAGTTAGATCCCACAAATTCCTCTTTAATGGCCATTTTGAAATCTCTAATTAAGGAGGGAATCTCACTTTACCCCTAATATTTAAGGATTGAAAAATAATATTTCCTCCACATATTAAAAAAAACGATAGCTTCATTATGTAATATTTTTTGATGAAATTTTTCTTTTTAGAAATAAAGATCTTTTTTAACTAGAATTAAAATATAAAATTTTATAACTTCTATTATTGTTTCATTTATTTTTTGAAATTTTTTTTATTTCCTTAATGATATAATAATCACGTCGAATAATATGTGGATCAATTTCAAGCCAACAATATATCCATATTTTTATTATTTCTTTGAAAAGACTACTTTATATTAAAAAGTAAATGGATGAGTCAAATAGAATACAATCAAAAACAAAAACAACACAGAAATTTGAAAACTATGGTCTGAAGTCTCAAATGATAAAAATAATTAAGAGACTTAACTTTTAGAACTTTTTATATGGTCCAAAAATAAAATAAATTTTTAAGTTTAAGGATGTATTAATTATAATGCTAAGGGTATTTTATATACCCTCCATTCCAATATAAATTAACTTTTAGCACCTCTAATATGGTTCAAAAATGAAATGAATTTTTCAAAGTTTAAGGATGTATTAATTATTTTTTTTCCCATTACATTCTCTTAATCATGAAAATACTTAGAGACTTTTCATCATTTGAGATTTCAGATCATGATATTTGATTGAAGACAGTATCATGGGTGCAATTTGTTGCTCCTTGCGAGATGAATGCAAATATTTTGCCAATTCAAACAACTCAATATATAGGAACTGCATATGCCTTTTGATGTTTTGTTCAAAATGTCTTGCACGTGGTATGCATACTTTTTCCACTATTGTGTTGTACAATCTTCTTTTCTCGGCTATCGGTATTTCTCCCTATTGCTAATCTCACTTTTAACTTTATTTTTGAATGGTCAACCTGTGGGACTACTATTCTAATTATGAGTGGTTCAAATTGAACTAGTTAGTATGCTTAGAAAATCTTTTGTTTATTTCGTTGTGGCTTAAACTTCTTTTAGAATTAGATATATTTACTAAACTTTTAGATTCATTAAACCTCTTTGTCTAATACGGGAATATGATTGATACTCTTTTAACTTGATTCAATTGCATGTCCAAATTGATTGATGCTTGATTTTCTAACCCTCAACTTCTTCACTGGTTTTGTCAACATAATAGAATTCAACATGTGTGTATATGTATATCTTCTTTGTTTTCATTCGTCATTCTTTAGGATCAAATTTTTTGCTTAGATAAGAATTAGTTTGATCAAAATCAAAGCTTTGTGATACCTACTATATTGTTTGTTGTAGTTTATAGGTCGTAGATGAATATTGGTTGACTTTGAAGAATTTCTTGTGTAAAGGTTAAGTTTAATTGTATTATTTTGATATCTTTATTATCTTATTATTTTATTTTAAAGATGAATGACGATCAACTTTAAGAAATTGTTTTAGGTAAAGGTTAGGTTTAATTGTATTATTTTAATATCTCTATTAGTTTATTATTTTGTGGTAGTTTATAGTTCGTAGATGAATGTCGATCGACTTTGAGAAATTTTTGTGTGTAATATTTAAGTTTAATTGTATTATTTTGGTATCTCTTTTATCGTATTATTTTATTGTAGTTTACAAGTGGTAGACAAATGTTGGTCGGCTTTGAGAAAATTTTTTAGGTAAAGGTTAGGTTTAATTGCATTGTTTTGCTATCTCTGCTTTGAGAATTTTTTTGTATGTAAATGTTAGGTTTAGTTGTATTATTTTGATATCTCTATTATCGTATTATTTTGTCATAGTTTATAGGTGGTAGATGAGTGTCGAACCAATTTAAGAAAATTTTTGTGTATAAAAATTAGATTTAATTGTATTATTTTGATGTCTCTATTATTGTATTATTTTGTTTCAGTTTACAGATGATAGATGGATGTCAATCGACTTTTAAAAGTATTTTTGATAAAGATTAGGTTTAATAAACAAATTCCCCATCTTTACATACTCAAAGTATATTAAATTTAATTATTATGTTCATCTTTATTATTTAAATAAATATCCTATTTTATGTAATATTTGAACTCATTAAAGTGTGGTATACGCACAAAACGCGTACACCTAAACTTGTTGTTTTCAAATATCTCTGCGTTGTTGTTTTTGTTTTTGATTATGTCCTATTTGACTCATTCTTTTACTTTTTTAATAGAAAAGTACGCCCTCTTTTTTTCATTAAGTAAAGATAGATGTGTTGGCTTCAAATTTATCAGCATATTATATTATTATTTCAAGTAATTATTATATCGTAAAGGAAATATATTAATTTCATCAAAAAAATAAATGAGACAATAATAGAAGCTATAATTTTTTAGTTTAAATTAAAAAATAATTTTATCCGTAAAAGTAAAAATTTGACTAAAAAATTTGGCATAAGAGGGTTATTATTTCATTTCAATATTTGAAGGGATATCGTTTTCCACCCCTGAATGTTAGGGGGTAAAGTGGACTCACTCCTAATTAAGATTATTAAAGATATTTGCACTTAAATCACGGAATATATCATTTTTATCTTCATTTCTTGTTAGTAATTTTTATTTTGTGGACTCACATATTAATATATTGTATATAAATATGTTATATGTAGAGAAGCTCAATTTATGATCTAATAAAGTGTTAAAGTTTTTAGGTATACAAGTAAATATCTATTAGTATAGGTTTAGTTGGAATTATAGCAAACTCATGAACCTTTTTTAAAGTTTGATGAAAACGCATATAAAAGGCACCTTTCCGGAAAAGATACCTTTTCAAAAAAGGCACTTTTCCTAAAAAGGTATCTTTTCAACTAAAAAGGCACTTAAGCATATTATATATAGAATTGTTCCCTGAATCAGTCATCGCATCTTTTTCTTTTTCGTCCATCTTTGAAAAGAAATAATTAAGAGCGGTATCAAGACTTAGAAGATTCAATTTCATTGATTTACTTATTGCAATGAAATAAGGTTAGTGTTTCTACTATTATTCTATTTTTAAATTTCTGTCTAATGATTTATATGTGATTTTGTGGTGAATTATTCTTTAAAAATTTTTGACAAGTAGTATCATGAGAACGGTCTTGTTAGATGGGCAAATTAATTAAGGGTGACAAAAAAGTTTCAAAACTAAAAAAGAGTGACATGAGTTTTAAATATTGAGCAGAGATGACAATTTTAAGATTAATACTAATGACATTAATTTTAAAATCCTCAAGTTTTATTATTTACACAAAGATCCCTACACCATAGTTACACAAAAATTCCTACACCATCACCACCATTCCCCCTCCACACCCTTTTTACTGTCGCCACCCCCTCTTCCTCCACTATCACTATCACTACTATTGTCACCTCTTTCAGATTCATTATTATTTCTCCTCTCTACATAACTATCGCTTATTTTTTTTCTTTCTCCTCCATCACCGTCGCTATTAACACAACAATAAATGTGATCTTCTTATTCGGCGTCACCACCAACACCTCCACCTCCTTTTTTATCATAAATATCACTTTTTCGTAGGCTCCTCCTCCAACCACATCTTTCTTTCAGAAAAGTAAGTATCGAAGTTGCTGCAGCAATTGCCGAGCAGTTGTAGCAGTAATTATCGTAACTGTTGTAGCAACTATGGTAGTTGCTGAAGCAACTCTCGTAGTTACTGAATTATTTCTTCATTCATTTTTAAAACAAATCAGAAATTTTCTTTTCAAGCTTCTCATTTAAAAAAAAAAATAGTCCATGAAAATTAAAAAGGGAAGAAGAACGAAATGAAAAGAGAAAGAAAAAGAAAAAAGAAATGGAAGAAGAGAAAAATCTAGAGAGAGAAAAATAAAAGAAGAAGATAGAGAGAAAGAAATTTGGAGAAAGCAAGAAAAAAAAAAGATTGAAAGATAAGAAAAGAGGAAGAAATTCTAAAATTTGAAATTTGAAGTTGGGAAACTTTTGAAAAGTTTAAAGAGTTTAAAAAATTATATTTTACATCCCAATTTACTTTAATCACTAATTAAAAAGACTTTTGACTTAAGTTGATCAAAATTATCACTAATTTTAATTTTAAAACTTATTTGTCCCGACACTTAATTTTCATTAGAAATGATTTTGAGTATTATCTTTTAAATCCTTTACATGCTATTGTCGATTTTCGTGACAACTCTGTTGAACAAAGAAATTTGTTTTCCTGGAATAGGGGAAAGTGAAGTGATCCACTCTTTTGTTTTATTTTGTAATCATTATTAAATCATGGGATTAAATCATGGAAAGAGATTCTTCCATCCTTCTACGTTTTTGAACAAGAAGGAAACCAAGTGGAGTTTTTGTTTTTTTTTATCTTTTCTTTTGGGTTATTACTTATAGTTTAACAATACTTACAATTCTTTGAAAAAAAAAAGAAATAGTTTGCTGTAAAGATTAATATTAAATAAATATTTTGAGACCGAATCAACCATAGAGTCAATACATTGATTGGGTGACACTATTAAAATTATGTCGTTTGCTAATGTTTATTTTGTCAAACATTACATTTTGTTAGTATTTGTTTTGTCAGACATTAGATTTTATAGTAGCAGAATTTAGAATAAAATGTTTTGCCATTATTTTTCTTTCTTTGGCGAAAGGGTGCAAAAATATTTCTTTAATATGTTGAGGCTTAATTTTTCGGTCAAGTGTAAAGAATGACTTTATGATTCTATGATTGTTGTTTGATTTTTTCTGGGATGGTTAAATTCTTTTTTTAATAAATAAATATATAATTATACTCCGTAATAGTTCTGTTATGAATTGAATTGATCTTTTATTTATCTGTGCTTCTTATTTAAGTGAGTAGATTGAATCAATATGTTGCCAAAGTAATCTCTATTGTGAAGATTTGTTTACTTTGAACATGTTTTATCTATGCGAAATAATTATATATTTATATAATTTCCCATTGAGGTTTTCTCTTTCCTTTGTATCCAAAATATTGTCATACATTCGGTTGATTGTTATACATTCGCTGAATGTATGATAAATCTGATTTACCTAAAATTAAGGGATAAGGAATTAGTAAATGTATCCCTATTCCTTAAATTACGTTATTTAATTACCTGATGTTAATTATTTTATGAGTTAAAATAGTAACTAATATTTGAATTCAAAAATAAAAAATCTTAAACATTACATTTAATTGTCTTCTTTTCTGATTTACTTTTCTGTGCAAAATTTTTTTTGCTCGTACGTTCTTGTGAGAAAAAATATGAACATTCCAATATTGTTGCGTCATTCAGGTGTATGGGAGACGAAAATAAATTTTAAAGCATACAAAAGTGATGCTATTGCTGTTTTTGAAAGTATTAACTTTGTGAAATTGGTAGCGATAATCGCGATGGAATTGGGTATTGATGATGTTCGGAAAAAAATTGAAGTAAAATATATTATTGATGGTAATTCTTTACCAATTATCATAAGAAATGATAATGGAGTCAAGGTTTATATTGAGTTGAAGAAACAATGTTCTGGGATTATAAGTTTTCCGCTATGTATAACCACTTCCAACAAATTGATTAAGGATAGCGAGTTTGATAGAGAGACTGGGGCTGTAATGTGTATTGAAGGTAGTGAATCTGATTCGGTTGCGTTAACTGTTGTTGAAACACAGAATCAGTATTCATTATACATTCCAGAATTTGAAGTTAATAATTTCATTACTGATTGCAATAACAAACTTTATAAGGATTAGCAAACTTTGGTATCGGTTATGGCGAAGTATACGATATCAAATGACTTTAACACCTTTACTAAACGATCTGATAAACAAATGTATGGAATAAATTATTAATTTTTATTGGTAGATGTTGTGAAGGATGTTGTTGTGTTGTAATAGCATTTGTTAAACGAGTTTTATTATTGATTGTAATTTCTAGCTTTGTTGTTTGCATAAAAAAGAGTTACATTTATTATGTATAATATTCCATCATACATGCATGCAAATGTATAATAAAACTGTAACAATTTAGTTATGATTTTCTTATTTAAATTAAAGATTTTAAATGTATGTGATTAAATGGATAACATATTTTAAAATGTATTTGCAGCTATGTGTTATATTATCGTGTCAAAGATTGTAAATGGGTTCGAAAATCTTTGTGATAAAGACATTTGATTCGGAACATAGTTGCAGCTTGAGTGATAGAGTTCTGAATAATTTGGTTGCGACAACAGCTTTTGTCAATGAGTTTACTGCACCAAAGTTAATTAATTACAAGAGAATACACACACCGGTGAACATAATTGAAGAGATGAAGGTCGTATACGGTGTTGATATTAACTACATGATGGCTTGGCGGGCAAAAGAAAAGGCAATTGCGATGCTTAGAGGTGGACATACTGATGGATATCGAAAAATGCCCCGTTATATATATATGTTGAACCAGGTATATCCTGGTTCAGACATTCGGATACATAAGGCATTAGATAATGAGTTTAAATACTTGTTTATTGCCTTACATTCCATGATAAGGGGGTTTGAATTTTGTCGTCCAGTATTAGTTGTAGATGGTGCACATTTAAGCGGGCCATATCAAGGAACGTTTGTATCGGCGAGCACTCTTGATGATACGGGTATTATACTTTGAAGTAATTACATTTGGTATTTCAGCATTGTGCATGCGTCCTAGCAGATTATATGTTTCTCTAGTATGTATAATAAAAATTGGACTTGCTTAATGAGTACATAAAATACCAATATACGCCTTTTATTTTGTGTTTTTGATGTTTTCTGTAAAGTAGATGCTAGTTTCTGTTTAAACAACCTTATAAATTTTATTTTCATTTTAAAATTGAACGAGTAAAATGTAAGTAGATTTGTTTTTTGTGCTATGTGTATGATTATCTATTATACTCAATGGTGTATGTATGATGTTGTAAAATATTCATACTTTGTTATATATTTTACATTTAGTATATAATTCCCTAACAGTATGTTTACGATGTATGATGTACTGTTATACGTTATTAAAATATGTGGAGTTATATATTTTATTTGATTTCAACATAGTGATATTGGTGGGACAACATGTATGATGTCATGTATTAGCTAAGTGTAAAATAATTACAGACCTGTGCATTGGTATACATATATTATAGAACTGTTTTTTTGTTTAGAATGTATTCTTCCCTTAGCTTATGGTGTAGTGGATTCCGAAAATGACAATTAGTGGACTTAATTTTTTCATCAATTTAGAGAAGCATTTGGAGAACGGGACAACATGTGTGTTGTATCGGATCGTAACGAAAGTATCATTAAAGGTGTGAGCATTGTTTATCCTAATGTCCCCCATCTTGCTTGTATTTGACATTTATGGAAAAATGTTTGTAAATATTTTAGAAAAAACAAAGAAAGACTTAGTGACCTTTATTATTCCATGGCTAAAGCGTATAGAAAAGAAGATTTTGATTACATTATGTCAAAGGTTGGAAAGGTTGATTCAAGGGTTAAGGAATATTTGAAAGAAGCTGGCTATCAGAAATGGTCTCGATGTCACGCCCCTGTTAATAGAGGTAGAATGATGACCTCTAATATAGCTGAATGTATTAACGGTTGTTTGGTAGAGGCTAGAGTACTTCTTATTTTAGGTTTCCTTGAAGAAGTGGGGATTCTATTTGCTGCATGGAATTGTAAGAACTGTGAAATTGCATCTTATATAAACACAACGCTTAGGATAAGATTTCAAGAAATACTAACTGATAATGGGGTTAAATCATTGCGAATGACGGTATGTATTTTGATAGTTGAATCTACTTTTTATTTGTTATTAATTTTTATATTGTTAAATGTATAAAATTAATCATGGATGACAGGTTAAGGTAGTTGGTAGTTATCTGTACTGTGTGTATAAATCAGGAAGGAGGTACATTGTTGATATTGAGCGTGGCACGGGTAGTTGTTGTTGGTATCAAATTGATGAAATTTTATGTGCACACGCAATTGCGATTTTGAAGAGTATAAATATAGATGTAAAAGAATATGGGCATTACTGTTCAGAACTGTACCGTCCAAACACCATTATCAAGATGTATGAACTCCCCATAATTCTTATGCCAGATATGAAGATTGGATTGTACCAGATTTTGTTGATGCAAATGAAGTCTTGCCACCCAAATACAGAAGACCTCCCGGGAGGTTAAAAAAAGGAAGACATTTGAAATCTAATGAATCACTTACAAGTTCAAACCAATGCGGTAAATGCGGGCGTACAGGCCACAACCGTAGGACGTGCGGTTTCTTCCCAAAAGAAAGTTGAAGATTTTAGTTTGTTGTTCTAAATGCTAAGTGATTGTTTGGATATAACTACAAAACGTCAATTGTTTTTTATTTTTTGTTTTTTGTTTATTTGCTTGTTGAAGTTTATTTTATGTTTTTATTTGTTATGTGCTTTTTAATTATGACTGAATGTTTGATATTTTGGAAATAATATCACACAGTTTTGAATTATTACAGTTTATGACTTTACTGCTTATTATTGCAGCGTAGTAATATGTAATCTTAATGTATAATATATTTAACATGTATGATATTATACGTTGACAACATGTATGACTTTTAAGTAAACGTTTTTTAAAAGCATAACAACTATTAATAATATGAATCAAACGAATTTGTGTGAGCATTATGGATTATACATTAAGATCTATGTATGAGAGTAAAAAATATTTTTGTTTTGTTATTAGTATTATGTATAAATGTTGATACATTAATTTTTTTACAAATTAAGATGTATTGTTATTTTTCTAAAAAAAAATTGAATACGAAGTTGTTTTCAATTAAGCAATGAGACGTTTCAACATGTATGATGTTGTCTACTGAATTTCTTAAAAATAAATTAATACATGTTCAATGTATAATTAACTCATACTATAATATTTACTTCTTTAATGTCGGAAAAAAAATAATGTTTTACATATATTTAATTTACTATACATATGTGACATTTTACATATGCAAAATGTTGTTATACAGTCTTTTTAATATTAAGTTAGGATAAATGAGTAATTAACAAACAAGATAGAATAAGCAGAAAAGAGTTTATGTAAATGTAAATGTATTAGAACCAATAATTGCCATCCATATAGTGTTGCCTAAAAATCAACATTCCAAAAAACATTACTGTATATAACTATTTAGCAGAAACAAAAAAAAAAATAATTAGAATATTTTTTAGAATGAGCTACTCCAAAGTAACAATTGCACTTTCATCAGGTGATTGGAGAAAAGTATTCTTTGGACGAGGAGGATAATCATTGTCACTCGTATAACCTTTTTCTGCCTTCGTCACTCCGTAATGCCATAGTAACAAAGCATAACGTGCACGTTGACTATCAGCTTCAAACTCACATGAAGGAACTTGCTGCCCTTCACTCAATATTTCTACATATGCAGCTACAAATACCCCGTAGTTACTGAAATTTTAATAAAATGAAAGATCGATAAGTATAGTAATTTGCCATGATTATACATGTGAAAATTTAAAAAGTAAGAGACACTTACAAACTATCAGACACTTGCTGTGGAATGTTTTGGACGTATTCAACATCAAATGGGTTGTGACTTATCTCACCAGTTTGCAGACCAAGCTTCCCTTCGTACGTTTTAAGTGTTGACCAGTTAACTCTTTTAGTCTTTTAAAAAAAATCACTGTCCGGCTGCTAATTTTCTTATTTCAGTTGATGGTTCACTTTTCTTTTTGCTTGACAATGAGTCATACACGCGTATTGTTCTCTCATTTAACACAATTACAGCCAATACCCAGTGATATTCTTTTTCACAGTTAACAGGAACATATACCTCATCAACCAAATGCCATGGTAAACCCGCAGGAATACAGAATCCATTAATTATATTTGTTATAGCAATTTCATTAGAAGCACAAGCAACAAATTTTGCATAGTCTTCTTGGGTGGATATGTGATCTGTTTTAACTTCTGAAAAATAGCGTTCGTATGTTTTTTTCATATATGTTTTGAAGAAGTAGCTGGTTGTCGTTTATCTATATGGATCACACTGCTGAAACTTCGACTTTTTTCTCAAATGGTAAAATATCACATCTAAGTGCTGCATGTAGAAGTGGTTAGTTTATGTTAAGCACTAAAAGAAAACTGCATATTAAGACGTTATTACTATGTATTGCGTAAGAAGTTGAATGAATGACATGTTTTCATTACATCTATAATGTGATTATACAGTCCATAACATGTATGATATTTATTCATACAACAAATGCTAATGTATATGTTTTAGTTATTAGTATGTATTGGGAATGTAAATTAGTACATGATATATTAACAAAACATGTATAAAATCTGATTATATGTAATACTACATGTGTAATCAGTAGTCATAAAATTAAATCGTAGTAAAATATTTTAGTTATTATTATTTTGCAATAAAGAACAGGAATGTATAATATATTACAAGTCATTGTTTTAAATGTGATTATACATTACACCACATGTATGATATGTAACTATACAATAGATTATATTTATTATGTATTTTAATTGTACAACAGATACTAATGCATAATTTTTAGTTGTTATTATGTATTGATAAATGACAATAATGTATGATATATTAACATAAAATGTAGTAAATTTGATTATATGTCTTACCACATATATTAAGTTGTGTCATAAAATAAATTTGAAGTCATATATTTTCGTTATTATTATGTTTTCAACAAAGTACATCAATGTATGAGCTATTAAAATTAAATGTATAGTAAGTGATTGTACATAACAACATATGTATTATATGTAATAATACAATAGATTTTATGTATTTTGTAACAATTAAAATATTTTTAGTAAAAGTTTAAAGAAGCATAATATAGTTGAGTTTAATTTACCTCATCATTCCAACACATTTTGGATTGCGTCATCAAGTAGAACCAATTCTTTGAGAGTGCTTGTGCAACAATAAAGTCCAATAGAGTATAACCTAATCCTGGAGCATTTTTTAGATAATGATTGTCAGTTTGTTTCCTGTAATATAAACAAGCATTAGACTTCACCAAGGTTTATTCTTATGTACTAAATTCAGTAATTTAGTAAGCTTTCTAAATAACTTACTTTGATGCATGATATTTCAGTAACCCAAGATCAAGCCACTGTGAATAATCGTTGATCAATTGATTAGGCATGTCTTCATAAATGGTACAACCATTAAAAGCATACCTCTGTTTCTCTTCATTATCAGAACTGCCCTCATCTTTAAAGCTCGATCCAAATTTTGTGATGTATGGTGACCTAAAAATCTTTGACTTTTTTATGTCTTTTTTAACAAGTGATTTATGTTTTACTTCACGAGCTTTTGCTACTTCAAGCTCCCTTACTTGTGCATCAGGAAAGTCTGGTGGAAACTAACTATCTGGAAGTGACCACTGGCTTTCCGTCACTAAATTTGGTGTAACAACATCAAATTTTTTTTGTATTCGAAGGTGTTGACAACTCAAATATTAGTGTGTCTAAAGCATCTTGATCAGACTCTGTTAGTGTGGCATTCACATCATCCTACAGATTAAAGATTGATTTGTTATGTGTAAAATCAAACATATTAATGTTTAACGTTGTGATACCTACACAACAGCGACATTTATGTGGATTGTTTTGTTTGTTTAAAAATAAAATTTGAACTGTAAAAAAAATACCTGCAAATCTGTCACATCAGTACTATGATATTTGTTCAATTCGTCAGCACAAAATGATCCTTTTGTGGCAATATGCTCATCTATTTTAAGTAAAATTATTATGTAATAAAATAAATATGTAATATATCTATATTTATCACAAATGTACAAAGGATTGTTCTATGTCATAAGTTTATGTTTTTAGACTTGAAGTTTTGAGTTGATAAACAACATGAAAAAACAATAATGTACCTCTAAATGCTTCATATGAGGGCTATGCTGTCTGCTCAGTTCTTCATTACAATCTATTTTTTTGCATCATTATGCTCATCCTACATTCAGTCACAATCATCATGTATAAAAGTCATGTTAATGTATAACGTAATGTTATACATTCAGTTGAATGTATAATGTATCTGAGACAAAATCACAATATGATAGTATTACAATGCAAATTATTCAAAGTAAGACAGTGCTAGATAAAATAAATTTGTAATACTAATTTGAAAATCCATATAATGGTGAATGAAAATCTATTTATAGAATTTGATATCTAGCTGGTATGGATGTGAATGTAAAAGCATGTAAGTTTTGAGTTAATAAACAATATGAACAACCAAAAAATACCTCTAAATGCTTCATGTGAGGGTTTTGATTTATGGTCAGATCTTCAGTACAACCTGCTTCTATCGCGTCATTATGCTCATTCAGTAACAAGTTTCATTTATAAAAAATTTAGTCAAAGTGATACGTTGTTGAACGAAAAAAATATGAACTAGTGATTTTGAATTGATATGTATAACAAATGCATATGTATTTCTTATATGGGGATTAAATGTATAACATAATGTTATACATTTAAATAAATGTATAACAAAGCTCACACATTCTTTAAATAAAAAAACATTCATTTTCTGTAATGTACTACTAGTATTTATAATGTATAACACATCAATATACATTTAAATGTATGTGTAGTAATATTGTAACATCCTACAAGTAAATCGATTTAAAATATTGTTATGGATCCAAAAACAAAACAACATGATAGACAAAAAATGTACCAATGTATCTTCTATTTCAGTAATGTGCGTGTTTTTTGATTCTTCTTCATGTCCCTCTTCTTGATCATTCATATGCTCATCTTACAAAAAAATTGACAAGTAGATGTCTGTAAATTTAATCAAATTTATATAATGACGAATGAAATTTTTTTAATGGTTTCATATCTACATTGTATAACCATATCTATACATATCATAAATATAACTTCTGATCGAATTTAACCTCAGCTATTGTTGGATATTCAATATGAATGTGGACACATTACCGGCAAATCATTCTTATGAACATTGTCATTTATTTTTATCCTTCTTATGTACCTTCTTGTTGATGAACAATTTTCTCCTCCTATATTTCATGAATAATACTAATGTATGAGTATCTATTCAAAGTATTAAAAATTTGAAGGAAAAAGTATTTTATACCAAAGATTCTTTATTCTCTTCTTTCTTCAATGCTTTAACAACCTCAGTAGGTATATTAGAGATTAGTGTTTTCAGCTCAGCAATTTGTTCATTCACCTTATAACGTACAGATAAACACTAAGATATTAGAAACAAATAATATTTTTTATATTAAAATTTTCGAATAAGAAAATTAACTTACATATGTTTTGATGTAACTCTTTATCTGCTTCATATCTAAATTAGACTTAGAAATCCCTTCGGGCGTTGAGGAAGACGAAGGAACAGACTTGAGTTGTTTGCGCTCAGGGAAAACACCAATTTCTACTTGATGACAATGATCAAAATCAGACACACGAATTTGTAGTTTATCTATTAATTGTTATTGTTCTTTAGAAAACATACCCGACACACGACGTACTGAATGAGAACTTGTTGATTTCTGTCCATCTGTCGCAACTGGACTAACTTTCTGAAATATAACTATTTTTCTTCTTTTGGATGGTTGTTCAGTTGATACAGGTTTAGCCAAACTAGCCTTTCTTAGAAATTCCTGAGTAGGTTCAGTGGTGAAATCATCATAGTCGTCATCTCCAGTGACAACACATGATTGATCTTCATCGCCTGCCATTTTCATTTTTGCAGCAACAGAACTGAAAGCAATAGATATTGGATCAAAAACCACAAAATCCTCAGATAAAGACAAATCTAAAGTATGAACTTCTTCGTTTGTAGGCTGTAAATTCTTGAAAGAACACTGAAAAAAATTATTTTAAAATAAAATATTAGAACTTCGAAAAAGTGAGTATAAAATAAAAATATTTAACATGTTATACAATTACCTTACTGAACATGCCAGGCATAAAAAATTCGTACTTAGGCCTTGTACACTCAACAGACCAGTTAAGTATTCTTGGGATGATGTTTCCATGTAGCAAAGCAGTTTTTTTATCTAAAGCAGAGCAACACTCAAAAATCTAGACATTTAGAGCGTGGGGCATTCCACCCATAGAATATAACTGCTTTGCGACCCTGAAATCCTGCCGCCATGAGTTGATCAACTTTTAAAAGTTATCTTTCCCCATGAAAAGTGTATGTAGCACCATCCTCGACCATTTGGAAGTGAGCTACACTGATTGATGCTTCTTTATGCTGAGATAACATGAATGTATGAATAAAATATAATATTGGAAGATTCAAAGCATCTTCAGAGTTCTCAAAATTTCCCATCTTCACACGTGTTATCAGTTTTGACCTAGTTATACCACCTCCAGATTCAGGAAAATACTTCGACATCAAAGGGGATTTTGATGATGAAGTATACATGAACTCATCAATATCACTGGTGCATTTCAGGCCAGTGATAATGGCAAATTCAAGCATGGTAAATTTTAAAATCTTCCCCTGCACACACACACATGTATCTCGTCCTTAATATCTTGTTGGATTTCTAGCATAAGGAGACATTTTGAAATCTGTCCAATACAGTTGCACTGTGGAAGGTCAAGAAAAATCCCAAATAACATATTTCTAAATGCCCCCAAAACATCTTCTCCAAAATAAGACTTTATGTCTCCAGCAAAACCACGGTTGCATAAGCTTAAAATATGCAAAGAGTGCTCATGCCCTAAAAAAAATACAATAATTGCATAAAAAGTTACACAATTTTTAGATGCAATAATGCATAATGTTGCATACTAGAATAGTTCACATTAAAAACATGTATGACATATCAGTTATTCAAATGTATAATGTCACTTTATACATTATGAAAACCTCAGTAAATTCAATGTCACTTCATAAATTCAATGTCATTAGCAGATGTATAATGTCACTTTATACATTATGAAACCTCACTAAATGTATAACATCAACTAAACCATAAAATGCCTGTTATATATAATAAGAGTATGGAAAGCAATGTATAATACTATCATAGTTCACATTATGTACATGAATGATATATTAGTTATTCAGATGTTTAATGTCACTTTATACATTATGAAAATCTCAGTAAATTCAATGTCACTTCATAAATTCAATGTCATTAGCAGATTTATAATGTCACTTTATACATTATGAAAACCTCACTAAACATATATGTATAATTTACAATGTATAATGTCAGATTAAACATACATTCACCTTAAACAATGTATAATGTCAGATTATACATTGTATACATTAATAATCAAGTATATACAATGTATAATGTCAGATTAAACAATTCACCTTAAACATTTATGACATGTAATGTTGTCATAAAAACTTCATAAATGTATAATAATACATCCAGATTCAAATGCCTCTTAAACGTAATAAAAACATCCAATGTATAAGTAAAGTATAATCTTTTATCAATACCTTCGGAAGACGTGGTCTACCGGAATCATCAAACTTCTTCTTACTTGCCGTTTGTGAAGTTTATTTCTTTGATTTGGAAGTAGCCGCTTCCTTCAATTTCTTCATTATTGTGGGATCGTTTCGATGCTTTTAATGATTCTCTGCGAAATCGGGTTCTTCAAAATCAAATGTATCAGGAAAAAACCCATCAGGAAAAACTCTTCAAACTTACAAATTGTGACCCCCAGAAACACGATTCTTCAATTTTGCCAAGAATAAGGGGATTCAATTGTGGAGTAATTATCGGGTGTTGTGGGAGGATATGGGGGAGTAAAATACAGAAGAGAAAACCTTTTTAGATTGTATAATGTTTTAAGAGAGAGAAAGTTGAAAATAAAGGGATTTTTGTAAATATTTTGGTATATGTGTAAATACTTTGCCAAATTGGTATATTATGTAATAAGAAAATTTTAGTTGGTGTATATGTAAATTATATTACCCCAAAATAGATTGTTTTGGCTTGATTACGGATAGTTATGAATATGTGATACATTTGTTATGTATGCTGATAATGTGTCGATCCAAAGAAAGGCATATTGTTAGGCCGTTTTAGTAATCATTGTTCATGGGCTATGTATAAGAGTACCACTTACAAATTATTATTTCTGTACAAAGACTAAATGATAATGTTGTTCTTGATATCTTAAAATGGGCCCACTTTTGTGTATATGTGTTTGATAAATATGAAGCTTTGAGTTTATTTGTTTTATTTTCCTTCATTTTTATTTCATTTGATTATCTTCACATATACATGATTTATTTGATGGTTAATTGTGAGCATTATTTATTTATCTTATATACTTTCTATATCTGTCAATATGAATAATATATTCGTGTCTAATGACATAAACTTTAAGAACTAAATTTTGGATGAGCTTATGGCTTAATATGTGCAAGATGAGGATAGACTTAAACACGAGCAGGTTGAAAGTGCTCATTTGACATCTACCTCTGGGGCTAAAACCATTGTAAGAAAGCAAAAAAGAATCAAGACTAAACGAACTGTAGTCAAAAGGACGTAATTCTGTTTTCTTTGTACCAAATATGGTCACAGAAAGAAAGAATGTTCCGAATACGCTACCTGGTGTGAAAAGAAAGGTAAACTTATTAATATTGCTTGTTTAGAAGTTAATTTGATATGGTACCTAATGACACTTAGTAAATAGATACGGGTGCAACTACTTAAATAAGTGTCACTGTACAGGATTGCCTAAGGAGCCGACGATACATGTAGTTTATGCAACAACAATAAAGCAGTTGTGGAGGCTATTGGTGTATTAGAATTTAATTAGATATTGACTTTTATTTGGAATTAGAGAAAATATTTATTGTACCGTCTTTTAGATGGAATTTAATTTCTGTTTCTTGTTTGGTCATATTTGGATACAATTGTTCTATTAGAAATAAAATTGTAGTATTTCTCTAAATTCTAATCTTGTTGGAACTAGTACTCTGATTGATAAGCTATACAAATTAAATAGACAAGCCTCATGTAGTAATGAAAACCTCTATTCAAGTAATTTTGGTACTAAGCGCAGATTAACAAATGAGAATTCATTAATATTATAGTATAAGTGATTGGTTCATATTTCTAAACAAAAAATTCAAAGGCTTGAGTCAGAAGGAATTCTTAATTCCTTTGATTTATCAGATTTTGAAATTTGTATAGAATGTATTAAGGAAAAACAAACAAATATAAGGAAAAAAGGTGCTTCTATGAGTAAACAACCGTTAGAGTTGATACATACAAACATTTTTGGTTCGTTCCCTTTGACTTCATGGAATGGTCAATAATATTTCGTTAACTTTATAGATGACTACTCCCGTTATGAATATCTCTAGGTAATTCATGAGGTCACAATCTTTGAATATTTTTGAAATTTCAAGGTTGAAGATGAAACTCAATTAGGCAAGAAAATTAAGGTTGTTAAATCTGATCGTGGATGAGAATATTATGGTAGATATGATGGATCAGGTGAATAGTCTCCAAAACCTTTTGCAAAGTATTTGACAGAGTGTGAAATTGTACCTTAATACACTATGCCGAGGACTCCAAGTCAAAATGGTGTAACTGAGAGACGAAATCAAACTCTAAATGATATGATAAGAAGTATGATTAGTCATTCTTCTTTACCCGAGTCACCTTGGGGAGAAGCATTAAAGACTGCAGTTTATATACTTGTTTTATCCTTTTCGAATTTCATTTGGAGAGAAAATCATTTTGACCTTCCTAAAACTATTTCAAAAGAAATAAGGAAATTTCAAAATAATTTTAAGAAATTCACAAAGTCTGTGGGAGATGAAATTTTATTAAATTAAGATCCGTACAAAATTCGGATTATATTAAATTCAAAATATATTAGTCCCAAATAAATATTGCGGATTAATATAATTAGATTAATTATTTAAGTCCAAACATATATTGATTTAACTAATGTCTAATTTTTATTGGGCTAACCCGTTAATTTGGGCTACAAATGATGAGCCCACGTTGCTAAGCCCAAGATATTATCATATTCTAGAGGCCCAAATAAGTGTCACGTGTCAAATTACGTGGCATGCTAAGTCAAGAGAAGGATCCAATAAGACCATGCCATGTGTCAAAATGATGTAGAGGCCCATGAAATCAAAGCCCATAGAAGACGCCACGTCACTCAAATCTGATTGGTCAAAGGAAGTCCATCTTCATCACGACTCTTCCCCTTTCCACAACTATAAATAGGGGTCTTATAATTCAGAAAAAAGACCCTACAACTCTAACAAGAATCAAGAGAAAGCTCGTTGATCAAACAACACAATTTCTCTACAAAACTCAAGCATTTAAATCAAGTTCATCAAGATTCAAGATCAAGACCGCAATATTCAAGAACAAGCTCTAAAGCACTTGAATTCAAGCACAAGTCAAGATCAAGTCCCTCAAATCAACAAATCAAGTTCAAATTCAAGATCAAGCTTTAATCCCTTGAATTTATATTTGAAAAGGCATATAAGAGGATTCATAGATATTGTAACACTCTCATTGAAATCAATAAATTGATTGTTGCAATTTTTTTTTCTTGTCCCAATTATTTATTATTTTCAATCTCAAAATTTTATTGTCCAACAAATTTTGGCACGCCCAGTGGGACAATCTCTACCTCTCATCTCAACTTTTTCAACTGCAAAGTTCAGCAACACTGAAATGACTTCTAAGAAGGTCAACTCTCAATCAACTGCTTCCAAGGTTGCTAACTTAAAGTTCTCTGCTAAAGTAGAAAACATCCTTGGTGTTACTTTCGGAAGCTTAGGAGCTGTCACAAGGAGCAAGGCAGACCTGCTAGGATAACAAACACATCCAGTGTCGTCCGAACCAACTCCAATATTTAGATCTTCAACCCCCAAAAAAAAGAAGTCCAATGCAAATGCTTCAGAAGGAGGAAGTAGTGTGGCGGAATTAGTTAAGAAAACTCTAGATCTACTTGAGCATTTCAGTTCCAAATACTCTGGAGCAAAGAGTGATGGTTGTTCAAGCAACTCATCATCTCCGACTACACCACATAAGTTGAGCACTTCAAAGATCAACTTGTGCGATAATCCGTGCTACTCTCTAACATCACCAGTGATTATGCAAGCAATGGTGAATGATACCTCGTCTATGGAGGGGCAGCTTGCGAATCTGGCAAAGGCAATTGAGGGCCTGACCAAATATGTTCAGAATCAAGATGCTCGAATTGATAAAATAGTATATAGGGTGGAAGGTATAATAGACCGAGAGTCTATCCATGCACCTGCAAAATCTCCAGAGGTTCATTAGATAGAAAATCCTATGAAATAAACACCACCGACTAAAGAGGTGCAAGTTTCTTCTGAGGGAATAATCCTGATTGGGCAATTGAGGGAATTCATTGAAGATACCCTCAAAGACAAGTATGATGTTGTCACCAAATATTCATTGCATATGCCAAGCCCTACACTGCAAGGATAGATAGACTCAAAATGTATGTCGGCTATCAACCCCCTAAATTTTAACAATTTGAGGGCAAAGGGAACCCAAAACAGCATGTCGCACACTTTCTTGAGACATGTAACAATGCTGGAACTTACGGTGACTATCTTGTCAAACAGTTTGTTCATTCCCTAAAGGGAAACACCTTTGATTGGTATATGGACCTTGAGCCTAACTCCATCAATAGCAGGGAGCAATTGGAGCACGAGTTCCTAAATCACTTTTATTGCACAAGGCGTACAATGAGTGTGATACCCTGATTTTTCCCATTAAATATTTTGCTCCCAAATGTGTCGAGTCGTTAAAGCCTTTTTATCTTTCCAAGAGTCCGTTAAGATCTCGGACGAAAATATGTTGAATTCTGTTCTTTATCATGATTAATTATTTTTTTATGTGGAATTTCTGGATATGCGACCCATCATCGCGTAGAGCATTGAATAATATTTCGAACGATATATGGATCATCCAAAATGGACACTCGAGCGATGAGTTATGATCATTCCGATCTAAGTGTGAATAGTGGTGAACAGTAAATGTGCAGGAAAAAAATACTGAGGCCAGGCAAATTTTAGGATCAACTTCAAACGATCATAATTCTTTGTACATAATGATCTGGGTGAGCTACTATATATCAATAGAAATCTTTGAGTGTCCTCTTTCCAATGAAATTATTTTCATCCAATTTTTCCATCAGAGCAAAACTTTATGGTCGATCTATTTCAGCCTATCAAAATACTCCACCAAAGGACAGATTTGATATTATTTGATTTTTAAGGGTATTTTGGTAATTTCCACTCCAATCCATCCGGGTAAACCATGGATTTAAGTCCATTAAGAGCATTCAATAGCTCATTTTTCTCCAAAATTTCCTAAGGCTCAAACCCCAACCCTACTACTCCAAATTTCATCCTTCTATGTCTATTGATTGAACCGTAGAAATTTCAAATTGATTTGGGATTCGAGTTGAGCATGTTAAGGGCTTTGAGAAGTACCCTTTATTTTTGTGAATAAAGTTCCGGAGTCGGAAGTTCATATTCAACTTCCATTTTTAGATATGTGGGGCTTTGAACAAGAATAGTTCTTCCATTCTTGTGCCCGTATCTTTAATTTTTATTATGAATTATTATGAGTTTGGCAAATGAATTTATTTCCAAGATATCCTACCATGAGATTTTGATTATGTATATATGTAAATTGTTCAAGCTTGCTAATTATTATTATTTAATGGATTCATATGGTTCTGTAAGTTGAATTATGTCTAAATAATTCAATTATGAACTTATAATGATTTGAATTGTAAGTTTTGAATCACATGAGTATTTGACTATTTTCGTTCTATGAATTAAGATTTAATATTGAGATTCTTGGTGTTTCTATCAAGAATTGATGTATTTTGAACATGTATCCACGTTTTAAGTTCAAGAATGAATTATTGGTATTTTCAAGTGTTTTCGAGCCATGTGTCAAATTTTGAGCTTCCTTATGACAATTTGAGTTATTGGGTATATTTATATCAAAGTTGCAATGAGTGTTGGTATTTTTCGGATGGTTTTGATGAGTTAAATTGTTGAAAAATATTACATATTGAGTCTTCATATCCTTTTCCAAATGTCGAGTTGGTTATGGTTCAATGCATTGATACCTTGTTGATGTTAAGGAAGATTAAAATATTTTGAGCTAAAATGTGTTGAGTTAGGAATCCACAAATTGATATGATTTGATAAATGAGAAAGAGATTTGATTTGAACTTTATGATAGACCCTTGTGAGTTTGTGGTGGATTTCCTAACGTGTTCTGAGCTTGTCGGGGAGTAGTACTTAGTACTGAGAGGTAAATTTGGTATTTTCCCAAACCTATGTGCCACCGTAGGGTTGTTTGATGATGATATTATTGGCCAGAGAGCCCGATTGTGATTATTGCAGTTTTAAGGTTGTACTCCCTGGCAAAGAGTATGACGCTCCCACAAACGGAGGTTTCAAACGTTGATATTCCATGTAGCTCACATGGGGTTGTCGGTTATAGGAAACTCCCGTGTCCATAAGATTAAGTTTCTTGAATTACCGAGTCACTCCAAGATTTAAGTCAAAGAATTGAGATGTTTATGATATTTTATGGTCATTTATGATGATTTATAATTACCTATGATGATTTTTGATGATATGATAATTTATGATGATTTAGGATGATTTATCGTATTTATGTGGATTACGAGATTTTATCATATGAACTGTTTATTATGAAATTACGAAAAGTATGATTTGATATAACTCAAGCCAAGTGAGTCATCATTGTCCGTATGCATGTTTTCATGAAATTGATTATACTATTTATATTATTGCATGCACCCCCACATACTTAGTATATTTCAAAGTGCTGACCCATATATTTCCATGGGCAACATTCTTACCAAAATATAGGTACAAGCTATAGCGCACATATCATGTTCAGCTGGGTCATAGCTCTCGATCGGCAGGTGATTAGTCCTTTTGATTTAGGGACTTGAGTTGTTCAGATTTTAGGTGTATTGTATTTTCTGTATTCAGTCGTATTGAGTAGGGATAGTTGGGAGTCATGACCCAGCTATCTTTGGTCAATGCTAGTAGAGGCTTCATAGAAAGTCACTCGTAGTCAGTGTATTCAGTTTCAGATTTGTATATATATGAGCAGAATTGTGATCGTGTAAATTACTTTCATGTTGGTCAGACTAAGTTATGGGTTGTTTCTGTATTATTCCTTCTATTTTATGTATTTTATTCAGTTGCTTTAGTTTATGCCAGATGAAGGGTTAGCTTGGGGTCACTTGTGACCTTAAGCACCGTGTGATGTCTCAGGATCCGATTTCGGGACGTTACAAGCTTGGTATCAGAGCATAGAGTTCAAGTGTCCTAGGGTGTCTATGAAGCCGTGTCTAGTAGAGTCTTGCGGACTGGTACGGAGATGTCTGTACTTTTCTTCGAGAGGCTACGAGGCATTTAGGAAAATATTCTCTTTCTTTCAAGTCATAGATCGTGCTGTGGAAAGGTTCCTTAAGAAATTCATACGGGTTCATATCTTGCATAAATGAGGCCATTTTGCCTTGTTCTAAAATACCAGATATAGTTAAGCGTAAATCCTTATAGATGGTTTTTTCTTAGATAATCTCCCCTGATATTACGGTCTTGTAAGTGAGCTAGAAAAAAAATAATTTCATTAGTGCTCTTAAGTTTCAAAAAATTGAGGTGTCATATGAACGTTCTTGAAGGTTGTGCATTAAGCCTATGTCGGAAGTGTTTTTGGATTTCTCCCTAGAATTCATGATGTGATTTCGTATTTTCCTTATCTATGTACTAATTTGAGATAGGGTGATTAACTAGTTCCAATTTCCTCTCTTGATTATATTCCTGGGCTTACTAGCAAAGGTTCCATAGCTTTCAAAATGTACCTCATCCCTCTTGAGTCATTAAGTTGAGGTAAAGCGAGACACATATTCTTGGATCCTTGATTATGGTGTACCAGGCTTCTATTTCTTGAAAATATTTTCTGATCATCTTTTGATGAAACCTTGAAGTCTAGTGAGGCCGTGTGGGGCTTATTTTGATTCACTAGCATAATTGTTTTGGTATTTATTTCCTTTTTCAAAATACAAAACCAAAGTCTAGTGAAGCCGTATGAGGCCTATTTTGATTCACTAGCAGCTGGCTGTTTACTCTGTTGTTCTTGCATTGGTTGGAACCGGGGGGTTGGAAACATGGTGGAAGGCGGTGTTAATAAATTATTATAGCATAGGCCATGGAATTGTGGATGATTATTATCGTTATGATATTTTGGTGGACTAGTATGTTTGGGGTGTTTGATAGATGGAAATGGTTATTGAGATTGTTGTTAATCGTAGTCAGAGTAAGTTGTTAAGTTTGTATAGCGGGTGATGAGAAAATGAATTTAATGATTGAATTGCTACGACGTTAGTGATAGGGAGGATATTTAGTAGGTTTGAACCGTATGTACGGGAGCTTAAGTCTATTTGTTTGTGATCAAGTATGATATTGTGTGTTGAGGTAGTAGTATGCTCAAGGTGTTATGGGGATTTTTTTTTAAGTTATTAAATGTTAAGCGGTTAGTGTTATCCTTGATCGGGTAAGTATAAATGATGATATGTGGTATACGATGTAATTGTGAGTTAACTTGGGCATTAGAGGTTGACGAGGGTGTTAGCTTGATATGTGATGTTAGTAAAGCACAAAGAAGTTAGTATGGTTTAGCGAAGGTTTGATGTATCCATGGTAAGTGGTAGAATCTAAGCTACGGAGTGCATGAATTGTTGTATGATAACTTTTGAAGTTGTCTAAGTTGGTGGGTATTTAAGAGTTATGTTAAGATTGGGTTTTGCGCTCGCGGGTGTAGTTATGCGGGTTAAGTTATGGATCTTGTGTATGGGTATATTCGGGGACCCTGGAGTAAAGAGAATGCCATGGACTAAAGTTTGTATGGTGATTCGTTGACTCGGAGTGTTGGCTTAAGTCTAAGGGGGGGATAGTAGAAAAAAAATTTAACAAAGTTAAGATTGCGGGATTCAGGTAGGTGTATCGGTGGGTTGCAAGTTGGTGGTGAGAAGGAGTGGTGTTTATCCTATTTTACCCCAGCCTTTTCAATGATTTTGATATTTTTTGATGCCTTATGTTTCATTCCCCCGATCATAATACATGTTCATGCATATCATGGGAAATTATGTATTCTCCTAACTATCGAAATATGGAGTCCCAATTTTTCTAGTGGACGAAATCGACATTCCATAAGCTATAAACTCCAAACTCAAGTTGCGCGGTTCATAATGTATGTGCTTAAGTTTTATTGTATGTTCAAGTTCAGTCCATCGGCAACACCCTTAGCGACCAATAAGATTCAATTTATGTCCTGGGTGTCCTTAATCTTTAATCTTGATTCTGGTTGAATTCATGCATTTGATGCCCTAGTTTTCCGGCCTCAATAATCGCACCAAGTCATACACAATATCCCTTCATATTCTACCCTTTCATAACTTTCCATTTGTCGAGGGAGTGTGGATGAACAGTGGTGACGATAGGACAAAGTGAGCGGGTTTTTGTTGATAAAGATTGTGGCATGTTCATTTTAGCTAAGGTGGCAAGTGCGGAGTAAGCTTGAGGCTAGGCTTTTGATGGATGTCATGGTTATTTGAAGCATTTCGTGTTGTGTTTGTGAAAGTGGTTGTGTGATGGTTTATCTAGGTTTGTAGGTGGGAAATTGTTGAAGTGAAGTCTTGTGCATGGCTTAGTAAATTGGAAAAGTTAGTGAGTGTTTTCTTAAGAATAGTGCCCGAAAATTGTCTTAATAAAGGATTGCAGAATTTGAAAAAGGTGTTTTATGGGTGTTGATTAGGAGTATATACGTAATTATAAAGATAGGCTTGAACATCATGTGTGTATATATGGACGGAGATTAAAGTTTATATTATCGATAAGTTTTGGTGTCTATGTTGATTTAGAAGTCTAAGCTAAAAGCTCTTGTAAATTGATCTTGCATAGCACTCATGTATTGTGAATATATCTCCTTTTTGAGGATATTAGTTGCAAGCCTTGGCCTTGCTAGAAGTTGAATTGCGTATATGCCTATGAATAGTTCCCTAATCTTCAAGACTTGTTGATATGAATATAATGGTTGAAAATGGTGAGTATTAAGTGGATTAGAGTTGATTGAGTGGTAATAAGAATTATCTGTGAGATGAGGAATTGTAACAATGTGGCTGTGTGTAAATTTATAATTCAGAATGGTGCTATGTTACGGTGTTAGGTGGAGGAATTGGTGACTCCAAATTAATCTTGAAAATGAGGAGAGAGAGTTTGGCTTAGTTAGATTTGAATAACCAAGATTGCAAATGCCTTGTGAGAATTATGAATTGAATCAAGCAAGTATGGCATTTGGGGAAAATAGTATTGCGGAGAAAGGGTGTACAAAGCGTATTGATAAGCTTGAAAGTAAGGAGTTGTACTGCGTGGGGTCTAGTACTTTTATTTTGATCTAAGACTGATCGACCTACGCTCCGTACTTAAAATTGGGGTTGAGTTATAAATCTATATATCTATATCTATATCTATATCTATCTATCTATCTATCTATCTATCTATCTCTCTCTCTCTCTATATATATATATATATATTGTTCGGACCATATCCCAAACCCAATTGCTTCCTAGTAGCGTTGAAAGTCCCTTGGAAAGATTTTGAATCATGTCCTAATTGAATGAGAGCGTGTCTTGATTCGTCCGTGCACCTAGAAATTCAACTTGATAGTTATTCCGACGGATTCATATATTTCTTCCATCCTCCTATGTGGTCCAATCTCACTACTTGAGGTTTCGTGAGCATAACCATTTCAAGAATGATTTATTTGCGTCGAAGCGAGTTACCAAATTCTATTTAGCCTTTGCTTTTGTTCCCAACCCAAGAATTAAGCCATGGGTCGATCATAAAGTGTCCCGTGTATCAATTAGTATTATTCGGGGAGAACCGATCCCAAGAGGGAGATATTGTGATATCCCAAGTTTTCATATCCTAGATCTTTCATCTCTTTCTTTATGAATGCGGATTTAAATCGAAGTTAATAATTTTTCCTTCATCCAACTCTTTCAGTAATAGGGTCAACTATGTCGTTGTGATTATCATGATCTTATGCGTCGGAAAGTACTCCGAAGCTTAGAAAAATATAAACTTGTTCATCAAGCTATTTTAGTTGCATATCCTCAATTTTCCTTGTCTTCCTAACCCTACGAGTGACATTTGGGGACAAATGTTTCCAAAGGGGAGATGATGTGATACCCCGAGTTTTCTCATTAAATATTTTGCTCCCAAATATGTCGAGTCGTTAAAGCCTTTTTATCTTTCCAAGAGTCCATTAAGATCTCGAATGAAAATGTGTTGAATTTTGTTCTTTATCATGATTAATAATTTTTCTGTGTGGAATTTCTGGATATGCGACCCGTCATCGCATAGAGCATTGAATAAGCTTTCCAACGATATGTGGATCATCCAAAACGGACACTCGAGCGATGAGTTATGATCATCCCGATCTAACCATAAATAGTGGTGAACAGTAAATATGCAGGAAAAATATACTGAGGCCAGGGGAATTTTAGGGTCAACTTCAAACGATCATAAATCCTTGTACATAATGATCTGGGTGAGCTACTATATATCAACAGAAATCTCTGAGAGTCCTCTTTCCAATGAAATTAGTTTCATCCAATTTGTCCATCGAAGCAAAAAGTTATGGTCGATCTACTTCAGCCTATCAAAACAGTCCACCAAAGGACAGATTTGACATTATTTGATTTTTAAGGGTATTTTGGTAATTCCCACTCCAATCCATCCGGGTAAACCATGGATTTAAGTCCATTAAGAGCATTCAATAACTCATTTTACTCCAAAATTTTCTAAGGCTCAAACCCCAATCCTACTACTCCAAATTCCATCCTTCTATGTCTCTTGATTGAACCGTAGAAATTTCAAATTGATTTGGGATTCGAGTTGATAATGTTAAGGGCTTCGAAAAGCACCCTTTATTTTCGTGAATAAAGTTTTGGAGTCGGAAGTTCATACTCATCTTCCATTTTTAGGTATGTGGGGCTTTGAACAAGAATAATTCATCCGTTCTTGTGCCCGTATCTTTAATTTTTATTATGGATTATTATGAGTTTGGCAAATAAATTTATTTCCAAGATATCCTACCATACGATTTTGATTATGTATATATGTAAATTGTTCAAGCTTGCTAATTATTATTATTTAATGGATTCATATGGTTCTGTAAGTTGAATTATGTCTAAATAATTCAATTATGAACTTATAATGATTTGAATTGTAAGTTTTGAATCACATGAGTATTTGACTATTTTCGTTGTATGAATTGAGATTTAATATTGGGATTATTGGTGTTTCTATCAAGAATTAATGTGTTTTGAACATGTATCCACGTTTTAAGTTCAAGAATGAATTATTGGTATTTCCAAGTGTTTTCGAGCCATGTGTCAATTTTGAACTTCCTTATGACAATTTGAGTTATTGGGTATATTGATATCGAAGTTGTAATGAGTCTTGGTATTTTCTGAATGGTTTTGATGAGTTAAATTGTTGAAAATATTATGTATTGAGTCTTCATATCCTTGTCCAAATGTCGAGTCGGTTATGGTTCAATGCATTGATACCTTGTTGATGTTAAGGAAGATTAAAATATTTTGAGCTAAAATGTGTTGAGTTAGGAATCCACAAATTGATATGATTTGATAAATGAGAAAGAGATTTGATTTGAACTTTATGATAGACCCTTGTGAGTTTGTGGTGGATTTCCTAACGTGTTCTGAGCTTGTCGGGGAGTAGTACTTAGTACTGAGAGGTAAATTTGGTATTTTCCCAAACCTATGTGCCACCGTAGGGTTGTTTGATGATGATATTATTGGCCAGAGAGCCCGATTGTGATTATTGCAGTTTTAAGATCGTACTCCCTGGCAAAGAGTATGACGCTCCCGCCAACGGAGGTTTCAAATATTGGTATTTCACCTAGCTCACGTGGGGTTGTCGGTTATAGGAAACTCCCGTGTCCATAAGATTAAGTTTCTTGAATTACCGAGTCACTCCAAGATTTAAGTCAAAGAATTGAGATGTTTATGATGTTTTATGGTCATTTATGATGATTTATAATTACCTATGATGATTTTTGATGATATGAGAATTTATAATGATTTAGGATGATTTAAAATAATTACGTGGATTACAAGATTTTATCATATGAACTGTTTATTATGAAATTACGAAAAGTATGATTTGACATAACTCATGCCAAGTGAGCCATCATTGTTCGTATGCATGTTTTCATGAAATTGATTATACTATTTATATTGTTTCATGCACCCCCACATACTCAGTACATTTCAAAGTGCTGACCCACATATTTCCATGGGCTACATTCTTATCAAAATATAGGTATAAGCTATAGCGAACATATCATGTTCAGCTGGGTCGCAGCTCTCGATCGGCAGGTGATTAGTCCTTTTGATTCAGGGACTTGAGTTGTTCAGATTTTAGGTGTATCGTATTTTCTGTATTCAGTCGTATTGAGTAGAGGCAGTTGGGAGTCATGACCCGGCTATCTTAGGTCAATGATAGTAGAGGCTTCATAGACAGTCACTAGTTGATATGGGAATTTCGACCTTTCACACGAAGCCAAGCACGTGAGTTGCAATGACTCCAATCCTTATTCACATTCTTGGCCATGTGTGAGGCCCTTGTGAGATCTAAGGGCCTATATTTAATAAAATATAAAGAGGCCCACCAAGACACCCCAAAACCACCCCCTTAAATGCCAAGGGTAATTTGGTCTTTGTCCCTCCTTTGTAAGTGACTATATAAGCCATGTAATGCGGCTAGTCTTGCTTTAGTTCATTCCTATTATTGAAGAAACACAAGTCTTGTAATATTTTGAGAACTTCTCTCTCTTGTTCTTGAGAGTGAACCCAAAACTAGACAACAAAGTGTAGTAACACTTTTGTTGTTCTTTGGCTAGAAACTTGGGGGTCTTGAGGTTCATGAGTTCCTCTTGATTCAAGTAAGAATTTGGTGTAAATATCTTTTAGTCTTAGGGTCCTAATCTTCATGTTAGGGTTCTTAGATTCTAGGATATTTTGTGTCAAGTTACTATCCATTATTTTGTAATCTTGTTGTTTGTATCTTGCTATAGTGAAGTCGTGTAGGGCTCTTTCGATTCACTATAGTTATTGCAATCTTGTGTTATTCATCCATCTTGTTGAATATTGTCGTTGTTGCCTTGAAAACCTAGAGAAGCCGAGTGGGGCCTTTGATTCTCTAGTGATGTTGTTTTTGTTGTTCTCTTGATTCTTTGTTTTAAGTTTAATCTTTTGTATCACTAGTAGTCAGTGTATTCAGTTTCAGATTTGTATATATATGAGCAGAATTGTGACCGTGTAAATTTACTTTCATGTTGGTCAGACTAAGTTATGGGTTGTTTCCGCATTATTCCTTCTATTTTATGTATTTTATTCAGTTACTTTGGGTTATGCCAGATGAAGGGTTAGCTTGGGGTCACTTGTGACCTTACGTACCGTGTGACGTCTCGGGATCCGATTTTGGGGCGTTACAGTGAGCATGTTGGAGCTCACAAATACGCGATAAAGAAAGGATGTACTAGTCATTGACTTCATTAATCGATAGAGAAATGCTAGCCTAAACTGCAAAGATAGGCTCAGTAAAGCTTCTGCAATAGAGATGTTCATCTAAGGAATGCACTGGGAGCTTTTATACATCTTGCAAGGCATTAAGCCTAAATTCTTTGAAGAGATATCTACCCGTGCTCATGATACGGAGTTGAGTATGTCTTCTGCTGGAAAAGGATCGATGCCTATCCATGACCCTCGAAGGGGAAAGGATAAGCAGGAACCCAAAAGATGGGGCAAGTTTGTCCCTAAAAATGACAACAAGGAGTCCATGAATGTTGATGTGCCTCATGTGAAGGTCACCACAAAGGTGAGCAAGAAGCGAAGTGTGAAGACGACTTCTGGAGCACGTCCGAATTAGAAAACTTTAAAGGAGATGCGAGAAAAGGAATATCCCTTCCTTGATTCTGATGTTGCTGAGATTTTTGATGAACTCCTTGAGCATAAGCTCATTGAACTCCCAGAGATGAAGCACCCCAACGAAGCTGGGAGGACCAATGACCCTAATTATTGCTAATATCATAGGCTCATAAGCCACCCTCTGGAAAAGTGTTTTGTCTTTAAAAATAAAGTCATGCAACTGGCAAAAAAGAATAAGATCTTCTTTGACGATAAGACAACCAGTTCTCATCAAATCTCTATCACTTTTGGCTCACTCGAGCCAGTCCAAATATGTGTCAAAGAGCATAATAAAAAGATATTAGAGCCTGGCAGGTTTTTAGTTGACAAAGGTGATGATGAAGGTTAAACTCTCGTGACTAGGCGTAGACACAAAAAGATGAGTCTGCAAAGAAAGTCATCCAAGCAGCCAACCAGAAGGAGAATGGTGAGGAAACCAAGGAAACAGAAGTTGGTTGAACTTCCAAAGAAGACGAGAGTGAAAGATCTTCACCACAAAAACCTCAGAGTTCGGTGACTTTAGAGGAATTCTTACCTAGTTGGTTTCGTGTAAAGACTGCCCAAGTCAACCTTGAGGAATTTTGTTCTAATACTGCCAAAAAGGGGGCAAAGGGTGAAAGTATACCCACAGAAGTTCCTTCATCCTCTGAACCGCTTGCTGAACCTCTTGTCCAAGAGGCACATGTATGTGATACGAAAATCACATTCACAAATAACGATCTTCTGCTTGGTGAGCCCCTGCATAACCGTCCCTTATACTTGGTGGGTCAAATTCAAGGAAAGAATATCAATAGAATCTTGATGGAGGAGGGATATGGAGTCAACATCCTGCCTATCCTCATGATGAAGAAACTTGGCATCACTACTAGCAAACTGGATGAAAGTCGTATAATGATCCAAGGCTTCAACCAAGGGGGCCAGAGGGCCATAGGATCTATCAAGTGTGGGATTCATATGGATGATTTTCAATCAAACGCATTGATGCATGTGATCGATGCCAAAACTTCATACAATATATTGCTTAGTAGGCCTTGGGTGCACGGGAACAAATTATTTCATTCTTTTACTATCAATGCTTGAAGTACCTCAAAGGTGAAGTGAAAAGAAAGATAATTATCGATGACAAGCCATTCACTGAAGCTGAGTCACATTTCGCCGATGCAAAATTCTACTTAAAGAATCATGTTATGGATGAGAAAAGAGTTGAAGATTTCACCAAGACCAAATGTTACGATCTTGCATCTAAGAAGGTCGCGGTGACTGTCAAAAAAGTCGCTAGCAAGAAGCCTTTCTCCACTTCAAATAAAGAAAGTGTCACTCCTACAAAAAAGAAGGTAACTCTTGTTCTTTACTACGTACCGAAGGTAAAGAAAGAGAAAGATAACCCATTGGATTCCCAAGATAATGTGCTAAAGGGGATAACTTTACCTATTAGAAAGATCGATGCAATAAACCCATCCTCAAGACTACTTGAAGAGTCTGTGGCTTAAAATCCATCACAAGATATAACACTCCCTACGAAGCATACGTAAGAAGGCTTTAACCCAAATACATACAAGCTATTTGTAAAGGTTGGATACAATCCTAATGAGCCATCAAGGTTGGGAAAACTTTTGTCGGAGGGTACAACCAGGCAGGCACATAAAGGCCTAGGATACACACAGCCACCTCCAATTTACATCTCCATAAGAAGGGCAGTCAATAATTACATCACCATGGAAGAAGACTCCACTGTTGCTAATAAAAGACCCTCTGTATTTGATCAACTTAGAGAATCAATCGCAAGAACTTCTATGTTCGCAAGGTTGGGCCCTCTAAATAAAAAGAAAAATAGCAATCATCAGACAAATCATCAAAGTATGATAATACACTCTTCACCTAAGATCCAAAAATATTTCCTAAGTCTGATTCTTTCTAGAATGAGGCGGCAGACAGAACTGGTAGTTTCATGCAACGAGGTGCTAAAATGAAAGGCTCATATTGTGGTTTATACTAAGTAACTTGAAGAATATGAAGAGAGTGTTGACTCCTCATGTCATGTTACGACCTAGAATGAGAAAGATGTCTCGTCTTAAATGAAGGTTGATGAAGAGATAAAGGATGCCTTTTGAGGTTATCATATATCCGTCAACGACGATAAGCCTCAAGAGGAGAAACATACTGGAGATGATTCATCACAACTTGAAGAAGGAGTAAAGGCCACAATAGATCCCTTAAAAGAATCACAACTTGAAGAAGGAGTAAAGGCCACAATAGATCCCTTAAAAGAAGTTAATCTTAGAACCGATGAAGACCCAAGACCAACTTACCTGAGTGCATTTCTAGAGATGGAGAAAGAAATCGTGTATATGAATATACTCAAAGAATATATGGATGTCTTCACTTGGAGCTAAAAGGATATGCTTGGCTTAGATCCAAAAGTAACAGTCCATCAGTTGGCGGTCAAGAATGGTGCTCGTCCTGTTAAGCAAGCCCAAAGGCTCTTTAGGCCAGAAATGGTTCCATTGATCGAAGATGAAGTTAACATACTCATTAAAGCTAGATTTATTCGCGAAGTCAAATATCCCATGTGGATTTCAAGTATTGTTCTAATACGAAATAAGAATGGCCAAATTCGAGTTTATGTCGACTTTCGGGATCTCAACAATGCCTTCCCTAAGGATAAATTTCCAATCCCCATACCAGAATTGATGATTGATGCCACTACTGGTTATGAGGCAATGGCCTTTATAGATGGTTCATCCAGCTACAATCAAATCCGCATGGCAACAAAGGATGAAGAACTAACTGCATTTCGTACGCCCAAAGGTATTTATTTCTATTAGGTGATGCCTTTTGGTTTGAAAAACGATGGCGCCACTTATCAAAAGGCTATGCAAAACATCTTTGATGGATTGCTCTATAAAAATATTAAATGCTATGTGGATGATCTAGTGGTGAAGTCAAGAAAAAGAGACGACCACTTGAAAGACCTAAGAATGGTGTTTGAGTTACTTTGAAGATATCAACTTAGGATGAATCCATTAAAGTGTGCCTTCAGAGTTACTTCCAAAAAATTTCTTGGATTTATTGCGCAACATCGAGGAATTGAAATTGATTAAGCCAAGGTTGATGCAATTTTAAAGATGCTCGAGCCTCAAAATATTCATGAGTTAAAAAGCCTTCAAGGAAGGCTAGCATATTTAAGGAGGTTTATCTCAAACCTGGCTGGAAAATGTCAACCATTTAGTCATCTCATGAAGAAGAACACTCCCTTTGAATGGGACCAAGCTTGTAGTAATGCCTTTGAGAGTATCAAATCATACTTAATGAAGCTAGCAGTTCTTGTAGTACCCATACCTAGGAAACCATTGATACTCTACATCACGGCATAGGAGAGGTTAGGTCGAGCACTACTAGCTTAAGAAAATAGTGAAGATAAAGAAAACTCTCTTTACTATTTGAGCAGAATGATAACACCGAATGAACTAAAGTATTCTCCAATTGAAAAAGTGTGTTTGGCATTGGCCTTCTCAATTAAAAAAATAAAATACTACTTTCAAGCTCATATTGTCCGTTTTGTGTCTAGGGCAAATTCCATCAAGTTTGTAATATCGAAGCCAGTCTTTAGTGATCAACTTGCAAGATGGTACCTTCAATTACAATTGTTTAAGATTGTGTACGTTCCCCAAAGGGATGTAAAGGGACAAGCACTGCCTTACTTCTTAGAAGACCACCCGATACTTAATGATTGGGAACTGAGTGATGAACTTCTTGATGAAGATGAAATGGTTATTAAAGCTAGACCCCTATAGAAGATGTACTTTGACGGTGCTGCACATCGGGATGGAACAGGTGCTGGTGTGGTGTTTGTCACTCTACAAGAAGAGGTCATCCCGTACTCTTTTACCCTAACAAATCGTTGGTCTAATAATGTTGCTGAATATCAAGCTTTAATACTTGGACTTGAGATGGCAGTTGACATAAAACAACTCCAATTACAAGTCTTTGGTGACACCCAACTGGTGATCAAGCATCTTTTAGAAAGCTATGAAGTCAGAAAGCCTGAGCTACGACCATATCATGATTATGCACAGAAGTTGATGGGGTAGGTTGGAGAGGTAAACCTTCAACATGTGCCAAGGAGAGAAAATAAGCAAGTCAATGCCTTAAATGCTCTAGCGTTAACCCTAACTCTTCCAAATCAGATGCGAGTTACTATCCTCCAAGAATAGGTAGTATCATCATTGAATAAGGATGGGGATGAAGAAAATAAAGTTGAATACCCCGTTGCCGTATCTGAAGCTACAGAAGAAGATTGGTGATAACTTATCATTAACTATTTGTGTTGTGGGATACTTCTAGAAGATCCTAGGAGAAGGACTGACATTTGTTGTCATCCACTTCGCTTCCTTTACTACAAATACACACTGTACAGAAGATCATTTGAAAGAGTACTTTTACGGTGTTTAGGAAAGAAAGAAGCAATTCAAGCTTTGCAAGAAGCGCACTCGGGAGTTTGTGGATCACATCAGTCTGGACCAAAGATCTATTTTCATATTAAAAGGATGGGATATTATTGGCCAACGATGGTGAAAGATTTCTTAGATTGTGCTAGAAGGTGCAAAGCTTGTCAATTCCATGCAAATTTCATACATCAACCTCTAGAGGTACTACATCCAACTGTAGCATCTTGGCCGTTCAATGCTTGGGGAATGGATGTTGTTGGTCCACTACCAAAATCTTTTGGTGGATACTTATACATCTTGTCCACGACAGATTACTTCTCAAAGTGGTCCAAAGCTATTGCTCTCAAGGAAGTAAAGAAAGAAAATATTGTAAACTTCATCCGAGTGAATATCGTTTATCGCTTTGGAATCCATCAATATACAATAACTGACAATGGCAAGCCGTTTGATAACAAACGGATCAATAAAATTTATGATCTCTTTGGCTTCAAGCAGCGCAAGTCTTCTATGTACCATGCTACCGCCAATGGTTTAGCTGAAGCCTTCAATAAGACTTTATGCAACTTATTGAAGAAAGTTGTCTCTAAATCCAAATGAGACTGGCATGAGCGGATGGAAGAAGCTTTATAGGCATATAGGACAACTTACCGTACACCCACGCAAGCGACCCCATACTCACTTTCTTTTGAAGTTGATGCAGTTCTACCACTTGAGCGTCAAATACCTTCTTTGAGACTGTCTATTCAAGAAGGGCTCACTGATAAAGAAAATGCTAAGTTACGTCTTATGGATTTAGAAGCTCTTGATGAGAAGAGGTTGGAGGCTCAACAAAATCTTGAATGTTCTGTCTGCAGATATCTAAAATCTACTATTGCTCTGGAGCTCGTGTCTCTAAACCTATGGTATAAGACACCATAGCGCAAATACATCAGTACTTTGAATATAATGGTATGCATGTGAGGTAGGCTTAATTCATGGGGTTCATATGCATGAACAATAATAATAACTGACTAACTATCATGAGCGTGACAATACATGCATGAGATATAACAACTGACACTAATACTGTGATAACATGATTACTGAATCTAATTATAACTGATAGCATGAGTGACTGTATCTGACAGTCCTGAATCTGATGGAACTATTTGAGCTCCGTACTGTATCTGATAGTCCTAAAATCTGAAGAACTATCTTAGTTCTATTACTGAGACTGATTGACTATGTCTGAAAGTCCTGATTTTGTAACATGAAACTGTGGGAAGTAGTTATCTAACCGACATGCCCCTAATATGCCATTATGGCTGAGTTGGGGTCCAATCTATAACCTCAATTGGAAGGGTGTCAATACCGCACCACTAGTAAGGACAATCTATGGGCGACCCTCATCTGATAGTATCCCCAAAAAAGAATGGTGAGGCCCTTATCTGATAGTGCTTATCCACCTCATCAACCCTCATCGGACAGTGTTGATGTCTCAACCTATGTTGGCTACATAGTTCTGTAATGTAAAGATGACTTCTAAGAATCACACCCTAATCTGATAGTGTGTGTTCCCATCCTTGGGTTCACTCGGTGCTAATTCCTACTCCCATCTGAATAGACTTTGAACATGATTTACTGAACTGAACATGGGCTGAGTTACTAAATTTCATTGACTGACAAAATACTACTGATATCTAACAACTGACTAAGTTCATAAGATCATGGAGATTGTCTGAGTCATAAGACTGTCTGAAGTCTAAGGATTCATAGCTTGACTGAGAGTATCGTGAAAACATGACATGGTTCTATGCATACAGCTAATGTTTCGGATACGAGTACCCCAGGACTCAATGGAAGGAAACTGACCAAGCATAACTTACTTGAACATATAATTCACATTATAATCCATAATATATTTATAGAAGCATTTTATCAAAACATGTGATAGGCATAACTTGTACATACATGAGAATTTCAGGGTATCATGCTAGTTAGGCACTTTTCCTTCATCTAGGTATTTAATCAAACATATTGTAGGCATGGTACATGTAAACATCATTGTACAATAATTAAACATCATGGTTCAATTCTAATTTCATCATTCAAGGGTTTAGTCATAGGTTTGCATGAATCTATATCTATTATAATTTAAACCAAATAGAATTTATCACCCAACATGGAGTAGAATTCAATTTCTCATTATCCATATGAACAAGAGCAGCCCAATCATGAAATTCATAAGAAAATCCATAAACTTGAATTTATAAAAAGGATTCTCGGGTTTCATGGACGAAAGGAGTCCATCAATGAACATTATCCATACCTTAGTTCATAATTTTGTGAAGATTGATGGTGAAACTTTCTAGGAATTGGATCTTCTATGAAAACCCTATCTTGTTCTTAAGAGATTTTTGAGAGAAGAGAGTGTATTTTAGGTGAAAAGTGGCTGAATCACGTGTTAAAGGGCTTAAATAGGGGTGGGAAGTTGACCCTTTTAACCCTGGATGCGTCATTTAATTTTAGTAAAATTTTCCCGAATTGAACCCCTAGCGCGACGCGATGCTATCGCACCGTGTCACTAGAATTTGACAATTGGAAAACTGAGGGATGGCGCGATGCGGAACCATCGCGTTGCCCCTTCTTTTGCGGCCTGGAACTTTGGCGTGACGTGGAGGAAATTGCGCTAAGATACAGAAAGATGGACAATTCTAAATTTGGTCCCTGACGTGACGCCCCATAATCGCAGACCCCTACTGGAATTTGCCAAATACCATTTTCTCTTGTGGTGCGGTGCGCCACTGACTAATGTGGCGCTATTTTACGATGGAAACTTAAAATAGTCGTAACTTCTGATCCGATTATCACTACTAAAAAATGCCAAAAAACGACAGCCAAAAGGGACGGCCAGCATCATTTTTTTGGCAAAAATCGATGGAAATCCATTGTTTTTTTCCCATCTTAAAAAGGGGCATTTTTTGAAAACGACGGCTTGCGTTGCTTTATTACAAGGGACAAAGTCGCTT
Source organism: Capsicum annuum (assembly GCF_002878395.1). Lineage (NCBI taxonomy): Eukaryota > Viridiplantae > Streptophyta > Magnoliopsida > Solanales > Solanaceae > Capsicum > Capsicum annuum. Next base: position 75,648,796 of record NC_061112.1, read on the forward strand.
TTAGATAAAAATTTTTGTTAGTTATTTTTTAAAAAAGCGACGTTGTGCGTCGCTTTTTGTTCATCTTGTGTATTTTTTGTTCATCATGTGAAGAACACATGATGAACATAAAACGATAGACATCGTCAATTTATTTTAAAAAATAACATTTTTTTTGCAAAATTGACACTATCCGCCATAATTTGAGAAAAATAAATTATTTTTTTAAAAAGGCAACATTGGTCGTCGCTTTTTATTCTTCATAATGAATAAAAAGCGATGTTGATCGTTGCTTTTTGTTTTTCATATTGAATAAAAAGCGATGTTGGTCGTCGCTTTTTGTTCTTCATAATGAAAAAAAAGTGACGTTGGTCGTCGCTTTTTGTTCTTCATAATGAATAAAAAAGCGACGGCCGTCGTCGCTTTTCTACATTTTTTTTATGCAGAAATCTTCATTTTTTGCATCCCACCTACCAAATAAAAATGCAATTCAATATATACATCCCTCATGCAACACACATTATTAAAATAATCATACAACACATTACATCAACAAATCATTTAAGCAATTCAAATCAACAACACTTAAACAATGAATCCAACAACATTCAAAATACTTAGAAACTCCTAAAGATTTTTCACTAATTTTCAAGAACTACGTTAAACCATTTTCAAGTCGTTAATCCACTTTTCAAGTGACTAGTACACAGTTCAAAACACTACACTTAACTATTTTCAACTCATTCACTTTTCAAATGACTAAACTTAACCATTTTCAAGTCATGAATTCATATTATAAGTATCAACACTAAACAAATTTCAAGTCATGAATTCACATTTTCAAGTGATTACACTTTACAAATTTCAAAACACAAGTTCACCTTTCAAGAACTACACTAAACCATTTTCAAGTTGCTAATCCACTTTTCAAGTGACTAGTACACATTTCAAAACAATACACTTAACCATTTTCAACTCTCTTATTCACTTCTCAAGTGACTAAACTTAACCATTTTCAAGTCATGAATTCATATTTCAAGTATTAATACTAAACCAATTTTCAAGAAATACACTAAACCATTTTCAAGTCGAACGATGCTTATAATTTATTTTACTCCTAGAATTATCTAAGACACTCATGAGATTATTTACTTAACTTCCACTTCATTTTATCCATTATGTGGTCCTAAAATTTTGTTAACTCTCAAAATTTTCAAAAACAATTGCCAGAATTTCCTTTGTAAATAGGCCTATGAAACCCTGTCAGCTAACCAGAATACATATAAATACACTTCACAGAGCATTACAATAAATATGTTACTCAACTGATAATACACAAGGCTCCACTTGTCCTTATAGTCAAATATTACGTACAATCAACACATAATTGATCCATATAGAACTTTAAACTCATTGGCACAAAATACGTCATGTGATGTAAAGGAATCAATATTTCTTTTTAACATAAACATCAAGTATCAAATATTTCATCATTTATAGGAGAATAGAAATTTAAGCTTACTAATCGCATTTTACCAAAAATAAAAAATGAACACTAATTTAAAAAATAAATAACAATCTGCCACCTATTTAAAAATTGAAGACAAAATTAAGCATCAACGTATGATAGCACGGATAATTAGACAAACAAAAATCACCAAGAGATTTAAAGAAATCCTTAATCACACGAGTTGCTGGTTCAATATATTAGAATCTTTATATATATAAATTTATGTTAGGGCCTATATAATGTTTAGGTTTAATTTAGTGTCCATAATTATGAAAAATAAATTTAGTGTTTGACCTGCCAATAGAGTTGCCATATTTTTTTTAAAAAAAATTGTTGCTTTCATTCAAACCCCCTAGGTAATAGCTAGAGCTATATTAATTTGTACTTTGAATTTACAAACACACATAGTAGAGTAGTAGACTAGCTGAGGAACTTGATAAATCTTCTCATCTACTTGTTCAAAATCATATGCAACTTTAGGTCATTTCTACAAAAATGTTCCCACAACCACCCTTCTAAGCTTCAATTTGGTAATTCTTGGGTACATAAAACCACCCTTATTAAAAACAATCAGTTCAAAAAGCTATATGCATAGTGTGTGTCTTGTTTAGGATAAATTTAAAAAGAAATTTGACATTAATTATTAGGCCAGGTATAGCACTACATATTTTTTTTTCTGTTTTTCTTTTCAGCCGGTGTCTTGTACCTACTAAGGGGTTAATTTAGGCAATTCACAACTAAGGGAAACAAATATGCAGGCTGAGGTATTGAGAAATCAAACCGGATAAGGGTTGAGTTCACCAAAAAGACCTCGCTGGTCATTAATTCCGATGAGGACGTGACCAGTGCATAGGAGGCAGCGACGGAGGTTGTGAAGGCGGAGATGATGATTTGGTTGTTGGAGCAGCGGTGATTGGGGTGGTTGCTTTTCGAAGAAGGAGAGCGGAAAGGGTAGTGTTGCTGGAGCATGAGGGAGGCGGTGCTATGACGATTTAGGTTGTTGCGTAGCGGCGAGCCAGCTTCTTTGCTGGTCGGAGCGGTGGAGAAGCGAAGAGCGGAGCCATTGAGAGAAAGAGAGAGAGAGAGAGGATATACGACTCATTTTTTTGGGTGAATGAGGATTAGGGTTTCTATTAAATTTTTAAAAAGGAAGGGGGATTGAAATGATCTCAGCCGTTGGATTAGTTTTGATCAACGGTTGAGATAAAATTATTTAAAAGAGGGTCAACAATTGGATTTTAATTTGGGAGTTTAAAAAATTGAATCAATTTTGGCTATAATTGCAATATATTGAATAGAATCTAGGCTAGAATTGGTATATTGTGATAAAAATTGGATCAAAAAATAAATAGATCAAATAAATTGATTTAATTTAGGCTGTTATTTAAATAATAGTAAGGATAATAATAATAATTTTAACAATAAATGATAATAATAATAATAATAATAATAATAATAATAATAATGAAACATTAGACAATGTATTTGCAAAAATGTGAATGCGCATAATTACGTGAAAAATAATTTAAGAAATATTAATAAAATTATATAAAATGTCACATTTGATTATAAAAATGATACTAAAAGGTAATAAAATAGTTTGTGCATTTTTCTAAATTATGACTGTGACACGTCAATATGTATTTAAAATCATGTGTAATATGTATTTAAAATCATGTGTAATGTGCAGAATAATGTGTAAAAATATTAATAATTAAAATTAAATAATTTTGATAAAATAGCAGCCTAAAATTAGTATCGGGTGGTCAAAATTGAGGGTCAACATCAGCCGTTGGATCAATTTTCTCAATTTTGATCAACGGCTGAGATTAAAATTACTTTAAAAAGGGTTTAAAATGAAATTAATATCAATTTGGTTAAAATTGACATTAATTGTGTACAAGATGGTTAGAAAATAAACACATTGAGAAATTGAATTGAATTGAATTAGGCCCACTATTTTAATAAATGTGATAATGATGAGAAAATAATAAGACATCGGTATCAAAATAAACTAAGCATGTAAAAATTAATGTTATATAAAATTATCGATAGTAGTAATAATAAAGACAATGCATTTGTAAATTGCGAGTGTGCGCATTTATGTAAAAATAAATATATATTAATAAAAATTATGTAAAATATCGAATTTGAATTAATAAATTGTGAAAAATGATAATTTAATAAATGTGGAAATGATGAGTTGCTACTATTTCTATTAGTTTTTAATATGATTAAGATTATTCTGTCCTTTGTCTTGAGTCGGGGGTCTATCAAAAACAACCTCTCTACTTCTTTAGAGGTAGTGGTATGGACTGCGTACACTTTACCCTCCCCAGGCCCCAGGATGTGAGAATATATTGGGTTTGTTTTTGTTGTTGTTGCTAATATGATTAAGATTTCATTTTTCTCTTATTAATTAGTTGCTACTATTTCTATTTTATACTTATTTTCTTATTGGTTAAACCGAAACCGAACCGTTAAGGAGTAAAAATCGATAAACCAAAAACCGATAAAAAAATACCTTATTGATTTGATTATTGATTTAACTTATTTAAAAATCGATAACTGATAAACCAAACCAATAAAAAATAAAATCAAACTGAACCAACCAATGCACACCCCTAATTTCAAGAAAAAATAGTGAAAATTGATTTTAATATTGACCGTCGATCAAATATGATGAACGATTGAGATTAAAATTGAGGAGATGAGTCAAATTGGGATTAGAAATTGGGTTTAAAAAAGATTAAATTAATACGTCTCAATATGATGAATTGTCGGTTAATTGGCTTCATTATTATAACTTCAATAGTGTATTATTACCTCGATCATATGATGTTAACGTATTATTCAAAATATTTGGATATATAGATTCAGTTATAGCTAGCTTTTAACTTACTATATACATCACTATACGAGAGATACGTATCTATACACACACACACACACATATATATATATATTTGATTGACTATCAACTTTGTAATATGTACTATATACATCACATACACGAGTATATTACCTCGCAATACAGTGTTTTTTATTTCTACTCTGATGAATTATCGTTTAATTTAGTTTACATTATTATATTATAACATCAACAATATATTATTATCTTGATCAATCGATCGTATGATATCAATGTATTCAATATATATATATATAGTTGATTGACTAAAATTCACAATATGTACTAGATACATCACATACACATATAAATTACCTCGTAATACAATTTTTATATATATACAATGATAAATTATCATTTAATTTAGCTTATATTATTATATTATATTATAACTTCATCAGTATATTATTTTTTTGATCAATCGATCGTATGATATCAATGTATTCAATATACAATTGAATACATTTAATTTTTTAAAATATAAATATTTATTCATTAAATAGTAAATTAAAAATATCAAATATCGACGGACAACGTCATTTTCATAAAGATAATTTTTATTTAGTTTAAAAAAAAGCGACGCAGTCCATCGCTTTTTGTAAAAGAAAAAAAAATTTACAAATTGCGACGGACGTCACTTTTCTAGAATTAATATTTTAAAAAATAAAAATTATAGCGAAATCTTCCGTTGCTTTTAGTAAAAATAAACAAAAATAAAAATTAAATTCAAAAAGTGACGGACAATGTCGCTTTTCAAAAAATTAATTTTTATTTAGTTTTAAAAAAAGCGACATTGTCCGTCGCTTTTTGTGAAAAAAAAAAAGAAAAAAAATATAGTTACAAATTGCGACGGACAGCGTCGTCTTTCTATAATTAATATTTTTAAAAATAAAAATTATAGTGACGTTGTCTGTCGCTTTTAATAAAAATAAATAAAAATAAAAATAAAATTTAAAAAGCGACAAACAACGTCGCTTTTCAAAAAATTAATTTTTATTTAGTTTTAACAAAAACGACGTTGTCCGTCGCTTTTTGTCAAAATAAAAAAAAATAAAATAATTACAAATTGTGACGGACAACGTCGCTTTTCTAGAATTAATATTTTAAAAAATAAAAATTATAGCGACATTGTCCGTCGCTTTTAATAAAAATAAATAAAAATGAAAATTAAACAAAAAAAGCGACGGCCAACGTTGCTTTTCTCATCGCTTTTTAAAGCGACACAGTACGTCACCTTTTTTTCGTCGCTTTTTGGCCATTTTAGTAATGTAATCGGATTTGGCTAATCTTATATCAATGGAAAGCTTATTGAATTTTCCACATGACAAAAAGTGAAAATCTTGAAAATTCCTCATGGAATAACCATCATTCAATTTATAAGCTAATACTAGACATCCTTGAGATGAAATTAGCTAGGAAAAAGTATGGGGTATTACAATATCTCCTCCTTGAGAACATTCGTCCTCGAATGAGACTAACTGAGAGGGGAGAAAAGACAACTGACGTTCATACTGAACATGAATAACTGGAACATGATCTCATGACTGACAAGCTGAACATATAATATTGAACATGCATATCTGATGCTTGTGTAACTGATTCATGAATGCATGACTGAGTGTTCTGAAGAACTAAGTTTCTCCCAATAAGAATGTATGTCTGATGCACAATTACATAACTGAACTGATACATGAGTGCATGACTGAATATGCAATGGTACTTGATACCAAGTTTATAATGGGAACATGAGCATGAAACTGTATACCAAGTTTGTGATGAACACTGAACATGAAGCTGAGTAAGCTTAAGGAGAACTGTTACCTTGAGCTTGATCTAAGTTGGTGAAGAAGAGGTGAGGATACTTGGTACACATGTCTGCCTCTGTTTCCCAAGTAGCTCCCTCGACAGACTGATTTCGCCAAAGAACCTTAACTAGAAGGACTTTTTTGTTCCTCAATCTACGAGTTTGATAGTCTAAGATTTCGACTGGAATCTCTTCATAAGAGAGAGTGTTCTGAACATCAATTCTCTTAATAGGGACTACAACCACTGGGTCACCTATGCACTTCTTGAGCAAAGAGACATGGAAGACTGGATGGACTGAGGCTAGATCTGAAGGCAATTCGAGCTCATATGCTACCATGCCGAATTGACTGAGAATCTTGAAGGGACCGACATATCGGGGACTGAGTTTCCCTTTCTTGCCGAACCGCTTCACTCTTTTCATAGGAGATATCTTTAGATAGATATAGTCACCAATCTCGAACTCGAGATCTTTTCTACGAACATCTGCATAAACTTCTGTCTGCTCTGAGCAGTCCGGAGTCTTTCTCTAATCAACTGGACTTTTTCTAAGGCATCGAATACCAAGTCAGGCCCTATAACTGAGGCCTCACTAACTTTGAACCAACCAATTGGAGATCTACATCTCCTACCATAGAGAGCTTCAAATGGATCCATTCGAATACTACAATGATAGCTGTTGTTGTATACAAACTCAATTAAAGGTAAGTGGTCATCCCAACTTCCCTTGAAATCGATTGCACACGCCCTTAGCATATCTTCTAACGTTTGAATGGTCCTTTCTGCTTGACCGTCTGTCTAAGGATGAAAGGTTGTACTAAGATGAACTTGGGTACCAAGACCCTTTTGGAATGCTTTCCAATAATGAGAGGTGAACCGGGTACCTCTGTTTGAGATAATGGACAACGGAACACCGTCCAATCTGACCAACTCCTTGATGTAGAGTTTGGCATAATCCTCGGCTAAATAAGAGGTAAGAACTAAAAGGAAATAGGCTGATTTGGTCATTCTGTCTAAAATGACCCAAACTGAATCATGTTGATGACGAGTTTGAGGCAAACCCGTCAAGAAGTCCATGTTCACAACTTCCCACTTCCAAGTAGGAACACTGAACTCCTGCATGAGCCCACTAGGCTTCTGATGCTTTATCTTAACCTGCTGACATATAAAGCACTTAGCCACAAACTCTGCAACATCTCTCTTTATCCCACTCCATCAATAGATTTCCTGCAAGTCGCGGTACAACTTTGTGCTCTCTGGATGAATAGAGTAGTGCGTACTATGCGCTTCTGCAAGAATCGCTTCCTTAAGTCATCTTCACCTAGAACATAGAGACGACCCTGACAACGCAAAACAACATCTCCTCCTTGGGAGAAAACCTCTACTTTCTGACCCTTGACTGACTCTTTCAACTTGACAAGGCTGAGATCTCTATCTTGCTTTTCTTTCACCTCTGAAACTAGAGATGATTCTGAACTACTCTGAACCCATATATCACCCTCTTCTATATCGAATAAGCGAATGCCTAGTCTGGCAAGCTGATGGAGTTCCTGAGCTAACTTCTTCTTACTGTCCTTAACATGAGAAAAACTACTCATATATAGTCTACTGAGAGCGTCGACCACTACATTGGCTTTGCTCAGATGGTAAAGGACACTCATGTCATAATCTTTCAAGAGTTCTAACCACCTTCTCTGACGAAAATTGAGATCTTTCTGAGAAAAGACATATTGAAGACTCTTATGATCTGCGAAGACATCTACATGAACTCTGTAGAGGTAATGTCTCTAAATCTTCAAGGCAAAGACTACAGCGGCTAACTCAAGATCATGAGTTGGATATTTTTTCTCATGGGGTTTAAGTTGTCTGGATGAGTAGGCTATGACCTTACCATGCTACATGAGGACACAACTCAAACCTACTCTGGATGTATCACAATACACTACGAACCCATCTGAACCATCTGGAAAAGCTAGAACTGGAGCTGAGGTGAGTCGAGTCTTCAACTCTTGAAAACTCTTCTTACAAGGATCTGACCACTGAAACTTGACTTTCTTCTAAGTCAATCTGGACATAGGGGATGCAATAAAAGAAAATCCCTTAACAAACCATCTGTAATAGCCAGTCGAACCCAAGAAACTCCTAATATTTAATGGAGAGACAGATCTGGGCCAGTTTCTTACTACTTTAGTCTTTTAAGGATTAACCCTAATGCCATCACCGAAAATGATGTGACCAAGGAATGCTACTGACCTTATCCAAAACTGGCACTTACTGAATTTGCCGAATAGCTGATGATCTCTAAAAGTCGGAAGTACTGCTCTGAGATGGTCTGCATAATCGCGCCCACTGCGAGAATAGACCAGAATATCATCTATGAAGACTATAATGAACATGTCCAAGTACTGCTTGAACACACGGTTCATCAAGTCCATGAAAACTGCCGATAATAATCGAATCTCAGATCTATCTTAGAGAAATAACTGGCACCCTGAAGTTGGTCAAACAAGTCATCCATTCTGGGAAGAGGATACTTGTTCTTGACCATGAACTTATTAAGTTGACGGTAGTCTATGCACATTCTGAGAGAACCGTCTTTCTTGCACACGAATAAGACTGGTGCACCCCACGGGGAAATGCTAGGCCTGATGAATCCCTTATCTAAGAGATCCTTCAATTATTCTTTTATTTCTCTGAGTTCTGCTGGTGCCATTCTATATGGAGGAATAGATATAGGCTGAGTATCTGGAAGAAAATTAATGCCGAAGTCTATTTCCATTTCGGGAGGAATTCCTGGAAGATTTTCGGGAAAGACATCTAAATATTCACCTACAACTGGAACTAATTCAAGGCTGGGAGTTTTGGAACTAGTGTCCTTAACTCGAACAAGATGATACACACATCCTTTAGATATTATTTTCCATGCTCGAAGGTAGGAAACAAACTGACCTCTGAACGCTGAAGTACTAACCTTCCACTCAAGGAAAGGTTCATTCTAAAACTCAAACTAGACTATTCTATTTCTGTTGCCGACTGTGGCATAGCAGGAATGAAGTCAATCCATTCTGAGAATGACATCAAAATCAGTCATCTCTAATTCGACTAAGTCTGTTGAAGTGACTTTCTAAAATATCAAAACCAGGCAGTCCCTGTATATTCGCTGGGCTATGATGGTTTTACCCACTGGGGTAGAAACTGAAAAGGGCTCTGCTAGGATTTTGGGACTGATTCTGAAATAGCCTGCTATATAGGGAGGAACAAAAGACAAAGAAGCTCCTGCATCTAGAAAAGCGTAAACATGCACATGAAATATCTGTAATATACTAGTAACTACATCAGGAGAATTTTCCTGATCCTGTAGGGACTGAAGAGCATAGAGACGATTTGTGCGTTGCCCACTAGTAGAACTGGTGATGGTACCCTATTGATTCAGGTGACCAGACTGAGCTGAGGAGCAAAGATAACTCTGATAACCTGAATGAGGGCAGTCTCTGACTCTGTGGACTAGCTTGCCACAATCGACATAGACATCTCTACCAGCTCTGTTCTTACCACAAGTCTAACAAAGGGGATTAGTTCAGGCATTGCTAACACTGCCCTGAGACTTAGAGCCTGGCGCTCTATCTCTGTTACCCTTCCTAAACTTAGGAACTGGAGCATTGGATGAAGAAGGGGCTGGAACTGATGACATAGGACGAAATTGGGAATGCTTTCCTCCTTCTAATTTAGGCTGAGAGAAGTTGAAACTACCTATCTTCGCTCTCTTATTCTTCTTCTCCCTCTGCTTAATCTTCTGCTCCTCTATCTGCTGAGCATGAGTCATAAGCCTGGCTAAAGTCATGTCACTGTTCAGCATGGCAGATCTACTCTCTTTTACCATACTATCATTTACCCCTAAAACGAACTTACTCATCTTGGCTCTACTGTCTGCAACCACATAAGGGGCATATCTGGCTAATTGAGTAAACTTAAGAGAATACTCTTTTACCATTATATTGCCCTGCCTGAGGTTGATAAATTCTAGCACTTTAGCCTCTCTAAGCTCTTGGGGAAAGAATCTATCTAAGAATGCAGTAATAAACTCCTCCCACTCTATAGGACCTGCATCATCTGACCTCTCTGACTTTTAATATTTGAACCAAGTCTAAGCCATATCCTAAAACTGATATGTAGCTAGCTCAGCACTCTCAATAATAGTCACCCCCATGATGTCTGTCACCTTTTGAACCTGATCAATGAATTCCTGAGGGTCTTCATATACCTTAGACCCGAGGAAGGACGGAGGATTCATTCAGGTGAAGTCCCGAATCCTAGCTGTGACTGAATTGGCCACTGGGTTGGCCAGAATGACTACTGGACATTTATTTTAAGCGGTAACTGACTGACCAAGAGTAGTGAATGCGGCCTTGAACTTTGCATGAAAAACATGATCGCCCAAAGGATCATCGGGCTGAGGGGTTAACTAATTTCTATTTATTTTTTAGGATAGAAAAAAGAGAGAAACAGATTAGACTGAGAGATTGACTTGAGATTATGCTCATTGGCACGATATGAATATCGAAAAAGGGAAACTATTCCTAAAACTTCTTATAGCCTCTTGCACATAAATGTGGCGCGCAATACACCGATGTATAAGACTCTACTAGATGTGGCTTTCAGACTTCCTAGGACTCTATTAAACCTTAGGCTTTCATACCAAGTTTGTAACACCTTGAATCTAGTACTCAAAATATTATACGGTACTCATGACCTCGAAGGACCACAAGCTAACCCATGATTGATGTCTGTACCTGTACACTGCCTAATATGACATAATAATACGGAAACATGCACTGAAAGGCCATAAGGTTCAATACTGAATATAATTTGAATAACATAACATCTACGTGGGGTAATAGAATACCTAAAACAAAACTAAAAATACTGAAGTCTGAAATATGATAGTCTAGAAAGCCTCTAACTGACTGAACTATCTGAGAAAGGATTTGATGGGATATGTCCCTAACTAACTCCCACTAGTAAACTAATTAATGAGATAATAGGGAAATAAGCATGTCCTCAAAAGATGAGGACTCACTTCTAACTCTGTCTGCAGATATCTGGAATCTACTATTACTCTGAAGCTCGTGTCTCTGAACCTATGGTATAAGACACCACAGCGCAAATGCGTCAGTACTTTGAATGTACTGGTATGCATGTGAGGTAGGCTGAATGCATGGGGTTCATATGCATGAACAATAATAATAATTGACTAACTATTATGAGCGTGAGAATACATGTGAGACATAATAACTAACACTAATACTGTGATAACATGATTACTGAATCTAAATATAACTGATAGCATGAGTGACTGTATCTGATAGTCCTGAATCTGATGAAAATATCTGAGCTCTATACTTTATATGAGTTAACTATATCTGACAGTCCTGAAATCTGAAGAACTATCTGAGTTCTATTACTGAGACTGATTGACTGTGTCTGACAGTCCTAATTTTGTAACATAAAATTGTGGGAAGTAGTTATCTAACCGAAATACCCCTAATATGCCATTATGGATGAGTTGGGGTCCAATAGTAACACTAATTGGAAGGGTATCAATACCGCGCCACCGATAAGGACAAGCTATGGGCGACCCTCATCTGATAGTATCCCCAAAAGAGAATGGTGAGGCCCTTATCTGACAGTGCTTATCCACCTCATCAACCCTCATCGGACAGTGTTGATGTCTCAACCTATGTTGGCTACATAGTTCTGGAATGCAAGGATGACTTCTAAGAATCACAACCTCATCTGAATAGACTCTGAACATGATTTATTGAACTGAAAATGGGCTGAGTTACTAAATTTCATTGACTGACAAAATACTACTGATATCTGACAACTGACTGAGTTCATGAGATCATGGAGATTTCTTGAGTCATAAGACTGTCTGAAGTCTAAGGATTTATAGCGTGACTGAGAGTATCGTGAAAGCATGACATGGCTTTGGACACACAGATAATGATTTGAGTACGAGTACCCCCAGGATTCGATGGAAGGAAACTGACCAAGCATAAATTACTTGAACATATAATTCAAATCATAACCCATAATACATTTATAGAAGCATTTCATCAAAACATGTGATAGGCATAACTTGTACATACATGGGGATTTCATGGTATCATGCTAGTTAGGCACTTTTCCTTCATCTAGGCATTTAATCAAACATATTGTAGGCATGGTACATGTAAACATCATTGTACAATAATTAAACATCATGGTTCAATTTTAATTTCATCATTCAAGGGTTTAGTCATAGGTTTGCAGGAATCTATAGCTATAATAATTTAACCCACATAGAATTTATCACCCAACATAGAGTAGAATTCAATTTCTCATTATCCACATGAACAAGAGCAGCTCAATCATGAAATTCATAAGAAAATTCATAAACTTAAATTTAGAAAAGGGATTCTTGGGTTTCATGGACGAAAGGAGTTCATGAATGAACACCATGCATACCTTAGTTCGTGATTTCATGAAGATTTACGGTGAAACTTTCTTGGAATTAGATCTTCTATGAAAACCCTAGCTTATTCTTAAGAGGTTTTTGAGAGAAAAGTGGCTGAATCACGTGTTAAAGGGCTTAAATAGGGGTGGGAAGTTGACACTTTTAACCCTGAATGCGTCATTTAATTTCAGTAAAATTTTCCCAAACTGAACCCCTGGCACGATCGCGTCGTGTCTCTATAATTTGACAATTGGGAAACTGAGGGATGGAGCGATGTGGATCCATTGCTTTGTCCCTTCTTTTACGACCTGGAACTTTAGCGCGACGCGGAGGAAATCGCGCTAAGACACTAAAAATGGACAATTTTAAATTTGGGCCCTGGCGCAATGCGCCATAATCGCGGACCTCTACTAGAATTTGCCAAATGTCATTTCCTCTTGTGACGCGGCATGCCACTGACTAATATGGCACTGTTTTATGATGGAAACTTAAAATAGTCGTAACTTCTGACCCGGTTATCGGATTTGGCGAGTCTTATATAGATGGAAAGCTTATTGAATTTCCCACATGACAAAAAGTGAAAATCTCAAAAATTCCTCATATAATAACCATCTTTCAATTTAGAAGCTAATACTAGACATTCTTGAGATAAAATTAGCTAGGAAAAAGTATGAGGTATTACAGCATGAGGGTTGGCCCAATCAACGCCAAGTTCTTGAAGAAGTACTATCCTTGAAGGAAGATGACACTCCTTAAGGCACGAGTATAAACTACATGTCTACTCCTAGCCTGCAAGAGTATAAATTGTGAACGGCTCAATAAAAAAACTCTGCTAGGTTGAAAACCTTGAAAGAGGCGGCCTAGGCAAAAGTTAGGACACAAAAAAAGGAAAAAAACACTCACCCAGAATTATGTTGTGACTTTATCCTCTTCATTGAGGTACGTAGGTGCTTCAAATTTCATTTTGAGTTCAGTTACATGAGTGTCAAAAAAATACATGTCCCTGCTTGATCCGTCGTATGAAAGTCAAGTCTGCATACATCTCAATTAAGTTTTGGAATTATGGCAAATACTTGTGGTTCAATGGGGGAAACCCATCAAAAGAAAAGGAAGCTCTTTCAATAGGATTTAGAATACCCAAAGCCTACAGTTGAGGCATAGATCTACCACACGTGCAATTATCAATTATGAAGTCAGAAGTTTTAATTATTAAGGCTTTCAAATTGAAGTTGCAAGTCCAACTCGGTTGTGAGACAGGACGTGAAGTAAATAAGCAACAAGTTTGGGAGAGAAAAGCCAGAGTTTAATATGACAACATCAATGTATCAAAATAAGCAAGCAAATCTTGGAGTTAAAATTCAAAGAAAATATTAAAATAAATGTGCAATATAAAGAAAAAGAGTTTCCATTATAACTAATAGATCCGACTACTCAATAAAAAGGGTAAAAGAAAACAACAAGAAGGTTTGAAGTAAAACATCTCCTAAGGCTAATCTAAGTATAGCTTATAATTGACTAAGTCTTGTAAAGCATCCTTTAAGACTTTTTTCTTCATATACATGACCTTTGAGGCTTTTGTCGTTGCAAGGGAGACATCATAACACTTGGAAAACTCTTCTTCAGCAGCTGAACCTTTGGATTCCTTCTCTGCCGCTTCTTGCTTGGCAGCATCTTGGCGAGCTTTCAACTTCTTCATCTTCTTTCTCTCTTTCTCAAGAGATTTACAGGTGGCAGAAATTTCCTCAGATTTCTTATCTCTCTCCCTCAATACAAGCTCAAGATGTTCTTTGGCTTTCAAATATGGCTTTGACTCTTTAATTATTGTGGTTTGATCAACAAGGGCACATTGTGCTCGAGCATAGAAAGTCGCCAGCCTAAAGAAAGACCCCAATAAACTCTGCAAAGGGGAAATATCTGCCCCCATTTCGCTCATGTCATTGATTATGACTTCGATGTCATCTTGAATAGAAAAAATATGATTCAAAGTAAGGCCTGCAAGTTTCGTGTGGATACTAGCCCAAGACTTCATGATAAATTTCCTTTTTAGCTTTGAAAAAACCTTTTTGCCATGAAAAATAGACATGGTTACCGCTGGTTGCCGAGGAAAGTTTGAATCTACATTTGTTTTGACTTTATCACAAGAATTAGAAGTGAACTCTTTGGATGACAAAAGTAACTCTCTTGAGTCTGGACCTACTACAGACTCGCTACTACCTTGTGGCTTACTTTGGTGAGGATCTTTCAAAATTTGGACATTGTCTGACTGCATATACAAAAAGAAAAAAAAACATCATATGAGGGGTATATAAAGGCGATGCATATACTATGAAATAGTAGAGAGTTGAATCATTACCTTCTCGATGGTTGGTGGAGTCTTTGATTAATTAGCGAGAATCTTCACATGGGTGTTAAATCACCTTTCTTTGCCAAGGATGGTTTACCTTCTTCCAACAACAATTTCTATGACTACTATCATTCTCGTCTTGAGATGGTCATTTATTGAAAGCCTGTTAAGTCAGGACAGGTGACTCCTCTTTATGAGTTTCTGCATGTAGAAGTCCCTCGACTTTGAATGAAATGACTACCTTAGATTTCAAAATAGGAGGCTTAACTACTATTTGGACCTTTTCACCATGTTCTTGAGGAGTATCGATAATAGGACCTACAGCATTCACCAAGTATTGCAAGTTATCTTCAAGAAAGTTCCCATGAACTTTGTCCCACCAAGTTTTATACGCAGTAGAGAAGTGCTTTCCCGCATTAGGTGTGGCCATAGGAAAATTTGCCTTTGCCATGGATCCACACAACACATAAATATGATAAAATTTGAGTCCATCATCAAGTGATGCACAACAAATATCATTTGCTAAGCTACCAGAGAGGTTTTGATAAAATCCAAACTGACGGTTAAATCGATGTGGGCTATATGGCTCAAGAATGAATTAGTCTTCATACCTAAAAGGGAGAAAATTAAAATGAAGGCTCATGAAGTAACTTATCTTTGAATCAAATTCTTTATCATTATCTACAAATGAATATTGGACTTATTCGACATGGTAGAAATCCAAGAAATATTATCTCCTCGATAGATATGCTTTCTGGCATGCTCTTCGTCAAAATATCTTGCAGCACCTTCTCCAGAATATGCTACCATTAATTGAACGGATAGCCCATTAGGTAGAGAAAAATGTGTCTTGAAATAGTAAGCAAGCCAACCATACACATAATAGATTGGAAAGGATACTTTGATATGCTCAAGTTGCGAACCTTTGGTAATCCTGTTTAAACCATTATAAATGCTTGACAAGAAAGGAATAACAAGACTAAACATTTGCTTATTGTCTATCATAGATGCAATTATAAAAGATCTCGAATGAATGAAATCTCCATCTTTAGAAGGAAACACAAAGGTACATAACCAACATGATAAAAATGTTGCTAACTATGTATCAACTCTGTGTTCATACCCTACTCCAAGTTTAGAAAATGTCGTATCATCTGCGCTTGACCACTTTTTTGCATTCAGAATATTCTCAGTTGGGTTATGTATTGACTTCAAGCAAACAAATTTTTTCTCCTTCCTCACTGGAGCTGCCTCATATCTCAAGACTCTTTTACACCAAAACTTTATCTACGTGCTTAAAGTAACTCTTGGATTATGCGACTCTCCTTCTTGAAGATGCTGAAAGGCTAAAAATAAGAATTCACAAGTACGAGGGATGAATCTCTCATTCTTCTCATCAACACTGGTGATCTCTTTGAATTCAGGCACTACTTCTTCACAAGGAAGACCTCTGATGGGTAGGCCCCCAATCTCATGTAAATCCCAAATGGATATAAAGAGCTCTCCAATCGATGTCAGCAATGTATTTGTCCTTGGGCATCATGCTTCAATAAAGGCTTGCAATATGTTTGAACTTCGATCATAGGTAAACTCTCGCACCCTAAGCCGATTGTTGCAAATCCAGTATCTTGAATTCAAATTGATCGGTCTTAGAGTATACGGAGGTAAAGTTAAACTCTCGCACCCTAAGCCGATTGTTGCATATTGCTATTTGTTTCAACCCTACCAAAAAATAAGAAAAAAAGGAAAAGGAAAGAGAAAAGAGCAATGACAAACAAATTAAGAAAAAAAATGACTCACCAATTATACTTCAGCCACGGCGCAACAAATAATCAAGCGGAACTGATAGAAAAGAAAATTTGTGAATTGCAATAATTAAATGATTGGTATTTATAGGAGCAACCAGGCGGTGTACCTTTCCTAATCCTTTAAAATTTGGGAAAGAATTCATCACAATTTTAGCGGAAAAGGAAAAATGACAAGCGGTAAAGTTATCTCTTTTCCAAATCGAAATAGCCAATTAAACAAAGAGGCTGCAGTTCGTGTTAATCCAAAAGGAAATCAAATTTGTCATATTGTTAAGTTACTTTGATTGGATATTTTAAAAAAAAGAAAAAAAAAAGAGAGAAAAAAGTTCATGGGACCACGTAAAAACCCCACAAGTGAATAAGTTCATTAAATGCCAAAGAAAAAAATGAACAAATTCATTTGTTTCACTTGCACGTAGTGGTGTGCAAAAATTGAATCATCGATAAATCGAACCGATAAAAATATTATTGGGTTATTGGTATTGGGTTATCGAGTTAACGGTTTTTATTGATTTTATAAAAAAATTTATTGGGTAAACGATTCGGTATCGGTTTTAACTTATTGGGTTATTGGTTAAACCGATAACCCAATAAGGATACACTAAGTTATTGTTTTATCCCATCTATGTTATATATTTAAATCTCTCTCTCTCTTTATCTATCTATCTATCAATCTATCTCTCTATATATATAAAGAGAGAGAGAGAGAAAGAGAGAGATGTGTATGTATATAGATTATATGCACTACTAATTCATAATTCAGTGATTCACAAATTATTAACCTATTCAGGACAACAAATGCACAATACGAAATTCGGCTATTAGCGTAATAAAAAGTTTGAAGCATTTATAGCTTCCAACAATTAGGATTCAGTTTTTTTCCTAACTAACATTCAGTTCAAGTTTGAAGATTCTTGTAAACTAAAATGCATTGTGTAGGTTTTGGCGGTAATTAAGATTTTATTTTTTATGTTAGTTGTTACTATTTCTATTTTATAAGTATTTTCTTATTGGTTAAACCAAAAATCGAACCGTTAAGGACCAAAAACCGATAAACTGAAACCGATAAGAAAATATCTTATTGGTTGGTTATTGGTTTTACATATTTAAAAATCGAAAATCGATAAATCGAACCAATAACACATAAAACCGAACCAAACCAATCGATGCACACCCCTACTTACACGTGAATCCATACACACACACACACACACACACATATATATATATATATATATATATATATGACAAAGGATTTTGCATGTCCAAGATATGCATTTTATGTAAAAAGTGGTCCGTCATAATTTTGTTTGCACATAATTTTATTTTGTGTGTAATTAAAATATCAAGTTCATACTTTAAATCTAGTCTTCAAAAAAAAAATATCTCGACAAGTAGGAGCCATTTATGGGCAATGAAATTTTATTAAATTAAAATACGTATAAAATTTGAATTATATTAAATTCAAAATATATTAATCCCAAATAAATATTGTGAATTAATATAATTGGATTAATTATTTAAGTCCAAACATATATGGATTTAAATAATGTCCAATTTTTATTGAACTAGCCCATTAATTTGGGCTACAAATGATAAGCCCACGTTGCTAAGCCAAAGATATTGTCATATTCTAGAGGTCGAAATAAGTGTCACGTGTCAAATGACATGGCATGCCAAGTCAAGGGAAAGATCCAATAGGACCATGCCACATGTCAACATGATGTAGAGGCTCATGAAATCAAAGCTCATAGAAGATGCCACGTCACTCAAATTTG
Organism: Capsicum annuum; assembly: GCF_002878395.1. Taxonomy (NCBI): domain Eukaryota; kingdom Viridiplantae; phylum Streptophyta; class Magnoliopsida; order Solanales; family Solanaceae; genus Capsicum; species Capsicum annuum. Next base: position 75,667,425 of record NC_061112.1, read on the forward strand.
ATTGGTCAAAGAAAGTCCATCTTCATCACGACTCTTCCCCTTTCCACAACTATAAATAGGGATCTCATAATTCAGAAAAAAGACCCCCAGAACTCTAATAAGAACTAAGAGAAAGCTCGTGGATCAAACGCCGTAATTTCTCTACAAAACTCAAGCATTCAAATCAAGTTCATCAAGATTCAAGATCAAGATCGCAATATTCAAGAACAAGCTCAAAAGCACTTGAATTCAAGCACAAGTCAAGATCAAGACCCTCAAATCAACAAATCAAGTTCAAATTCAAGATCAAGCTTTAAGCCCTTGAATTTATATTTGAAAAGGCGAATCAGAGGATTCATAGAGATTGTAACACTCGCATTGAAATCAATAAATTGATTGTTTCAATATATATTTTTTCTTGTCCCTATTATTTATCATTTTCGATCTCAAAATTTTATTGTCCAACAGAGTCGCCACTTGATTTTGATAGAAAAAATTAAGAAAAAATTTAAAAGAGTTTCAAAGGTTCAAAAATAGAAATAAACCTTTAAAACTAGAGAAACTGGGTAAGAGTTCAATTAACTCCCTAAGAAGGTTTTTAAGGCACTTAGGAGCGTTCTTTTAAAACGGTTTACCAAAAAGAACTAACTTGACTAATTAAAAGTGGCTAAATTTTGCAAGACTTGATTTCATAGAAAATATAAAAGTTATTTATTTAAACGATTAAAATAACATTTATTTATTCTAAGGAGAAACATTTCACTTGAATTAAACTAAGTTGCAGTTTTTCGAATTTAAGAGGAAAATAATTTTGCTTTCGTGGAGAAAGAAAAGATTACGAAATTATTTTCTAATTATTAATTATGATAGAAAAAGTCGATTATGTATAGATAAAATATTAAGAGAGTATTTAATTAAAAGTGCTTCGCTAATTTTTTTTTTATTTTTAAAAAGAGTTGATTTTCAAAATAAATTAATTTTTAAAATTTTGGAGAAAATTTCTTTAATATAAAATAAACCATTAATTATATGAACAAAACAAACAAAATATTTAATCTTTAAAAGACTTGTTTTAAGGAAAAAATTGAAGGAGCCAATTTAATCCGTTTTAGACGATATAAATTAGGTGAAGGAATTATAAGTTAAGCAAAAGAAAAGTAAGATAAAATAAAATGACTGTTATAAATGTATTTATGTTATAGTGAATGTCTATCAAGATCTACTTTGATATCTATTAGAATTTGAAGCATCTGTCTTTTACTTAGACTAGGAGTAAATTTCTCCTTTAAAAGAGGGGTTTTGTTCATTGCATTCTCAATCTAATGATCTCTCATCTCTCAAGAGAAATAACAATTACTCTCTCTATTCTCTCTACTCTTCTTCTTTATTCTTTGTTGTTTTATAACACGTTATCAACATAAGACTTTGTCAAACAAGATGAGATTATAAATCTAAAGGATTTCAAGGTTAGTAATTCCATATGTTATCCGTTTTTTGCTACTAATAATATAGTTATTGTTAAATTTGAGGAAAAATAATTGGTTTGGAACTATTTATGTTGGGTTCAAGTACCGTTGATTTATGCCTAAGATGCTTTTATATAGGTAAGACGTTGTGTTTGAATCTCAATGCACCATATTGATGATATTATGATGGCTAAGGCAAAATAATGTGTTTTTTGATGAAAAGTCATGAAACTTGTGCATTGAATATTCTCCATTCCAAGAAGTGAATGTGGTAGCAATATATGATAAGTCTGAAAGATGACAATTTGCTAAATTCTTAAAGTGAACGTGGTAGCAATATAGAGAAATTCTCTCTATCATATTTATTCCTCGATTTGCTCCTGAAGTAGCAATATGATGAAAGAGGTTATAAGCTATCATAATTTGATAGGCTTAAGGCATAATTATATTCCATTCCTGGGGAATGAGAACCTTATTAATGCAAACGTGCACTTAATTGTGATGGTATCATAAATCACCTCCGAATGAGGCAGAATGACTAAGAAAAGTTATTTTGAAATCTACTTCTAAAGTAGTAAATCTGAAATTTATTCATGTAATAGTAAATCTGAAATTTACTAAAGAAAAAAGTACATGTCATGGTAAACTTGGAGTTTACTAGAATAAAAGCTCATAAATTGATGTGAATGATTGTGACATCTCGAAGATGTGCATATTGAGTATTAGACATGTATTGAAGAACTAGAAGATTCTTCGAGAATTGTTTATGTCGCTTGTTCTTATGATAAGTTGGTTGAACCAACTAATGTTGGGATTTCCTTAAATCTGAAAAGTATACAAGGTGAATATGGGCCCGTTCACCTGTCATTTGATCTATTAAGATGCATCGATATAAGATGATCACATGTACATTTATTGTCAACCTAACGTTTGACATTCATAAATGTTGCTTGCTCAATAAAATTGAGTTAAGAGCATAACTTTCAGATTATGTAATCAAGACAATTCATCTTGATGATGATGGTTTAGCATTGAATGACTTTGATAAATGGCTAAACCATTACTAATGAGAACAAAGTTTTATGTGTTGGTTTGAAATATGATATGTTGCATACAATAGCATTTGTATGCATTAAACCAATAAATTATGATTATTTCTTCACTCTTAATTGGTTCAAAGTTAGGAACTAACTATTCCATCTAATAATTTTGATGTGCTGTTACGATTAATGAATATACCAAGATGCACAAAGATGAAATCCTCAAAAAAATAGAGGATGTATGTTATTTTTTCTAACATAAGGGGGAGATTATATGCAGCTATGAAATATATTAGGAATTATCATCAGATCCTCATTCAAAAGATAATTCAAGTCAAATGCCGAAAGCATCTCATATTAAAGCTATAAATGCTCCTAGTTTGTGTTCCTAAAGGATAAAGCCTATGCATACGTGAAGCGTGGTAGACTAATCGGTTCCAAATGAAATAATCTTTGAAAATAATAAGAAGCAAATAATCATAATAAGAAAGCAATGTGTTTTTAAAGAGTCTACAACATAACACTCATAAAACTTTATGAAAGGTTCAAGTACCTGAAAATAATAAAGTGATGAGATCTCAAAATGTTATGTCGCATTATGAATCGACACAAAATGATATATCATTAACAATATCTTTGATTTGATATTGACGCAATATTGTAAAATAGAGGATCTGAATTCTACATTTATTTAAGAATGCTGATGTGAAAATATTTATCAACTGGCATGAAAGGATGCATCTTGGTAAGTGTAAAACTTATTTGATTTGCAGTCCAGACACTTGAAAATGTCTCATATGACATGTTGAATATTGTCACTTGACGAAATTCATATAAAACTTTCTAAGGATTCAAAATGTTTGAAGCATATAAAAGTTTTTGGGAAACTTATTTAGAATTCTTATATTGTATAAGCTTATAACTTGAAAATCATTAAAACTCTTGGAGAACTTTCAAAAACAATAAGATTATTTACTGAAATGCAAAACATATCAAATTAGATTGGTTGTAAAGTACCATATGTTAGTTAAATTGGTGTGCTAATGTATCTTGTAAATACTACAATGCCTGATATAGCTTTTTCAGTTAATTTGTTAGCAAGATATAATTTTGCTCCTATTAGGAGACATCAAAATGAGATCAAACACATAATTTTATTCTAAAGTCTGCAGTCTTAATCTTGTTGGTTATGCTGATATTGGGTACTTATCTGACCCGTATAAAGCTCGATCTTAAATAAGCAATGTGTCACATATGGGGATACTATCTTATCTTGGAGATGTATAAAGCAGTCTATCGTAGCTACTTCATCGAATCATACTGAGATAATAACTATTAATGAAGCAAGCCGAGAATATGTATGGTTGAGGTCCATGATACATCTCATTCGAGAAAAATATGGTTTAAAATGTGACAATGTACCCACAGTTTTATACAGAGATAGTGCAGCATACATAGCACATCTTAATGGAGGATTCATAAAAGGAGATAAAACAAAACACACTTCATCAAAATTTTTCTACATACATGAGCTATAAAAGAATGGTGATATTAACGTGCAACAGATTTGTTAAGTGACAATGTGGCTGATTTATTCACCAAGTCTCCTCCAATTGCAACTTTCAAGAAGATGGTGCACAAGATCGGATGCAAAGGTTCAAGGATGATCTCACTAGGGGGAGTTAATACGTGTTGTACTCTTTTTTACTTATGAGGTTTTGTCCCACTAGATTTTTCTTATAAGGTTTTTAATGAAGCAGTCTATATGCTTATTGTTAGAGATGTGTACTTTTTTTCCTTCACTAGATTTTTTTTCCACTAGGTTTTTTCTAGTAAGGTTTTAACGAGGTACATTATCTACTAATTAGACATTCAAGGAAGAGTGTTATAAATGTATTTATATTATAGTGAATGTCTATCAAGAGCTACTTTGATATCTTATAGGATTTGAAGCATATGTCTTTTACTCAGACTAGGAGTAAATTTTTCCTTTAAATAGAGGAGTTTTATTCATTGTATTCTCAATATTATGATTTCTCATCCCTCAAGATAAATAACAATTACTCTTTCTATTCTCTCTACTTTTCTTCTTTATTCTTTGTTGTTTTATAACAATGACAAAGCTTTTAGAGCATTTGACTAGGTTAATTGATTAAAATGTTAGTTAACACAAATAAATAATACAAGCTACAAAAATAAGTATAAATAACATAAATACCAACCCTTTTGAAAGTAATTACACTCTATCCCACTTTTGTAATTACTTTACTCTCTCTCCCTATTAATATACATAACATAGCCGACATATACATAGTATTCTGTGTATATGTTGGAATTTTTGTAATATGTTTAGGGAGTTGGGATTTTTAACAATACTGAAAACATAAGTTGTGTATTTGCATAATTTTTAGCAAAAATAATACAAGAATTGAAATTGGGCACTTAATTGGTCCATCAACAAAGCTGCCCATTCTTTATGGACTTTGAGTCCATTTTTTGAAATGTATACCAGCTGTATATCAGCCATATTTCTCTGCATTTTTCATATATACGTTGTATATCAGCATATAAAACCTCATATGCTTGTGCCCAGCTTTATAATATGTCATATCTTGGCTTAGGACAGCCGCCTTTGACCTGTAAATACCGTATGTGGGCGTATATCAGTGTAATCAGCCTCTGGACATATTTTGATGGAGATTTTTGACTCGAGTAAGGATTTTTTTTGTTCTAAGGAAATGCAGCGACGATGGAGTCCAGTTGGGACTCACTAAGAGGCAAATAAACAAGAGGGAAAAACAAAAATTAGTAGCTATTCAAGTGCTCTTAACATAACTTAAAAAAGAAAGAAATACATATAAACATTTACTCAATGATGTGAAAAATGAAGGTAAAACACACCATAAAAAAGTTGTCAAATTTATTTTTCTAAGTAATTCATATGACACGGATAAATCAACCAACTAAAATAGCTTTTTAAAAAAATGATTGAAGCTTGAAGAAACAAATATAGGTGAAAATTAAACTATTAAGTCCAAGATTTCCATGAGAGAAACCATAAATAACTTAAGTCCATAACATAATTCATGAGGTAATTAATCTTTTGGCAATTGGAAAAATTACACATTGTACATGAATCCAGAATAAAACCTTGTTACAACACAAAAAACTAATTGCAGTACAATTTTCTTAAAATTTTTTTTTTACCATTGATGGCATTTTCCCTCAACTTAGTGATTCAAAAGGTATATTAGTTATAACCTCTATCCTTTGGTCACTGGACAATGCATAAATCACAAGTGCAGACTAAAGAGCGATTAATTGGCATTAGGAATCCATCTATAGATACCTAACGCTAACAAATCCCTCAAAAATAACAAATTTTCACAACCAGTAACGAGGTTTCATATTATAACGATTAAATAACAAAATAGAAGATGCGGAAAGATGAATCGTTCGCCTTTTTTGGGCAAGCAAAACTGGGATTACGAACTCTCATCAAAACGAGTTCCACCGCAGTTTCAGTTTGCCATCGGAATTCAATCTATCTTGATGAATTTTTTTCTTGAAATAATTTTGAAAATAGCTTGGTTACGTAGGGTTAGAGACGCACCTCCAGAATCCTCAAATTTTTCCTCAAGCTTCCTCCGATAGCTAAAATCCCTTACAAATGGGGATCCCTGCCATCCAACTCCCCCCTTTAACAGTGGAGTGGAGAGAGTTTATATAAAAATTAAAATTTCAAACTCTTCAATAATTATCAATGTGGGAACAGACAAATTAAGGGTAATTTCAGAATTTTCATTGAGGAATAAGGTTATGAGCTGGCATCGTACAACTTTTGTATGAATTTGAGATTCAAATTTTTTCAAAATTCAAACGGATGCTGGCTGAGTTGGACGTGTGGGTCAGGTTCGGGTCAGTTCACCGTTGTCGATGTTTGGGGCTAGTTTTATCGTTGTTTTGTTGTGGTTGATTTTTTGGTACGTTGAAATTATTGTTGTTGTACAGCGTTTATGTTGGCTGTTGGATATTGCTATTGTTACGTTGCTAAGGGGAAAAGGGAATGTGAGCTGGGTTGTTGTTATGTTAGAGCTAGGCCGGGTCGAGGCAGATTGGTATTGGGGAAATGGGTCAGTTTTAGGTGGACTGGGCAGTGTATGGGTTGAATAGTTTGATGGTTGTTGGGCCTGAGTGATGGTTTTGGGGGTTAATTATTGGGTTGCTGCTTAAGAAGGAAAAAATAAAATTGGGCTAAGTGTGAACTTAGGCTTGAGATATTGGGTAACAAGAGAAAATTGAAGAATAGGTGTCTTTTAAGTCTTGAATGAAGGATTGGTGACATTGACCAAAAGATAGGGTCAAACATTATTAGGAAACTTGATCAAGTTAATTGTGGACTTGATTAATATTTTCAAAACTTTCTAATATTTTCAAATATACAAATCAACCAAACCCACACCTTCTTTAATCTAAATTAACCACTCTCTCCTCTCTCTCGATAGCTTCTCTCAACTCTCTCCCAACCAACAGTTCTGCAAAATTTCTCCCTTCAATCCCCGATGACAAATAGTTGGGGCTCGATTTCCCCTCTTTAATTCAATCAACCTGTCTCTCATCTCTCTCTCAACAGCTTCTCTCAACTCTCTCCCAACCAACTATCCTGTAAATTTCTTATTTCAATCCTCGGAGACTTTAATATCTGACTATAAATTGTTGGGATTCCAGTTCCTTTTTGACTTCAATCAATGTGATAGCCTTGCTTTCCGACCATAATAGCTTTGAATTCTTCATCGATCCTTTTCTTCTTTGACAGGTAAAAATTTATGGCCTTTGTAGTTCTGAAGAAAATGAAGAACTTGAGCCAACTTCTCTTATAGTATTGGTTAATAATTTAAATATTTGTTGCACTAATTTGAAATGCGACCTGAATAAAACCCTAATTTCTGGTATTTCTTCTCTTTTCTTTTCTAAGTAAATTATGATATTTTGTTGTTTGTTGCATTTTTTTGAAGTTTGATTTTTATTGTTTGTCTTTATAAAAACAAAAGGACAATTTGGTTTGATTTGTTCTGTTCTTGTTCTTGGTAAAAATAGTGAAATTGCTGTTTTTTATTTAACAAAATCATGCTACTGTTTTCTTCGACAGATTACCCATCTAATGCAATATATTAACCATCTGATGCAATAGATTCATCATATGATGCAATAGATTAACCATCTAATGCACCAGAGGAACCATCATATTACAATTCTAATACAACAGATTAATAATCTGATGCAACAGCTTTACCATATGTTGCAACAGATTAAGCTTCGAATAAAAAATCTGATGTAACTAATTAACCATCTAGTGCAATGGAAGAACCATCAGATGAATGATCTGATGCAATAGATGAACGTCCTGTTAGATAAAATCTTACCAACTCTTCCTACAGGAAAATTCCAAGACTTGATTTTTCCAACTGATCATTCATCTGCCGTAATAGACGACCCTATGTTAGAAGAAATCTAAATAATATTTACCATTGATAATAGTTCCAACAGATCACTCATGTGTTGCAACAGATATGTGACTTGTTGCACAGACCATTCATCTTTCTCAATAGATGAGTGATATGTTTTGTATTGTTACAACAGATTACTCAGTCGTTCCTATGGATTATTTAATTGTTCCAATAGATCACTCATATGTTGTAATAGATGATGTCATAACAGTTGTGTGATCTGTTGAACATACCATTTATCTGTCTTAAAAGATGAGTGGTATGTTTTGTATTGTTACAATAGATTACTCATCCGCTGCAATAGTTTGGTTATATGTTGCAATAGATAGACTACCTGGTGCAACAGATCGGTGATCTATTGCAATTGTTATTTTACTGTTTTACTTGTTTGATTTACTATTACCCTTTATTAACGATGCACTAATCAACAATAATATATTATTTTATGTTCCTATTAATTTTAGATAATATGGTTCCTAAAAGAACAGAAACTGAATCAAGTCCAAGTAAAGGAACAAGTGAAGTAGCTAGGATACATCCACCACTATATGAGCTCGCTTTACAAGCGTTATCTCAATCGGGAGCAGAATATGATGAACACGGGGAGGAGGAATATTTCAAAAGAGATGATCCAAATGTTAACAGCCCTTCCACCGAAGAGCTGGTCAAAGCCTTCAGCATTGATCCTTATTTTGTAAGAATGCAGTGCGATGGTGCCGCATATTTAATGGGTGATTTTGTGGTTAAGTCATCCATGGGAAAATCTTTTGACACTTTCAGAAAAATACTTTGAGAATAAAAATTGGATGCTTATTTCAGGGACTGCTGCTTTTGGAAATATCTTGATTTGCCGAAGGATAAAAGTGCTCGTTTCCAAATAAAAATGGTAAATGAACTTCTCAAACTTAGGTTTATGTATGAAAACAAAGATAAGATGGATGAGGTGTGGATAAATTACTGTGGCATGCCTGTTTGTTTTGGTTGGAAGGAGTTAGTCATATTTACTAGACTAAAATGTTATCCTCCTTCTCAATTTATACCTATTCTAACCCAAAAAAAGCACCCCGCACACCCAAAAAAGGCAAAGGCAAAGTCGTGTGATCATGATGACCTGGTGTCCATTGTTGGTCCAAGCTTCAAAAATAAAAAATTAATAGAAGCGTTGAAAGGTAAAGGACTTTCAAAGAAGCACAAGCAGTCATTGTGCTTGGTTTAGTTTGTACATAATATTCTTTGGGCGAGAGACGTTAAAAACAAATAAGCCTCGATTTAATAAAGCTCTTCGAGGATCTTGAGGCGTTTAACAGCTATTCATGGGGGTATGAAAGCTTTAAAATGACTGTCAAATATTTGTTGACTCCGTTAGCGCCAAAGACAGTCAACTTATATGGCTTTCCATGGGCTTCCATGGTAAATATTTCTTTCTTCTATTATCATATCATTCATTTTTTTCGCTCAATAATGGTTTTGATTTATTGGCGTTATTTTATAGGCTTGGGCATGTGAAGCCATTCCTTATTTGAGACAAGTGAACTACCAGGAAGGAGTTTCCTATCCAAGAATCTTGAGATGGTTGTTGGCCAAAACTCATAAAAATGCAAAATTTCTTTTAATTAATGTTTTTCTGAATGATCTAATCATCATTCTAATATATGTAATGATTTATGTTAGAATGTACATCCGTCGCTAGTTTTGACCAATCGAGAATTGAAGATGTCATTTTTTCTTACTTTACGGTCAGTGAAAACTTTATCAGACCCTAAGGTCATCGACAAAATAAAAATGAAATTGTTTGGAGCAACAGCCATTACGAGAAAAATAATTTTGGAGGGTGGGCTTGTTGTTGTTGATGGAGCTGTTGGTGGTGGAAGTGGTGCTGTAGTTGGTGCAAATGATGCTTCTCTTAAAGTATTTAAAGCAAACCATTATGAGTATGATCATATTGGTTATACAGATTTTGCCTTTCCCAGCGAATGTTCTGCATGCAAATGTCAAGACTATAGGGCGAAACATGATGTAGTGATTAATACTATTAATGCATTAACTGCTTTAGTAAAGGAATTGACATCTAAGAAGGGTCTCATTCCATCAAAGAGGATTTTATTTTCATCCGCTCCATTAGAGATTAGGGCTAAGAGGAGAAGGAGAGTGAATTCTAGGGCATTATCAGGCATCCAAAAAAGCAAAATTATAAATCCTCTGTCTGCGTATTGCACTTAGCAATGTACAAATCCAAAGGAGAGCTGCACGAGTTGAAAAAGGTAAATATATTATATGTCTTCCAACTAACAAAACAAACAGACACATATCTGTTTTAACAGATGACACATCTGCTGAAAATTATCAAACAGATATATACATCTGTTGCAACAGTTGACTAACCTATTACACCAGATACTTTATCTGGTGCAACATATGTCTCGTCTGTTTTAGCAAATCAAACAACTCTTCGTACAGCTTCTATTTGTACCAATAGACGACCTATCTGCTGCAGCAGATGATTCATATGTTGCAACGGATGGTTCATCCATTAGAAATTATCATACAGGATCTTCCTCATGTAGAAATTTGTCCCAATAGTTGTTTCATTGTTGCAACAAAAATATAATATATTTGGGATAATTTAAAATGGAAGGAAGACCTATTTGATTTGCTAGAAGAGATGAGTTATCCTTTTCCATTTTGTTGTATCTCTGTGATTAGCATTGACCAATTCTGACTCTCCAGGTGGATGTAGAAGAAGCTACTGCTAAACAGCATTGACAATATGCTACTCTTCTTATGGAAATATGGAGAACAGAAAGCGCAAAAACTATACGCAAGCGACAATGAAGATCCACGACGAGCAAAGCCGAATTCCACAGCACCGAATGAAGAACAACTTATCCATACGGAGTAAATCTTTATAGCTTGAGCCTGTCAAAGCAATCCTTGGTAGTATAATTAAATTGTTGTTGATGTATTTGTTGATATCTGTATCCATAATAATTTATTACATTTCATTTATTCATTGACTTATTTCAGCTAATTTATGAAGGCTTTGATTTATTTTATTTTTTCTGTGAATTTTATTTATTCCTTAGATTTGAACTTATTAATTGAAAAGGAATACTAGATTCAAATATTGTAACAGATAATGTATCTGTTGCAACAGATGACACATCTATTGAAAAATTCAAATAGATTTAGAAATATATTGCAGCAGGTAGGTGATCTGTTAGAATTTATTAAACAGGTCTTCTCACTATGGCAACAGATGGATATTAGATAAAAACATCAATATAATGCAACAGATGACATATCTAATGGGAAAAAAAGAATGGATTTCGACATATGTTGCAACAGATGGACTTTATCTGTTACAACAGACGACACATCTATTAGAATAATCGAACAGATTTATACATATGTTACAACAGGTAGGTTATCTATTAGAATTTATCAAACATGTCTTTCCACTGTTGCAACAGATGGACTTTAGATAAAAACATTGAGATAATGCAACAGATGTCCAACCTATTGCAATAGATAAACTATATGCCAGAACATTTAGGATAACTGTTACAATGGATGGAGAATCTGTTGCATTATAAAAATTCAACTTTTGTTGGACATAAAAAATTGCCACTACGTTTAAAAAGTTTAAAGTGAATTGAAATAAAAAAGGTGCAACCTATCGACGGTGTTCAGTTCAAACACCTAAAATAAAATAGGCATCAAGTAAACTATTCATTTTAAAGACGTAAAATAAAATAGGCATCAAATGTGTTAGTGTCAGTCCTAGCACATTTCGTTGACTTGCCGTCACTTGGCCCCTAACGGATATTTTGTTTCCTCCATTGTCTTATATATTCATCTTTCTCCTAAAATTTAACCCTAAATTCCAAAATCTCCTTCTTCATCATCATCTTCTTTTATCTATCCAAATTCTTCAAATTAT
>NC_061112.1:75679456-75702892 GCF_002878395.1 Capsicum annuum
GACGTAAAATAAAATAGGCATCAAATGTGTTAGTGTCAGTCCTAGCACATTTTGCTGACTTGCCGTCACTTGGCCCCTAACGGATATTTTGTTTCCTCCATTGTCTTATATATTCATCTTTCTCCTAAAATTTAACCCTAAATTCCCAAATCTCCTTCTTCATCATCATCTTCTTTTATCTATCCAAATTCTTCAAATTATTACTTTCATTTTTTCCAACTGACCTTGACAATGTCGAGCACATCTTCCACTAGTTTTTATGATAAAGATTTTTGATATTGTAAGTGCAGTCATGAAGCTTTGTTAAAGACTTCTTGGACTCAACAAAATCTGGATCATAGGTTTTTTACTTGTAAGATTTCAAAGGTAATATTTTTTTTATTTAATTAATTGATTAATTATTGACTTGTAATTATTTTGTAATTGTGTTCTCTTTTTTATAGAAATTGGGTGGATGCGATTACTTTGATTGGTATGAAGAACGACACCCTTCATAAGCAAATTGTGTAATTTGGGGTTTGTTGAACAAAGTCAAGGCTTCTGAAGAGAAACAAAATCGAGCAAGAAGATCTACATTGTTGTCGTTATTGCTACTGGTTTGGTGTTGTTGAGCACATAGATATTGAAGCCTAATTGGTGAAATTTTCTTGGTGGTGTGTGTATTTGCAACTAGTTTGTTATCGACGAGCACATGGATATTCAAGCGTAAATGTTGGAAAATATCAAAAAGATTTAGGCATATGTTGTAAGATTTAGGTCATCTGTGGAAATTATCAAACAAGTCTTCCCACTGTTGCAACAGATTAGATTTAGATTATTAGATTATTCATAGAAATTATCAAACAGGTCTTCCCACTATTGCAACAGATTAGACTTAGATTATTAGATTATTAAATTATTCAAACAGGTCTTCCCACTGTTGCAACAGATTGACAATCTAGTCTATTGTATTTTAAAAAACTCAACTTTCATCAGAAAAAATTATTGCCACTATATGTACATGTAATAAAGTGAAGGGTGACTTGAAATTAAAAATTTCTATTTCACAGGCTCTTCTATATACACAGGCTTCAAGCGTCCAGTTAGTACCTCATAAACCCAGACCTCTTGCAGGTTTGCCACAGCATTGTCGCACAGAAAACTCATTGGCTCGGCCATTTCTGTGCCGGTCAGCAAACATTCGATGTGTGCAAGAGCGTGCTAGCCGCTCGCTTTAGTGGCATCATCTTTTGGAAGGATCATTCCCCTATTTCAACCTTTAAAATCCCATAATTTCTTCATCAACACTTTATTTGGCAAATGATTTATCAGTTTACTCTCCCACAACAAGATTGGCAACAACACCATCAGTGGATCCACGAGGAGAAAAAGATTGAAATCGTTGATGAGAGGTACGTTGGAGTCATAAACATTAATCTTTCCCTCCTCGAGTAGTATCTCAACAATCCAATAATGCATGTCGTTCACGCTAATAACTGCAAGAATCCTTTTTGCCTCGGTCCAGCTCTTGCAGTGTGGATTTGGCCTGTCCCCTCTAACATATATTAACGTTTCTTTTTCATTCAAGACCAATGTAGGAACTAGGAAATCAAGTCTCATGCCAAGGGATGATGCCTCTCTATTGAGTTGATCGTACCTATCCTTGAGCTTCTTGTAGAAGTCGAGGTCCATTATCCTATCGGCAGCGTCATAAGCTTCCCGGTACATTAATTGTCTTTTCCTCATGAGGTAGAGAATTATGTCAACATGCTGTGAGATAAGAAGTCAATTTTTAAATAGGTTAGTAATTGTAAAGATACAACGGATAGTCCATCTATTGCATAGGTTCCTCTGAATCAATAATCCAACACAACTTATGCAACAGATGGATAATAAGTTACAACAGAACCATAACCAGTTGTACCAGTATACCCAGCTGTAGCAACAGATGTGAAATCTATTGCGTAGCTTCTTCTTCATGGGGTAGATTAGAAGGGCTAGGTTAGGAAAAGTAAACTTGCCTTGTCCTCGTACGGTATACGCATATCAGTCATAGTCTGGAAGTCTTGGGGGAAAAGGGAGGCCTGGGGTAATCTGGTGCGCCTGGCTTGGCATTCTTCACCTGTCGCAGATCCCTTTTCTCTTCGACACCAAGTTCCGTGTATATGTCTACCTTTTTAACTGGCCCCTAAACTTCAACAGCTTTTGAAGAGGGAGGAATTACAATTTTTTTTGATTTCTGAGCGGAGAGTACGTCTTTAATTGCTCTTTTCTTTCTCCTAACCAACGTTAGGTATGCAATAGTATCAACATGACCAAGAGTAATATAAGAAGTCATCACCGACTCTTCCTCAGTAGGCACGATCCAAGGATGCACAACCTATAAAAAAGAAAAAAAAGACAGATGCATTTCAATCATATAATATAATAATTTTCACAGTTGGGATATATTTAAAAAAAGACCCATCTGTTGCATAGTTTGCAGTATATGGTTAAAATTTGTTTGAGTCTGGTTCAGAGAAATAGAGCAGCACATGGATAATCTGATGCAAAATATCAATCATCTGTTGCAACAGCTGCACAAGACCGGTAATCTATTATGCAACAGATGATCTGTACGTCACAACAGATAAACGATATGTTATTAGATTAAACATCTGTTGCATAATTTGCAGTAGATGGTTAATATTTTAGGAGTCGGGTTCAGAGAACCAAAGCCACAGATAAAGACATACTTATCTTTGAGTAGAATTATTTTACTTGAATAAAACGCACTGCATCATCCAGAGGGTTAAATAGATCAGCCTCCTAAATATTGGTGTTGCTCTTTGCAGCCAACCACCTAAATATCCTTGGATGAGAAACCTCATCCGGGTAATCCATTAACTGCTTTCGGGGGGGGGGATAACTTCAAATGCCCAAACCTAAAAAGTGTAAACAGGAAGCAAGCAAAAAAAATCATAATAACTATATTCAAAATAAATTAATGGATGAGTAAAATTAAGTCATTAATTTTACCATGAAAGCCCAAGGAAAGCCGTATAATGTGGTCCTCTTTATCTTTATGACTCTCCAATTCCTCCTCTTTCTCACTTTCATTTTCTTCATCACCATCTACGGACCCTTGTGTTGACACCTAATTTTTGCCCTCTGCAATCCAATTTAATTTCGAGTTTCTTCAATTTTAAAATAAAATCACAATAGTTATTTTGTTCAAATAAATGCTAGTTTAAATTACTTATTCAATTCAATTTTATCATTAAATTAACGATTATACATTTTTCTCATACGAGGGTGTATAAATTTTGTTATTTAAGGGATCTTTTTCATTAAAATTAGATTTTTATTGATTAAACTTGAAAATTAATTCAAATGGATAAAACTTGGTTTAAATATGATTTACTCTAAAAATATTTTTATTTTGAAGAAATATTTGTTGGATTTTATCAAATTAAGAAACTCGAGGTTAATTTGTTACTTGATTTGTGCTAGATTGAGATTCAATTTAGCGAACGAATTAAATATGACCTCAATTGAAATCAAATTGTCCCCAATCGTAATGCAATTGACCAATAGATATTCAATTTGGTTACAATTTAAATAAGTCATTTGAATTGTAATCCAATCTTAATCTCCAAAAGTTACTATTTCTTAATTGGGATCATTTTAATCCAATCAAATTTAATTAGGTTATTAAATAACCCCAACCTTGAGCCAATTAATTTAAACTCAATTTCAGCCTTTTATCCTTTTCAGTTGGGCCATTAGCCCAGAACTTCAGACAACCGAACAATTTTTCAATTAAATCCAAGCCCAACTTTACTTCCCTGCTCCCTTTTTACCCATCTCCAACAGCCCAATAGACCATACCCCCCAATATTGACCCAACTCACTTAATAACATCAGCCTCAAACTAATCCAATATCAGCCCAACCAAAACCCCTGACCCGACCCACATCAATAATTCCCTTTTATCCCCCTTCTTCACCAAAACACTCAATGCTAAACATCAACAATAGCAACTAATCAATCCAAAATTTGAACCCTTCTAGGCTAAACCCGAATCGACCCACAACTAGCTTATCTTAATCCTCTCCACGCATCCTACGCGATGTTGTACCCTGGGAAATCTGAGAAGCTGCTAGAAAGAGCATGAGTTGACTCGTATAATGGCTATATTCCACAATTTTAGGATTTTGGTACAGATTGGGTACGTACTTGGGCGTCTTTCATTGGTTGGAAAAGGGGATTCGGTATCCCATATTTTTGTTGGTCCACCAGTTGCTATTTTGGGGAAAACTACAAAGAATTTGGTACAAAGGGGGTACGGACTGCTAGAGGGTAGCGGGATCTAGGTGAAAATATGGAGTTTCTCCCTCTTTTTGAAATCCCTAGGGAAACCCTAATTCGACTCCTATAAAAGGGTTCCTGGGGTCACTGTTGAGAGGGTCTTTTTTTTTCTCTTCTAGGAAGGGTCCAAAATTCTGGTAGAGGAAATTCTAGGGTCTTCTTTTAGGAGGAAGAACTTGGGTTAGAGACAAAGTTTTCGAAAATCATTGAGAAAGAAATTTTAGGCTGGTTAGAAAAGTTATTTTTGAAAATTTGGGTTGGGCACTCTGAAATTAATGAGTTTATTGTCGCGAAGAATTTCTCATCCACTATGTATGGGAAAGCTAGTCGATCAATGGGAAGTTTCCCAAGGCGACAACATTATCTCCCAGTGGAGACAGTTTTGCTGACAGCTCGAGTCCCATTTGTTGCTCCTTGAAAGGTAACCTCCTATCCCTTTGAGTTCTCGAGTGCTCTATCTTCATCTTGACCTTCTATAGCTTCGAGTAAATTTTTAGTAACGTTGTACGCTGGATTTATTTGTTGATAGATGGCTTTGATAGTGTAGGTTTTGTTCATGATAGACAACACTACGGTGATATTTGAGTAAATATGATTCATGCTGCTACTTGGTACTTTTAAAGGCATGCTTCTTCGTCAAAAGTGTCCTAAAATCCACTAACTTTATCTATGAATAGTTCTTTCTAGCCTGTTGTATGGCCGAAATAATATTGTGAATTAAGTTTTGATCTAATATTCTCACTCTATATGCTGGTCAAGACTTGAGTGATGAGTCTGCTAAATAGTTTCAGGCTAATGACGCATCACCATAGCTATCCCTATAGTAAATTTACTTGTCTCGATCTTGTTTCAGACTATTAGTATCATGCTAAGGCTGGTTTAAATTTTTAAAGTTTCATACTTTGATTTTGATTAGTAGTTTTGGGCTACTTGTATCTTGTTACACCGAATTTCATAATTAAATTTTCGTGCTTTGATTTCCTTCAATAGTTTTTGGGTTTATGGTGTCTTGTCTATGTTCAGTTACTTGACATAGTTTTGCTCGCTGCCATTAGTTTGATGTGGTTGAGCTGGTAGGGTCATTAGTAGGACCACCTCTTGAATTCTTCGGCTTCTCAAATGACAAAAGAATAATGATGTTACGATTAATAAAAATTAGCAAATCCCATGATTCCTCGATGATCATCTGTACCCGGTATAATATAAGAGAGGAGAGGTAGAACGAATCTGTTTTGGCTTCTCTGTAGTGTAAATTTGTTTATGCCTTTCTTTAGTAATTATCTTAAGGCGAGTGGTGATTGCTCACACAGTGAAGTTGTTTAAAAAGTGCTTTGTTCTGGTTGAGTGCTTCAATGGCCCGTAAATAAAACTTTCTTTCTTAGTTTTTGTATACGCTTTTTCATTGGTGGGCACTTAAGGCTACTTGTTTGAACCGTTCGCGATTTACTATTAATGCAAGATTCTCCAACATGTTGCAACACTCCATACTGTAGTGAATAAAAGCCATATACTATCTTAGAACTTTACATAAAATTAAGAAGTGACTCTTTTTACTAGTGCCCTTCCATGCGTATGTTTACTTCCGTGCCAAAGTCTAGCATAACATGATGTGTTCTTTTCGATCTCTATATTAAAAACTAAAACCAATTAGACACAGTTGCATGTCGTAGGTATCACCAATTTAGTGGCAAATTTTTTTTTTATGTTTATTGAAGTAGTAATTTTCTTGAAAACCTAGAAATTCCTGAATTTTCTTTATTATAAAAATAATTCACATTTTTATGAATACGTATTAATTCATATGTCTTTTCTTTGCATGAACCTGCCTTTGAGTCCAAACGAACTCTTTCCCATAATTGCATTATCGATGTGAGCCATTGAGGCTCCTTCCTTCTGAGTCGATCTCAAAGATGATCTCGTAATACAAATGCAAGGACTCGACAGAAGAAAGTACGGGCTAAATCCCATTGTTTGAAGCGGCAAAGAAGGACTTGAAAGCTATCATTTTTAATTATTTACATCTTCACCTTTAGTTATTTATTGATTTTTTTGTTTATTTCATTCATTTTGGGCCTCGAAGCCAAAGTTGTCTTTAATACAGGTGAAGCGAGATTCGAGTCAAACACTCGAAAACTAGATTAGGACAGGTGAAAATGGGTCAAAAGCCCAATTAGGCTAGGACAGGTCTCATTGATTTGGGCCCAATGGCCTAAATCACTACTTCTCCCCTTTCCCTTTTCCCTTTTGCTTACTTATTTTACGTGTTTTCTTGCGAAGCTAGTTAAATCCCTAACTAAGTCGCTAAAAGACTGATTTTACAAAAACTCTTTCCTTAATCAACTATTTTTCCAACAAATTGATTTTTCGAAGTTAATCAAAAGAATGTTTTCAAACAGATCGGATAACCGCAAGTTAGCGGACGTTTTAAGGGCCTAACACCTTTCTAAAACGTTAATAGGAACCTCTTACTCAGAATTTCTTAACGTAAATGATTTTCCCATTTTGAATCATTTGAAGTGACTCTCTAAAGGTTTCTTAATTCCTTTTCAAAATTAAGTGGCGACTCTCAAAAGTCAAAATTTCCGCAAAACAGAAATGGCGACTCTGCTGGGGACTTGTAACTAGGTTCTAACCAATTGTTTGATTTCTTCTTTTGATTAACTATATACGGGTTTATATGCTTCAATTTTGTAAAGTTTAACTATCGCATCTCATGGCATATTCCTACATTATTTAAACTATTTTGGGGTTTCGTGGGTATCCCGGCCCCTATTGATCAATTCCAAAAATATGTTGGAAATACAAATAGTTTATTAACACGTGAGTCATTTGATGGCCATTTGTATTTTCAGACTCAAGTTTTCCGCTTGAGAACTAGTGTTCAAACCCACTCTAGACACCGAGGGTAGAACGAAACCAAAACCCTATTTTAGGCATGAGCCTAGGACGACCCAATACCCGAGCGGGGTATTGGGCCCATTAGAAAACCTTCCCTGCCTCTATTGACCTCGAGTCTATTATAGACGAATCATACTTATGTGTTGAAGAAAATATATTCTTGTCTAATTCAATCTATTATCCTTTGGGGGTCGGGAAAAAGATTGATTTGCTTACTTTCGTAAGAAAAATTGAAGCAAGTTAAGCAGAAATTAATCGATTTGGGAGGTTGCATCTAAGGCACAGTTTGAATATCAATGGATGTCACCAATATAAGAAATGGACGAACCTAAGAGCACAAAGGCCGATAGAAGAAGCATTCAGTAATTAGTATCCCCTACGTGGGACATTATTCCCTTTCCCTAAAGTTGAACAAAAGGGGTTCAATCTTTATGTCATTTATATATACCTATGAAGGTTTTTGAGGATAATGGATTGGCTTTGAAAAGGTGTATATTTTCTTCAAAATCCTTAGGCCTAAACCCATGGCTCAAACGGGTCACCTTATTAGGATGCACTTTTATTACAATATACTTGTGTAATATAATTGTATATGTTCTTATACGTGTTATGTTGATTCGAATCAAAGGCGAAATGATGCAATCCCATTTTCCATAGAACATCTCTAGGCTGAAATATACCCCACTATACAAAAGTCCGACCAAAAGTACTCCAAGTCTCCCAAATTTCTCAGAAAAGCCCGTAGTCATTCTTAAAACTTTCAAAATTATTGCTACCATTTTAGGAAAGTTGACTTTACAATCAGAAAATTCCATTATAGTTAGAACTATGTGGGGCCTGATTTCTCCTCCGTGAGATACGTAGGCAGCCTTTCGACCCGGACCATATCTCCAAAAGCTCTGTTTTCCTCCATTTTCTTGAAGGAAGAAGAAGAAATGAACCTTCCCAAAAAATTCCACCTATCCATAACATTGAGCAAAATCCTGTTCATTGAAATTCTCGAGTCATCATTATTTCATGGATCAATTCACATGAGATGAGAAATAACTCTATCTGTTTACTTCCTACCTTATCATCTTGCTTTGCTTATTACTAACGGAATCTAACATGTCAGCCTTTGAGTTGTTTTTACTTTGCAGGTAATAGAAACTATTCTGTGTTGCACAAATGACCCTACTTCACCAGATTAAAATGAATAATAGATCTCCTTCTTGACTATAGCTTTGTTACAGGAAAAGAAAAATGACTAGTAGTAAAACTAGACTCTACCAATCATTTTTCAACCCTGTAAGCAACGGTCTCGAGAATGGAATAAGGAAAATTTGAGGAAAGAATTTTCCAATACAATTAGGATCATGAAAGATTAATTGGAGGAAACATTATTGAATTGGATCTCCACTCCACTCATGACTTATCGCCCGTCATATAACAGTAACTTAAAACCTGTAATTATTATGTCATGTCAAGAAGCAAAATAATGGTAGCCCTAGAACCGTCAATAGAAGAGTCAATGAGTTTGAGAATCAATGAAGCCTAATCTAGAGGAAACCGAGGTGGTTAACTAGGAAGGCGATGACTCCAGTGGACAATTGATCCTTTGTTCTATCAGGATAAACGCAATGCAAACATCATATCATCCACAGAAGTACTTATTTATGTCCTAGTAAGATGGATAAGAGTATTTTTAAGGCCATTATGAGTTTATGTACGAACTACGTTTGACCTGAATTCCCAAGAAAGGGATACGTAGGCGGCCTATGTCGGCTTCGGTCAACCCCTTAGGAAATTTTATCCTTTCCCTTTATGTACGAACTACGTTTGACCTGAATTCCCAAGAAAGGGATACGTAGGTGGCCTAGGTCGGCTTCGGTTAACCCCTTAGGATATTTTATCCTTTTTCTTTATGTACGAACTACGTTTGACCTAAATTCCGAAGAAAGGGATACGTAGGCGGCCTATGTCGGCTTCGGTCAACCCATTAGATTTTTTTTCTACATATATCCCTAGCGTAGTTCTAAACTACGTTTGACCTAAATTCTACTTCAACGGGATACGTAGGCGCCCCAACGGCTCGGTAATATAACCCCAGGAAATGGAAACTATGGCAGAATTTTTTAAAAGGAATCTCGAAAATACACAAGAGAAGATCGACATCCAACAAAAAGAAAGAAGATCAGCAAAGGCTTCAGATCCACTCGGATGGGTATCATCTCAAACAACTTTAAACTTGGGCAGAAATTTTGAGGAAGACCTCAAAATTTCCACCAAATGCCGGAACATATTCCCAATTCCCCAGCATCGGAGGTTAAAGTCAAGCTTTGGAAGCCACCAACTGTAACAAAGTCTGGGTAGACTCAATTTTTGGCTATGATAGAACTACTTGAAGAAACCCTCCAACAATGATCATGAGTTTTGGAAACCATCCGTTGGATATACCCAAAACCACGAGGAAGATGTTCGTTGAGCTAGTATATGACATGACTGGCAGGGATTTTCTAAAGATTTACAGAGTTTTTTGAAATTATTTTCAAAAAATTTAAGACTATTTTCAAAAATCTTACGACTCACTTATTTAGTAATTACCTAGACATCATTTGGGATGGAGTGTCAGGGTGGAAGTCCCGATATGGTGGAATGCCCAAGAGATGGCAAGGAGGAAATCAAAGATCGAAGAAGGTCAACACGGAGTAATTTCATTCAAACTAATCATTTTCTGTGGATGCAGGGTTCAATATACAAAATGAGGGTTTCTTTCAAAAAATTTTGAGAAACATGGGAGCCACAATAGAGCATAAATACCCAAGAACGGTATTTTAAGGTAGCCCTCAAAATAGGTTTAATGCCCATTTATTGAGGACCTTTTGATTTGTCCATTTCATTTCTTGAGATCGTAGGCGACAAGCAAAAGCTCTTTGTCTTCTTTACAAATATTGTATTTGGAAGTTTCCTAAAAATAGTCGCTAGTAAAAGCAACTTTGTGTCTACTAATCGTCTACCTTGAGTATAGGTACATGTAGAAAGTAGGACACTGACGATTGAAGCCGGTAAAATTATTTTATCATTGCTGCAAGGGTCATTTCATATCATTGCCGCAAAGACCATTACATATCATTGCCGCAAAGGCTATTACATATCATTGCCGCAAGGGCCATTACATAAGATCATTGCATATCATTGCCGCAAAGGCTATTACATATCATTGCCGCAAAGGCCATTACATATCATTGCCGCAAAGGCCATTACATATCAATTACAAATCATTGCTGCAAAGGCCATTACATATCATTGCCGCAAGGGCCATTGCATATCATTGCCACAAAGGCCATTAAATATCATTGTCACAAAGGCCATTACATATCATTGCTGCAAGGGCAATCGCATATCATTGCTGCAAGGGCCATTTCATATCATTGTCGTAAAGGCCATTACATATCATTGCTGCAAAGGCCATTACAAATATTGCCGCAAGGGCCACTACATATCATTGCTGCAAAGGCCATTGCATATCATTGGCGTAAAGGCGATTACATATCATTGTCGTAAAGGCCATTACATATCATTACCACAAAAGCCATTACTATCATTGCCTGAAGGCCATTGCATATCATTGCCGTAAAGACCATTACATATCATTGCCATAAAGGTCATTACATATTATTGCCACTAGGGCAATCGCATATCATTTCTGCAAGGGTCATTTCATATCATTGCGGTAAAGGCCATCTCATACCATCACCCCAGAAGGCATTCAATATCTGTTGACACGCTAGACACAACGCTGGCATTAAAAATATCATCTTCATTCAATATCTGTTGACGCACTAGACACAACGCTGGCGTCGAGGTTATCATCAGCATTCAATATATCTGTTGACGCGCTAGACACAACGCTGGTATCGAGGATATAATCATCTTTTCATGAATAAGTATCTGAATGCATCGAGAGCACACGATTTGAAGGGATGCCTTTAAGTCACTATCTAAGAATAACTGATATATAAGGTTTCCTGGAAATTGATAATTTGAGGGTCATCTATAAGTCATATTATTTGAAATAGGATAGTGCACCAAATCACCTATGAGTTGATAGCCTGTAGGTCATCCGTAAGCCACAACACCATCCTAACTGGATTGTGTGCAAGACCGCCCAAAATTGATAGTTCAAAGGTTATCCATAAGTCGCAACTAAATTTTTATCGGAGAATATGCAAGATTATCAAATTGATAAGTCCAAGGGTTCTCTATAAGCCGTGTCATATCCAAGATCGATTATGTGCAGGATTACCCAAAGAATAACAATTTGAGAGATTATCTATAAGTCATATTGTATCCAAGGTCGGATGATGTGTAAGAACACCTGAAAGCTAGCAATTTGAGGGATATCTATAAGCCATCTCTTATCCAAAGTCGGATAATATGCAGGATTACCTAAAAGCTAGCAATTCAAAGGATATCTATAAGTTACCTCGTAGCCAACGTCAAATAATGCGCAAGATTATCCAAAGATTGACAATTTAAGAAAAATTTATAAATCGATCATCGGCTATGACTAGAGAGGTTATCTTTCCACGTACAACAAGTGATATAGGTAACCAAAAGGGTTGCCACACCAGCATAAGATTACACGGTTGTAGGGACCGTTTTGCATAAAGTATCGCCTGTGTCCAAAAGGGTCACCCACTTTGAAGACATGTTCGCTCGACAAATGAGCTAATTATGCAACAACCAAGAAGGTTGTTGTGTCTGTTACTGCAAGTTATTTCTTCCAAACAGGTACAAAAAGAGATGACTTCACTTTTTAGACAACAACTTACGTAGAGATATGGTAAAATACCACACACCTCTTTCGTAAATTGTGCTTATTACTGATGATTTCTGTTTGAGATATTATCGAGATCATCCGAGAGGATGAAAATCTCAAATCAAAACCATAGGTGTAGACGACTCCAAAAAGGATGCAGCATAACGTGGAACTCTTTCTTAGCAGCAAAACGAGACATAGTCTAGAGAGAGACGTCAAAATCTCTAGACGCGAGCTAAATGATGATCACCACCACCATCTAACCATGCCTCTATTAGAAGGCATGTGAGTATTTTGGGATGTTCTGAGTCTCATCTTCAACTCTAGGATATTTCTTAACTCATGCCGGAGGTAACCTTCTCTTTCTTCCAAATTCAAATGATAGGACTCCTAGAGTTTTGAAAATTACGCCTAGATAAATTCTTACCTATGGATGTAAAGAGATCCACGTTCATGGTTAAGAGTTTTTAAGCCTCTTTTCCGCAACTCGATCAATTTGTCACTCATCTTGAGCCAAAGATCGTCTGAAATAAAAGACTACCTTTTCTACCGATTGAGTCAAACTACAAGAAGTCTGATTCCCCGAGTCCTGGGGATATGTAAGCTGGTCTTTATGTAGAAAACTCGACTACATTCCAACCTCCCCCTAAATACCTTTATTCCCCAGCTTCTCGATTTAATAAAAACTCTAAAACCGTGATAGGCGGGGAATTTTCGTGAAAATCGTGCTTAAAATCAAGCTTTATGAACTACAAGTGGCCTGAATTCTCATGAAACCTAAGATATGTAGGAAACCTGATACCGAGGTTCGGCCATAACTCCATGAAACTTATGTGAAAGCCAACCTCTTCCAGATTCAAATTTATAGTCGGACAAAAATTAAGAAGGTCAACCTCCCTTTACCTAGGGTTAATTGCATCCACCCTACCCAAGGGAGGGGGCAGTTGTTGACACCTAATTTTTGCCCTCCGCAATCCAATTTAATTTCAAGTATCTTCAATTTTAAAATAAAATCACAATAGTTATTTTGTTCAAATAAATGCTAGTTTAAATTACTTATTCAATTCAATTTTATCATTTAATTAATGATTATACATTTTTCCCATACGAGGGTGTATAAATTTTGTTATTTAAGTGATCTTTTTCATTAAAATTAGATTTTTATTGATTAAACTTGAAAATTAATTCAAATGGATAAAACATAGTTTTAAATATGATTTGCTCTCAAAATATTTTTATTTTGGAGAAATATTTGTTGGATTTTTATCAAATTAAGAAACTCAAGGTTAATTTTTTATTTAATTTGTGGCAGATTGCAATTTAATTTAGCGAACGAATTAAATATGACCTCAATTGAAATCAAAATGGCCCTAATCGCAATGTAATTGACCAATAGATATTCAATTTGGTTATAATTTAAATAAGTCATTTGAATTGTAATCCAATCTTAATCTCCAAAAATTACTATTTCCTAATTGAGATCATTTTGATCCAATCAAATTTAATTAGGTTATTAAATAACCCCAACCTTGAGCCAATTAATTTAAACTCAATTCAGCTTTTTCTCCTTTTCAGTTAGGTCGTTAGCCCAGAACTTCAGACAACCCAACAATTTTCCAATTAAATCCAAGCCTAACTTCACTTCCTTACTCCCTTTTTACCCGCCTCCAACAGCCCAATAGACCATACCCCCCAATATTGACCCAACTCACTTAATAACATCAGCCCAAAACTAATCCAATATTAGCCCAACCAAAACCCCTGACCCGACCCACATCAATAATTCCCTTTTATCCCCCCTTCTTCACCAAAACACTCGATGCTCAATATTAACGACAGCAACTAATCAATCCAAAATTCGAACCCTTCTCGACCAAACCCGAATCAACCCATAACTAGCTCGTCTTAATCCTCTTCGTGTGTCCTACGCGATGTTGTACCTTGGGAGATCTGAGAAGCTACTAGAAAGAGCGTGAGTTGGCTCGTATAACAGCTATATTCCATAATTTTAGGATTTTGGTATGAATTAGGTACGTACTTGGGCGTCTTTCATTAGTTGGAAAAGGGGATTCGGTATCCCATATTTTTATTAGTCCACCAGTTTCCATTGTGGGAAAAAATCCAAAGAATTTGGTACAAAGGGGATACGGACTGCTGGAGGGTAGTGGGATCCAGGTGGAAATTTGGAGTTTCTCCCTCTTTTTGAAATCCCTAGGGAAACCCTAATTCAACTCCTATAAAAGGGTTCCTGGGGTCATTGTCGAGGGGGTCTTTTTTTTATCTTCTGGGAAGGGTCCGGAATTCTAGTGGAGGAAATTCTAGGGTCTTCTTTCAGGAGGAAGAACTTGGGTTAGAGATGAAATTTTCAAAAGAAATCGAGAAAGAAATTTTAGGCTGGTTAAGAAAGCTGTTTTTGAAAATTTGGGTTGGGCACTCTGAAATTAACGAGTTTATTGCTGTGAAGAATTTCTCATCCACTATGTCTGGTAAAGCTGGTTGATCAATGGGAAGTTTCCCGAGGCAACAATATTATCTCCCAGTGGGGACAATTTTGATGATAGCTCGAGTCCCGTTTGCTGCTCCTTGAAAGGTAACCTCTTATCCCTTTGAGTTCTCGAGTGCTCTGTCTTCATCTTGACCTTCTATAGCTTTGAGTAAATTTTCAGTAACGATGTACGCTAGATTTGTTTGTTGATAGATGGCTTCGGTAGCCGTAGGTTTTGTTCATGATAGACATTGCTATGGTGATATTTGAGTAAATATGATTCACATTGCTGCTTAGTACTTTTAAAGACATGCTTCTTCGTCAAAAGTGTCCTAAAATCCACGAACTTAATCTATGAATGGTTCTTTCTAGACTATTGTGTGGCCGAAATAATGTTGTAAATTAAGTTCCGATCTAATAATCTCACTCTATATGCTGGTTAAGACTCGAGTGATGAGTTTGTTAAAAGGTTTCAGGCTAATGACGCATCACCATAGCTATCCCTATAGTAAAGTTGCGTGTCCCAATCTTGTTTCAGACTATTAGTATCATGCTAAGGATGGTTTAAATTTTTAAAGTTTCATACTTTGATTTTTGATTAGTAGTTTCGGGCTATTTCTATCTTGTCACACCGGATTTTATAATTAAATTTTCGTGCTTTGATTTCCTTCAATAGTTTTTGGGTTTATAGTGTCTTGTCTATGTTCAGTTACTTGATGTAGTTTTGCTCGCTGCCATTAGTTTGATGTGGTTGAGCTGGTAGGGTCATTAGTAGGACCGCCTCTTGAATTCTTCGGCTTCTCAAATGACAAAAGAATAATGATGTTACGATTAATAAAAATTAGCAAATCCCATGATTCCTCGATGATCATCTGTACCCAGTATAATATAAGAGAGGAGAGGTAGAACAAATCTTTTTTGGCTCCTCTGTAGCGTAAATTTGTTTATGCCTTTCTTTAGTAATTATCTTAAGGCGAGGGGTGATTGCTCGCACAGTGAAGTTGTTTGGAAAGTGCTTTGTTCTGGTTGAGTGCTTCGATGGCCCATAAATAAAACTTTCTTTCTTAGTTTTTGTATACTCTTTTTCATTGGTGGGCACTTAAGGCTACTTGTTTGAACCGTTCGCTACTTACTATTAATGGAAGATTTTCCAACATGTTGCAGCATCTCCATACTGTAGTGAATAAAAGCCATGTACTCTCTTTGAACTTTACATAATATTAAGAAGTGACTCTTTTTACTAGTGCCCTTCCATGCGTATGTTTACTTCCGTGCCAAAGTCTTGCATAACATGATGTACTCTTTTCGATCTCTATGTTAAAAATTAAAAACCAATTAGACACATTGCATGTCGTAGGTATCACCAATTTAGTGGCTAAGTTTTTTTTTATGTTTATTGAAGTAGTGATTTTTCTTGAAAACCTAGAACTTCCTGAATTTTCTTTATTATAAAAATAATTCACATTTTTATGAATATGTATTAATTCATATATCTTTTCTTTGCACGAACCCGCCTTTGAGTCCAAAAGGACTCTTTCTCGTAATTGCATTATCGATGTGAGCATTGAGGCTCCTTCCTTCTGAGTCGATCTCAAAGATGATCTCGTAATACAAATGCAAGGACTTGAAGACTGATTTTGCAAAAACTCTTTCCTTAGTCAACTATTTTTCCAACAAATTGATTTTTCGAAGTTAATCAAAAGAATGTTTTCAAACAGATCGGATAACCGCAAGTTAGCGGACGTTTTAGGTGCCTTACACCTTCCTAAAACGTTAATAAGAACCGCTTACTCAGAATCTCTTAACTTAAACGATTTTTCCATTTTGAATCGTTTGAAGTGACTCTCTAAAGGTTTCTTAATTCCTTTTCAAAATTAAGTGGCGACTCTCAAAAGTCAAAATTTTTGCAAAACACCTTGTCCACCTCTCTCAACGTTGTTTTCACATCTCAACTCAGCTTCACTTTTCCCTGACTGAGATTGTTCAGGAAGCTCCTCCGAATCCCTCTGTATTGTAGCCTTTTTTTTTAGTGGTCAAACGTTGATCCACTTTCACTTTCATTTTTTTGGGAGACATGTTTTACCTACAAACAAAGAAAAACAAAAATTACATTACAGTTGATGTATGCATAGATTTTAAAAAACACATTACAAACACCACAAATACCGATACACCAACAGCCACTACCACAAACACCACCAACCAATGCCAACAAACAAACAAACACTACGAATACCGATACCACCACAAACACCACCAACCAATGCCTCCACCGGTGCCACCACAATGACCACAAACACCACTACCACCACCACCATAACCAACACCATCCAACTATACCACAATAGTCAATGGAACACTGCGATGGAAATTAGGGATTTCTCGAGTTCTTCCTAAGATTTTACCATCAAAACTTAAAATTGTAAACCTATTCTCGAAGAAAATACAACTAAAAGTTTTATTTTTCATCATTGACTTAAAAGCCCTTATTTTTTAGAAAAAAAAAAATATAGAGCTCTTCTCGAACTCTGTTGCCTACGAAGACAAAGAAAACAACTGATACAAGCAAGAATGATATTAAAAATAACACCTATGTGGTCGAAAATAAGAAGAAAAGCAATCTGTTGTGGAGGGTTGAGCAAATTTGTTGAGTAGTTATTGTTTGTACTGTATTGTTGAGTGAGAATGAGAGAGAAAGAGCCATACTTCGAGATTTGAAATGATGAAACGTTTTGTATGGGTTGATTTGTATTTTGAAAAAAAATGACAAGTAGTTTTGAAAATGTTAATTTGGACCGAAATGATATTAATTATTTTTAAAATCATAAAATATATGCATAATTTTTAAAATCATATAAAAATAATTAAAGTTGTAGTTGACCGAGTACTCTAGGAGGTGACCCTGTGAAAACTCACCCCTGGTCCTAGATTAATCAATTTAGGAGTCTAACATATGAACTCAATTGAAATTATAAAAAACAAATACTCAACATGTTGCATCAGATTTCTCATATGTTGTAAATTATCAATCAGATTAGGTAACAACATATTACGAATCTGATATAAATTATCAAATAGATTAAGTCATCTGTTGTGACAGATTACCTATCTGTTGTAAATTATCAAATAAATTATCATATATCGCAAAAGATTACCCATATGTTGTAAATTATCAAATAGGCTCTGCCATCTGTTGTGGCTGACCCTATGAGAACTCACCCCTAGTCCTAGATTAATCGATAGTTTACCCTATAATAACTCACCCCTAGTCCTAGATTATTCAACCAAGGTATTAGTACCCTAGTCCTAGATTAATCAGTTAAGGTATTAGTCTAACATATGAGGTAGTAAGAATCGGTTCGGCTCAGAGTGATCGATCGCCGACTCTGATCGGTAGAAACGCAGTACCGTTTCATCATGTAATTGACAAAAGACTCAATTGAAGTTGTAGTTGACCCTATGAGAAATCACATTCAATTAAGGTATTAGTCTAATATATGAACTCAATTGAATTATATATAAACAAATGCTCAACCTGTTGCAACAGATTTCTTTTATGTTGGATCAAATCAAACAGATTATGTAATCTGTTACAATATACTACACATCTGTTGTAAACTATCAAATAGATTAAGTCATCTGATACAACAGATTACCCATCTGTTGTCAATTATCAAATGGATTGAGTCATATGTTGTAATAGATTATCCATCTATTGTAAATTATCAAATAGGCATTGTCATCTATTGTAGTTGACATTATGAGAACTCACCCCTAGTCCTAGATTAATCAATTAAGGTATTAGTTGGACATATAAGGTAGTAAGAATTGGTTTGGCTCAGAATGATCGATCGACGACTCTTGTCGAGAGGAAGGCGGCCCGCCTCATCATGCATTTGTCAAAAGACTCAATTGAAGTTGTAGTTGACCCTATGAGAACTTACCCCAAGTCTCATATTATTCAATTAAGGTATTAGTTGAACATACGAGGTAGTAAGAATTGGTTCGTCTCAGAGTGATAGATTGATGACTCTTGTCGGGAGGAATGCAGTACTGCCTCATCATGCAATTGCCTAAAAACTCAATTGAAGTTGTAGTTGACCCTTTGTGCTCATTCATCCATCCCTAATTCCACCTAGATCAATGTAGGTACTATTATTAATCTTAACATTAAGTTAATGAGAACACATTTCAACTCAGAGTGATCGATCGACGACTCGGGTCGGGATGAACGCAATACTAACACCATGCAAATACAACGACTCAATTGGATCATTCATTCATCCCTCGTTCCACCTAGATCGATGTAGGTACTATTATTAATCTTAACATTAAGTTAATGAGGAACTCATTCTTTCATCCCTAGTTCATCCTAAATCAATTGCAAATCCGTTGCAACAAACAACTGAGTTGTTGGAGAATTTCAAACAGATAACAATATCTGTTACAATAGATGACATTTCTTAGTTAATTATCAAATAGACATTTGCATCTGTTATGACGGATGACTGAGGTGTTAGAAATTTTCAAATATATATTAATATTTGTTATAACAAATGATGTTTCTGATTTAGTTATCAAATGGAATTTTCATCTGTTTTCATAGCTGACTGAGCTATTGGGATTTCTCAAACAGATATCTAAATCTGTTGCAACAGAAGACATATCTGTTTGAAAATCTTTTTATTTTCTTTTAATTTTAAAGCAAGCTACTGTCCGAGTAGATAAAGTAGTAGTACTACTAAAGGCAGTAAAAAATATTTCTTGGATAACTCAAGAATCTCATTGGGTAGTCTTGTCCTATATTTTCAATGTCACCCGTTTTCTTCCTCGTTCCCTTCAAGTTATTAGTGAATATTAATTAATGAATACTGAAACTCCTAATACTTCTTCCTTTTCATATTAACTTGGCACTCCCATCAAGAAAATATTAATTAGGGGTTTATTTTACTAACAAATTAGCCTTATTAATTATTCTTTGTAAATATAAATTTGAATAAATACACTTTGTTTAGTCATTTAATATTAAGGGTAGTACATCTAGAAATTAAAATTATTTCATCTCTCACCTCCTCTCTTTCAGCCCTAAATCTCTCATCTTTTTTCTTTCTATCCTCTTTAGGGTTATCACAGCCTTTTTTTCTCTCCTCTTTCTCAAAAATTTTTGTTCGGATCTAGACCGATCGATATCCATATCTTATATTCCTTGACTGAAATTGTTGTTTTGACCCCTTTTTGACATTGTATGATATGATTCACTATTGCTCTTTCATTCTCGTCTTTTTCTTTCAACTTTATTTACATCTTTTTGTTTATTTAATTACCATTTTCCCATATCATATTTATTTAAAAAATTTGAAGGAACGTTTAATTGTTGAATAAACATACCGAGAATTTTTATTATAAGATGCGAAAAAAAGTCATTTGTTGGGAGAAGTTTAAAATCCTTGTTGCCAGTATCATTTTTTTTATGTAATTTATTTGTTTCTTTGTTGTTGATGCTGTTATTGATGTTGTTGGTGGGGCTGGCATTGTTGGAACTTGTGGTGTGGTGGTGTTGGTGGTTTTGCCATTGTTTGAACTTGTGGTGTGGTGTGGTTTAGACAATGGGTGCTTCTTAGCTTAAAAATAATGAAGTCCGAACAATCAACATAAGGAGTAAGGGAGAAAAAAATAAAAAGTTTAAAGTGAATAAGAAGAGAAGAGTTGGTTACCAAAATTTTAAAAATATATGTTGAGTGGGAATTGAACTCAAGGCCAAAAGAAATTAATAGCCTTAAGCACCCATAAACAACAACTAGGCTAACCAAACAACTCTTACTATGGGTGCTCACTGATTAGATTATATATGTTTTTTTCTTTATTTCCACATACATATATAAAGTTTGATACGAGTTCAGTCTGTGCTCGTGCACCCGGAGGACTCCATGTAGGTCCGTCCCTTGTTGTTGATGGTGTTGGAACATAGGATGTATGCTTCTTTGTAGTTGATGATATTGTTGGAACAAATGTTGTTGTTTTCTTTGTTGTTGATGTTTTTTTATTTATTGTTTATAGTTTATGATGTTGTTGATGTTGCAACAGACGGAGCAACTGATGGAACAAATCAAACCACCAGCAAGGCTGCTATGTATTCCAACAGACTCCATATCTGTTGCATCAGACTCCATATCTGACGCAACAGACTCCACATTTGACGCAAACTATTTGGGATTTATGTGTTGTGTGTGGTGTTAATTAAATAAATCTGGTGACTTTATTAATATGTAAATTAAAAAAAAAATGGATCTAACTACAATATTTTATCTTTTTGTTGTATTTCCAAAAGAAACAGATTGGTAATCTGTTGCAAAATATATTCCACTGTCAGATAACTTACAACATATGGACAATCTATTGCAACAGATGTATATATCAGTTTGCTTTTTCATCAGTTGTGGTGTCTGTTGAAACTTACTAATCATCTATTTATTCAATTTCATCGAGAGCAATAGATTTTTCTAAACACTTCTTGGCCAAACTCAATTTTTGCTCTTGGACTGCTTCTCTTTTTTTCTTTGCATCCTTCAAGCTGGCCTCCAAATTCAATTTTTTCCCTCAATCCAATAGCAAAAATTTAGTTTGGTTGAAGGATGCAAAGAAAAAAAGAGAAGCAATCCAATAGCAAAAATTGAATTTGGCCAAGAAGTGTTTAGAAAAATCGATTGCTCTGGAGGAAATTGAATAAACAGATGACTAGCAAGTTGCAACAGACGCCACAGCTAAAGGAAAAGAAAACTGATATATCCATTTGTTGCAACAGATTGTTCATATGTTGTAACTTATCTGACAGGTGGAATATATTTTGCAACAGATTATCAATCTTTATCTTTCAGAAATACAACAAAAAGATAAAATGTTGTATGTAGATCCATTTTTTTTATAATTTACTTATTAATAAAGTCACCAATATTATTTAAGTAACACACACAACATATAAATCTCGGATAGTTTCAGCAATATTGCATTAAATCCCGAATAGTTTGCTAATTACATTTTATCCCAAAATTTTGAATTGTGATACATATGTTAAGCAGTGATACATATAGCATATGTATCACTAGTAAATATGAATCCAGGATTTTATGTAATTTTTTAAAACATTAAGGGATATTGTGTAATATGGTGTCTTAAATATGGAATTTGTGTAATTTTTCTTTTTAAGGGATATGAACAGTCGTGGCTTTGTGTTTGACAAAGTCCAGTCCCTTCCAATTCTCAATCATTTTATAAATAGGTCCCTCCGGTCTCCTCACTCACTCTCACTCACTCTTGTTCATTCTACTATACTTACAATACTAATATGTCAGATCCAGATTCGTTCAAGAAGGTTCATATCGAGTCCTTGCAGGAATTTCAAAGGCAGTTTGATGAACTCCAGAGGGATTTGACCGACTTCCGAGCAAGGCTGAGGAGGGCCTTGCTGCTGCCGGATGAAAATTGTCAGGTTGACAATAATAATAGTAATAATAATAATAATAATTAGGTTATATTTTTTCTTTCTTTTAGCATATGTATTTCCCTTTTTATATCCGATCTACCTATAAGGGATTCAAAAAAATCCATGTATATGTTTGGTTTGGTTTGGTTTGGTCTATTTTGAATTTTTAATTCTTATTCAATATTTAATTATTATTCTATTTATTCCCTATTCAAAACATGTCGACGATTGGAGTTAGGGATGCGGTCATGATGAGAAATTCTCCTAAAAATGGTTCGTTAATAAATAATAAGAAACTAAATGATATTATAATCGTAAAGGAAAGATTATTTAATTTAAAAAAAAAGTCACAACATTGGATTAATTTAATTAAGATATATATATATGATGATATGATTTTTAAGAAAAAAGTTAATGAATAGTCGTGATTGTGACTTTTGTCTAAATATATTCAACAAACAAACAAAAATAAAAAAACGCTTCTGATGCACCAAATTCCTCATCTGTTGCGACTTATGAATCAGTTAGAAGAAATAAAAAAACTCCTTAAACAGATGGTCGATTTATAGAAATAGATGGTATATATGTTGAAACAAATGGGTTATCTGATGCAACAGATATACAATCTATTGCCATAACTCAATTAATAAAAATGGTTATTAAAGAAACGGAAAGATTAAGTCACCACCAGCTTTATTTAATTAAGTCATTTCTTTTCACAGAAAATAATAAGGAAATAAATGATAAACACAATTTAAACCGTAAAAAATTCACCAGAAATATTCTTGTTTTTAAATTTTCTTTATTAATTTATATAATTAAAAAGTCAGAAAATTTGGATGTCATAAAGATAATTTTTTTAAAAAAGATATATATATTATATGTTGTAACAGATTTATTATCTGATACAACAGTTGAACTATTTGTTGCAACGGATGATATATCTATTGTAATAGATGATTTATCTGATGAAACAGATATATAATTTGTTGTGCAACTCAGTGTGAAAAATAAACGGTTGCTGGAAAGAACTAATTATTTTAATAATTATAAAGCTAAGCTTCAAGCTGAAAAGTCATGACCTATCATAATATTGATTAATTTAATTAAGTCATAACTTTTTACAGTAATCAAGAATGTCATTAATAAATGGAGGTGAACAACTGTGCCTTTAAATCTGCTTTATTAATTTATATAATTAAAAAGTCAGAAAATTTAAATGTCATGAAGATAATATATTTTTTAAGAAAAATATATATATTATATGTTGCAACAGATATATTATTTGATGCAAGAGGTTATCTATTTGTTGCAAATCATGATATATCTGTTGTAACAGATGATTTATCTGATGCAACAGATATATTATCTGTTGTCCAAGTCGGTGTAAAAAAACAGTTCCTGAAAAGAACTAATTATTAATAATAATAAAGTTGAAAAGTC
>NC_061112.1:75702992-75724341 GCF_002878395.1 Capsicum annuum
GAACTAATTATTAATAATAATAAAGTTGAAAAGTCATGACTTATCATAATATTGATTAATTTAATTAAGTCATAACTTTTTACAGTAATCAAGAATGTCATTAATAAATGGAGGTGAACAGTTGTGCCTTTAAATCTGCTTTACTAATTTATATAATTAAAAAGTCAGAAAATTTGGATGTCATGAAGATAATATATTTTTTAAAAATATATATATATTATATGTTGCAACAGATATATTATCTGATGCAACAGGTTATCTATTTATTGCAAATTAAGATATATCTGTTGTAATAGATGATTTATCTGATGCAACAGATATATTATTGTTGTCCAAAATAGTGTAAAAAAAACAGTTCCTGGAAAGAACTAATTATTATTAATAATAAAGGTGAAAAGTCATGACTTATCATAATATTGATTAATTTAATTAAGTCATAACTTTTTACAGTAATCAAGAATGTCATTAATAAATGGAGATGAACAGTTGCGATTTTTTGCCTAACTCATTCAAGTTCAATCCTCTATAAATAGGTCCCTCCTTACTCAATCGTTCGTTCTACTACACATTATTTATTCTTCGCTCTTGTTACACCTACTTTCTCTTCAAGGACTTGATAGCTTTTTCCTGTCTCTGGTAAATTTTTTCTTGATTTTTGTATAAATATACGTTGTATTACATTACATTACATTTGAATTCTTTATTTTCTTTACTTTTGTGTTTACGTGTGTGTTTTGTCAACTTATGTGTTTTTTTTAGATATGACTGATCCTGTGTGGAATGCCGCTATTTTACGAGACGCCATGAGGGAACTGCAGAAGGAGGTTCATGACCTGCATTGGGAGTTGGCCGCCGTCAGAGTAAGGATGCAGCGGGAGATCCGCAGGCTGCGGAGAGCGCTGCTGCTGCCCTTTGAAGATTGGCCGGCTGGTCATACAAATAATAATGATGATAATAATAATTAAGCTTTTTTTCTATTATCTATGTATTTATTTTCTTTTTTTAATAAAAAATTATGTTTGATGCACTTGACTTTTTATTTCTTATTTAATTTTTGTCCTGTCTATTTCTATTTCTTAACGAATGACATGACTACAATTAAGGAATAATTTGATTCCAGTATCAATAGCAAGAACATATGAGTTATCTGTTAGGTTTTGTGTCTGACAGGAGCTGTATTTTGTTGTTCGAAACATATTAGTAATCTGATAAAACAGATTATTTATCTGTTGAAACAGATTACTAATCTAGTGCAACATAATACCCATCTATTCGATTCATAATCATATTACGGGCACCTAGAACCCTTAAACATGAATCCAACATGAGTCTACTGTTAAAACAGAACATTTATTTGGTGCCGCAGATAATGGATCTGTTTAAACAGATTGCTCTTGTATTGCATTCATATTCGCGTGCAAATTATTGTTGAAAAAACAACACACCAACAGTTACCCAGATTTAACTAAAAAGCATAATCTGACTTACCAAAGTTTCCTCTCAAGTCAACTCCAAACTTGAAAGTGATTTACGAAATAAAATTTGACATAAGAATTTGGTCAAAGAGCAGCAGTTGGGGTAACAATAACAACAACAATGGTCAACAAGAAGAATATGAAGTTGATAATGAAGTATAAGATGATAATAATAAATCAGAAGATGATGAATAAAGTAGAAGCAACAATGAACAACAAATATCGCGAAGAGAGAGAAAATAACAACGGATGATGAAAGAGAAAAAGACACATTTTTTCTCTTCGTTCCCCATTATATATTAACTAACATTTGAATCAAAATGTAAATTTAAAAACTTGTGGGTTATTTTGAAATTTTCCAAACTTTCTTAAACCATAATGAAGTAATTGTCACCTCTACTCAATTATTAAGACTTGTGTCACCTACACCTCATTTTAAAACTCTTTTGTCACCTGTGACCCAAACCCCCGGGTAACAAAGGGATTGAATTCAATAGTCATTTTATATTGATAAGATGACTATAATTCAATCAATTGAAAAAATTTGAGATGAAATTAGCTTCTAATTAATTTAATAATTTTCTCAAATTCAATAATTTCAAAGTAAATCTTAATTATATTTTATTTCTTTTTTTCAAAAATAATAATAATTGCTGACTCCCAATTTTGACCATCTGATACTCCTTTTAGGCTGCTATTTTATTAAAATTATTAATTTTTAACATTAATATTTTTACGTATTATTTTTATATCAAATAAATAACGACGTGTCAAGGTCATGATTTTAAAATATACAAGTTATTTATTATTTTTTACTATCATTTTTTACGATTTATTAATTCAAATATAATATTTTACATAATTTTATTATTTTTTTCGTAAATATGCACACTTACAATTTACAAAATATTTTCTATTATTATTGTTATATTATTATCAATAATTTTTATAATAATTTTACGTAACATTAATTTATTTTAATAGGAACATCTTATTTTATTTATTACATTTATTAAACTACAATTACTTTTATCCAATTTTCCTTTCTTCTTTTTAATTTGTAGCCAAAATTTTTTTTTTCAATTGATATCAATTTTAGCCAAAATTAAATATCAATTAAGCTCTCTATTTAAATCTCAATTTATGACTTATTTTTAACTACCTCAATGCAGCCATTGATCAAATTGATCTAACGGCTGAGATCCACTCAGGATACTCTTGCCTTATAAACTCAAAACAAAATCCTAATGTCATTTTGACTCAAAGGAGCCGCAGCTCACCTTTCTCTCTATTCCTTCTACTTATCTCCCTTTCTGTCTCTATCAAACTCCGGCCAACCATGACCGGTGACAGTTCATCAGCGCCGGTGAAACTCAAAACCAGCGCTGCTCCCTTCGGCAAAATTGTCCAACGAATCGGTCAACCACCAATCAACCCAACCCCCCAAAACCGACCATCTTCTGCCGTTATCGCCATCAACACCGGAAAAACCAGTCAATCCGCCGGTCTGCCGCCCCCAAAGCCGCTCTTTCTCCATGTATCGCCAAACCAGCCACCGCGGCCAACACCCACCTTCCCTCCTCTCCGATGATCAGCCGTCTCCAGCCGGAGGAACCCTTCTGCTGTCGCCACTTTACCACCATGCAGCCATTACTTTGCCATATTTTACTCACTGGAAGTGATGGCCGGTGAGGTACTGATTCACAACCTCTCCGGAAAATGTCTTCACCACATGTTTATTCTATTTATTTTGCCACCATCAATCTTATATTTAGTTGGCCATGAATTTATTAATGCTTAGTCAGCCTGTGAAATTATTGGTCTTGATTAAAGGCGGTATTCTCTTTTACATTGACAAAAGCTGATTAATTGGTTTAGGTCCCTATTCCCGTAAAACTGTGGGTAAAATATTTGATTTTTCTTTGAATGTTTGCTTGATTGTTGTGAAATTTTGATAAATGAAGATCTTTTTATTCTTACAAGCTTAGCACCCGTTGTTCTTATTAATTTGTTGTGTTAATTCTTTTTACCTACTTAAATATAGATAATTTATATTTTTGCTCACTGATTTATGGTAAGTTTGAATTGAGTAAATTTCTCTTGACTGTAAGTGTGTTTTATGGAAAGTTTTCAGTAGCTGATTGTTTCTAATATTTTTTTCTCTTTTTTTCACTTTTTTGAGTGGCTGTTACGTACTCAATTAAAGATTTTTTGCTTCCTTTTTATATATTAGGAAGGATATATTTCAGTTGATTTTTAGAATATTTCCTTCCCTTAGTCGCGTGCTCTTATCCCTTGATTAGTGTGATTTTCACGTTGGAATTGATTATGACAATCTTTGACATTTGATTTACCTCAATTTGTGTAATATATTTGGTAAATTGAGATTTAAATAATCTGATTAGGGAGTATTTTAGGGGTTGTTATATGTTATTAGTTTCGTCACATATGGTAAGTAATTGGGTATATTTTATTATCATTCCTTTTCAAAAAATATTCTTACTTATGCATTTACGGTAAATTTGTCCTTTTTTTAAAATTCCTAATTGATTCTTGTATATTTCTTTTCCCCCTTAATTCGTGAAATTGATTTTTGAATATCCTATCCTTTTATCAGGGGTGAACATATTTTGGTTTAAATCGAAAAAATTGAAAAACCAAATCGAAATTTAATTTTGGTTTCGATTTTTTGTTTTTTCGGATCGAATTTTGTTTGTAATTTTAAAATTTCGGTTTTCGGTTTGGTTTTCTTTTTTTTTTTAAATCGGTTAAATTGAAAAATCGAAATTTTATAAATAAATAAATAAATAATATATTTTATTATATATATATATATATAATATAATATTATATTATATATATAATATTTAGTAATTCACATTCACAATTAACATTTACCAGCAAATTCGCATACGCCGAAGGCTGTTTATGGATTGTTTTAGTGACTCAAATATTTGTAGACTATTTTGGTGACTTCGGACTGTTTTATGGACTACTTATACGAGGTTATATTATATGTAATGATTAATGACGTTATGTATTATGTTAAGCTTATGATTATTTCATTTCATTTCATCCATGTTGAGTTATTTATATTTGGAAATTTATTTATATTTGGAAATGAAAAACAGTTTTGAAAAAAATAATTTTTCTAAAAAAAATTCATCAATTTTAAATGCTCAGTTATAAAAAAGAGAGGCTAACTATTTTAATATTTCAAACTGAAATAAAAATTCGAAATAACCGAACTAAATTTGTAAAAATCGAACCAAATTGAAATAAATTCGGCTTGGTTATGAATATCATTTTTGTCAATTCAAAAATTGATAAACTAAATTGATATTAAACCATCAAACCGAACGCCCACCCTACTTTTAACGCCACAGTTCCCCGTTACTGTATAAAGCCCCTTCCTTTCTTTCATTAGGGGACAACTCTTCTTTGCTATTATTCGAAATATTAAAAAAAAAAAAAAAAGGAAAAGGCTATTAACTACTTCTTCCGTTTCATAATAAATGAATTGTTAGATTTTGGCACACAGCTTAAGGAAAAAACATATCCCAAAGAAAGAAAAAGCTCACCTTGTAATATCTTTTCAAAAATTAATTGGTTATCAAATCATAACGGTAAATTTGAAAAAAAATTTAATGATTTACTTATTTTGAAACACCAATAAATATCGAAATGGATGGAGTATATTTCAAGTTCTCTGATGTTTTTGGATTCCAACGAATTTTTCGGTTTATCTCATTATTGCAAGTGCTTCACTTAAAAGTCTTTCTATCACTTCTTTACGGTCCACTGGTAAATCACTAATCGATGCAATTTTTGTTCTTTATGTGACGATTGTCTGATGTTGTGGAAACTGTTAGAAACATGTCCATAGGAGTTAACCCGAAATAATTATTCATTGTCTGTCTGCTATGTCTATATTTCGTTGTTTCCCTGTTTGAAATCGTGTGCTATTATCTATATTTTTCGTTCTGTGCGTGCCTTGGCATTTTGGTTGTATCTTACAGGTGTCGTTAACATGATATTGAAAAAGTCGCCGGGAGTTTAGGAAGGGTAACTTATTTCGTAGTTTAGTTCTACTTTGTTTCCATTTATTCATCAGTCTGTAACCTTTTGTACAAATAGTGTATTGTAATAATAAAATTGGGAACTGCATGGGAGCGGGGATATATGTGTTTTACGTGCTCTAGGAATCATGTAGGCAAACATAACTTAGGTTTATGTGCTTTTTGTGCTAAATGAATTATTTAGACAAACAAACCTAGGATTTATTCATACGTGAATCTCTTAGGCAAATCTAATTTAGGATTTATTTTAGACACCTAGAAATCATGCTTTTAGAAGTTTAATTGATTTTCTCCTTATTAAATTACGTTTGAATAGGTCAACTGAATTTACAATATGTTTATTTATCTTTGGAATATTTAACAAAGTTTTGACATATTATAAAATGACATTTTTAGCATTTTAAATCACATTCTCAATAATTATATTTTAATTTTC
Source organism: Capsicum annuum (assembly GCF_002878395.1). Lineage (NCBI taxonomy): Eukaryota > Viridiplantae > Streptophyta > Magnoliopsida > Solanales > Solanaceae > Capsicum > Capsicum annuum. Next base: position 75,708,983 of record NC_061112.1, read on the forward strand.
AACATTCGAATAACATCTTTTAGTACTTTAAATAATATTTTCAGCATGGTAGAATCAATTTCCAGCACATTAACTAAATTTTCAGCATTTAAAAGGTAATATCCAGCATATTAAATCACTTTTCAACATATAAAACAATAATTTTCAGCGTGTCAAAATCATTTTCCAGCATAATAAAATTATTTTGTTCGAATAACATCTTTTAGTACTTTAAATAATATTTTCAGCATGGTAGAATCAATTTCCAGCACATTAACTAAATTTTCAGCATTTAAAAGGTAATATCCAGCATATTAAATCACTTTTCAACATATAAAACAATAATTTTCAGCGTGTCAAAATCATTTTCCAGCATAATAAAATTATTTTTTCTGCGTTTAAATTAATGAATTTTCAGCAATAATTTGTTAACAGCATTTTCAATAATCAAGGATGTGATCTCCCTCTTAGCGAACATGTTTCCTAGCACTCTAAAATTAATTTTCGACATTTTGATCTACATGTGTATTTACTTTACTTTGACATGACTTTTATTTTTCATAAACTTACAACTTTGTTTAAAAAACTGTTTGATAATTTTCTTTTGTCGATAAACAATTATGTGACACCTAATATCCTGCCTATAGGTTAATTACATTCAAAATAAATAATTGCTTGTCTTGCATGCTAATCACATTAATTATTCTTTAATTAACCAAGAGGCAAAATTGAGACTGTTGTGTGCTATTTATTGTCCAATATGTTTACGTGCTTTGGGCCTATGAGGAAACCTAGCTTTATTTGTCTAAACCAAAAATTCAAATAGCAAAGTCCAATGCCTCTTGGATGATAGGTTGGGGCGATAGGCATTTTAGAGGCGTTAGTTTTGTCCTTTTTTAGTGCGCCTTTAGGTTAACAAGCAGCCTAGATGGGGTGAGGAGGGTAGTCATTCGGAAGTGATGATATCCAACATATATTATATGATGTATGACATTGTCACTTGTCTAAAAATTCGTCTAGTGGATCGGATAATGATTAACAAGTTGGGGTTCTGATCCGAATGAAATAAAAAACATTTTCTTGGTTCGATTTTTTGATTTTATTCTCTTATTTTATTTGCTTATCTATTTGGAGTAGTTAGTTTATTTAAGCAGTCTCCTTTGTTACAATTTGTGTCATTCTTATTTTCTCGCTTTTATTGTTCGTTTACTAATTCTTGTGTTGTTTACCACTTAGGTAATTATCAAATAGGAATAACCAATCCCTAAAAGAGTAGTTACATCGAATCCCACTTTTAGCGAGAAAAATAGGCACAACAGTAATAATAAAATAAAAATTAAGAAACTAATTAAGTCGTCAATTTCTTATTTTCAATTGATCTTGAGGAAAGTAGAATATTTGCACTTTTTCAATCAGAATAAATTCTAAAGCATTTTCTTTAACTCATAACTATATGATTTTTAACACAAAATATATTAATTTCACCTAAATTCAAAAAGTAAGGTCAAAATTTATTTCAAAATAACTAAAAATAAATATTTTAAAACTATTTAAAATTGAGAAATTCAAAAAATTAATTTAGAATGTGGAGGGCAAAAATTAGGTGTCAACTGCTCCATCCCTTTGGTTAGGGTGGATGCAAGTAACCCTGGACAAAGAAAGCTTGACATCTCTAAATTTGTCCTACCACAAATTTGTTGCTCAGAAAATATTGGTTTTCACATGATTGTTTTTGCGGAGTTATGGACGGACTCCGGTATCAAGTTTCCTACATATCTCAGGTTATATGAGAATTCAAGCCACTTGTAGTTCATAAAACTTGATTTTAAAGCATGATTTTCAAAGAATTCACGAGTTATCCTGAGTTTCGAATTTGGGTGAAATTGAAAAGCTGTAGAATAAGAGAGTTGGGGGAAAGTTTGGAATGCAGTCAAGTTTTCTACATAGAGCCCAGTCTACATATCTCAATGACTTAGGATATCAAACTGCTTGTAGTTCAACTCGATCGATAGAAAAGATAGTCTTTTATATTAGACGATCTTTGGTTCGGAATGAGCGATAAGTTATTTGAGATTGTAAAAAGTGACTTGTACCCTCTTAATCATGAATGTGGGATCCTTCACATCCACATGCAAGAATTTACCTAGACATAAGTTTCAAAGCTCTGAGTGCATTATCACTCGGATTTGAAGGAAAAAAAGAGTTACTTCCAGTATGAGTTTAGAAATATCCTGAAAGTGAAACTAAAATCAAAATATCCCAAAATACCCCACATACCTTCTAAAAGGGATGCGGTTTGATGGTGGTGAAAGTCGTCCTTTAGCTTGCATCCAACGAGTTTGAAACTCCTCTTCAGACTATGTCCCAGTTCGCTGTTAAGAAAAAGTTTCACGTTGTGCTGCATTTTTTTTGGAGTCGTCCACACCTGTGGTTTTGATTTGAGAATTTCATCCTTTTGGATGCTCTCAACAACAACTCAAACAAACTATTAGTTGTAAATGTAGCATTATACAAACGTAAATTGGTGCCAACCTATTTGAATATGCTATGTTGAGATAGTAGAACCAATTTGCACAACCACTTTGAATGGGGTGATGATCCAACACATCTCATTGAAAGGCGAACGATCTATTTTGAATGTAATATGCCACTTTGATCGGAGTGACGGTTCAACTTGTCTCGTTAAAAGGTGGATGACCTATTTTGAATGTAATATGCCACTTTGAACGGAGTGACGGTCTAACTTATCTTGTTGAAAGGCGGACGACCTATTTTGAATGTAATATGCCACTTTGAATAAAGTGATGGTCCAAATTATCTCATTGAAAGGCGAACGATCTATTTTGAATGTAATATGCCACTTTAAATGGAGTGACGGTCCAACTTGTCTCGTTGAAAGGCGGACGAACTATCTTGAATATAACATGTCACTTTGAACGGATTGACGACCCAACATATCTCATAAAAAAGTGGATGACCAATTTTGAATGTAACGTGTCACTTGAACGGGGGTGACGACCCAGTGTGTCTCATTGAAATGCCGACGACCAATACTGAATATAACATGTCACTTTGAACGGAGTGATGGGCCAAATAAGATATGTCCTTTAGAAAGGGTTGTTAAACTAAATAAGATGTGTCCTTTTGAAATGGTGGACGACCCAAATATAATGAACTTCATCCTTTGAATCAGTAGTCCTTCAAAGGACTTGTGCATATCCAGAGCTTCTGGTTTGAATCCTCAAACTTTGAGAAGATACTTTTGCATTACTTCTTAGAGGCGATCCTGCATAACGTCAAATGTACAACTTGAACAACACTTATTAATAATACAACAATTTGTTATAACTAAGTCAGGAGTATAACAATAGGTAGAGTTTAAAGATAAATATGAAGTTGTTTGACTCATGATGATTTAGAGATAGTAGTTCGGATAACATCTCCACATCTTCGTTGCTACGTCAGATCATTTCCCTATAAAATTAGAAAAAGTGTTAGAGATCGTAATGAAGTATAGAAACATAAATTAAAAGAAAAATAGGGGATAAAAGTTGTCTGGATTAGTATGGCAAGGCCACAGTGGGATTGATAATTCTCTGTGTCATGCATAACGTTGTCAACTTTGTAACTTCACTATTTCTGCAACCAAAGAAAAATTCTTAGTTTTGAGAGACTGACTGTGTTGGTTTTGTCTTTTTCTTTGGATGCACCTTGTTGATCATTGATATGTAAACTTTTCTGATCTTGAAATACAACTTTTGTGAAATTTTTAAGGGTCCACCTCAAAAATTCTGCTCCGGTCTATAACTCCCGAACTTTCTTATAACCTCTGACATTCATGTGTATGGAATTTTTGAGATCTTCTCAAAAATTCTACCCATTCTAAAATGTAAAATACTTGAATTGTTTCTGACATAGAGTACTTTTAAGCACAGAGAATTTCAAAAGTTATGCTCCGATCTCAACAATGTCTGATTTTTAACTTTGTAGCCAACGTCAAGTTTTGTAAAAATTTTAGACCTTCTAAAAAATTTTTGCACCAGTTACTTGCTTCGATGTCATCTTTATTTAACTTGGGAAAGGATCCTTTGATGAATTTTTGATATCTTCTAAAAAATATTGCCATAGTTTCTATAAAATCTTAACAAAAAATATGACCAAGCCAGTGTGGCGCCTACGAATTCCATTGAGGTAGAAAATGTAGTTCCAACATAAAATGAGAAGATAAATCTTCTAAGGGGTTGACCAAAGCCGACATAGGCCACCTACGCATCTGTAATACCCCGAACTTTCTTTAAAGTCTAATTTAGTCTTCAGAAGAATTAAGGATGACTTCCTAAGTGAATAAAGTTTAAAACAGATAGAATTTTCCCCAATTTTGACTCTTTATCATGTGAAAAATTAAATTAACTTTCCAACGATACCAATTTCTTCAAAATTCGATAACGGGGTAAAAAGTTATGGACATTTTACAGAGAACTGTCTGAACTGCCCAGGAGCGATGGGCCAGTCGGACCGTCGCAACTGAGGCAGAAAACCCATTCACTAGCCAAGTACGACGGTCAGGTCGACAGAACATCGAGCTAGTGACGGACCATCACCCAAGTCGTCGCAACTGAGGCAGTAACCCTACTTTCTGGGAAACGTGTGACGGGCAGGACGACGGACCATCGAGCCTGCGATGGACCGTCGCTCAAGCCGTCGTACACTTTCGTTTAGCAAATTAAAGTCATTTTTAAAAGGATATTTGGGTCTTTTTCCATTTTTAGCACCTATTTATACCAGATCAAGGCTCATAACTCCATATTCATCTATAACATCAAAAGTTAGGGTTTCTTTCAAAATCAGAATCCAAGAACTAGATACAAACCCTCTCCAAAAAAACTCAAGAATCAAGCGTCACCATTCAAGAACCTTCAAGAAAAGTTAATCTCCTTCAAGATTCAAGCTTTTGAGGTATGTTAGATGTTGATTCTTGGGTTCCTTCCATCCAAGAAGTTCAAAAATCCTTTTTTAAATTATAAAGATTGTATATTTATGAGTTTTTATGATTTATGTGAGTTGAAGTTCATAATTATGTTATTGTTGAGTTTTGATTTATGTTCTAGATTATAAGTTTCATGATTTAGTCCTAGTATGTGATGATTTGCGTAATTTTCATAATAAACCCTTCAAGTTACAGTTGATTTATGTAACCATGTTAATTAGATGTAGAAATTGTTATATCACCAAAGCATGCTCCCAATATGATTAATAAAAGCTCTATGTGAAGAAGATAGAGCCATGTTAATATGAAATCCCTTTTTTTGTAAAAGTTGATGCACGTTAAGTGTTTGTTGAAAGGTCTTAGTGAATAAATTATGATATGTTAGTATGCATGCCTATTCATATACAAGTTTATGACTTTCAAGTGCTTGATGAACTACCTCATTGATTGTAGTGTGAGTTGTTGACCATTGTCAAGTATTCGAGAATTGTCATGTCCTATTTATTTTTATGTTATCGAGTCCTGGGGGTATTTAATACCCAACAATTTAGCTGAATGTCTAGAGCCAGGGTTAGTTTTCAAGATAATCTCAGTCGTGCCATGATTTGTAGAACTCAGTCAGTTACAGAACTTAGAAAGACTCAGTAATCTCAGTAGCAGTCTATTCCAGCTCAGTATGCGGTTTAGACCTCAAGAGATTCAGTTCAGTCCAGTACAGTCTAAAAATCAGTTAAGAGTCTATTCAGTTGGGAATAGGATTCATCACAGGCAGGGATGACGGCTTCCCCGTTGGTTAGGCAGAGTCGTTAGTAGTAGTCCTCGTACTCCAGAACTGTATAGCCAGCGCAGAATGAGGAGTCACCCATTAGATTAAGGCTTGACTACCTCCTAGAATCGACCCGTTAGATTAGGCTTGACTTCTTACTTAGGATTACCCGTTAGACAGGCTTGACCATAGAAGTATCTTTACCCATGGCATGGTACTGACACCCTTTCAGCTGGGGTTACAGGTTAGACCCCACTAGTTCAAATTTAGGGCATGTCGATTAGATGATTACTTCCCATAGTCTCAATTTTAGATTCAGTCTCATAATAGAACTCAGTTCAGCTATACAGATATCAGGACTGTCAGATACAGTCAATCAGCTTAGTAAAGAACTTAGATAGTTCCAGAGATTCAGAGATCACCCGTTATATAGGCTTGATCTCATTTTCAGTAAATCATATTCATTATCAGTATATTCAGAGATCACCCGTGAGTTAGGCTTGATCTCAAATTTAGTCAATAAGTATCAGTATCAGCAGATTCAAGAATCACCCACTAGATAGGCTTGATCTCAGATTTCAGTATTGGTAAACTTAGTTATCAGAATTCAGTATTTGTAGACTTAGTTATCAGAATTCAGTATCAGTAAACTCAGATAGTAGTTATCAGTAAACCCAGTTATTAGAATTCAGTATTCAGTGTTACTACGATTTTAGTTATAGTTTGTGCATTTTTGCATATATCCTCATTCAGTAGTCTCATGTTATCCAGTCAGTTATAGTTCATGCATATGAGCCCCTGCATTTAGCCTTACCCCATCTTGCATACCAGTACATTCTTACATACTGACGCATATTTTTCTGTGCTATGATGTTTTATACCATAGGTTCAGAAGCACGAGATCCAGAGCACCCTTAGAAGTTTAGATTCAGCCTGCAGCTGTAGACTTAGCACTAAGTCCTCATCATTCAAGGATGTTCTATTAGTTCATTATATCTCTAGATTCAGTATTTTAGTAGACGAAGTTAGTTGGGGAATTGTCCCATCAACTCCGCAGTTCAATCAATTTAGAGGCTTTCAGACTAGATGTTCAGACAGTTGCTTTAGTATTTTTGATATTATATTCAGTTGTATTTTAGTTTTTGAACCTTATGGCATGCTTTCGCCAGTCATTTTCTGCATTTTTTAAAGTATATTATGCAGTGCTCAGTTATAAGTACCAGAAAGGGTTAGCTTGTGGTCCTTCGAGATCAGAAGCACCGTGTAGCATCCGGCGTTCAGAATTTGGGGCGTTATAGTATCCCTTTTTGGGAATTTGGGTCTAACGTAATTTGTACAATTAAAGGGATATTTGATATTTTTGATAATGTAACCAAAGCCAATACAGACCACCTACGTATTTCATAAGGTAAATCAGGTCGAATGTAGTTCTTTATAACTAAAGGGTGCAATTACAGAAAAATCAAAACATAAAGTGTGATTACAAGGAAACATAGAGATAGAATGCAATTAAAAGAAAATAAAATGAGAAAGTACGATTACAAAAAAAAGAAAAGAAAAACTTTCAAATGCAGGATATAAGGACACCAAAAGTATGCCTTTTGAGAAAAATTCATGCTTCTTCTGATTGATGATTCCAATAACTATTTCTTATGATTGAACAATGAATTGTTGTTAACATTAGCTAGAGATTCTTCAAGCATTATCACCTTGTTATCAATCAAATCTTGAATTTTGTGCTTGAGAGTGATACATTTCTCTGTATCATGTCCAACAACTCCAGAATGGTAAACACATAGCTTGTTTAGATTTTACCAATTAGTAGAAGTGTTCACAGGCTTTGCTTCTATTGGATGAAGTAGTTTTGCGTCTTTCAACCTTTCAAAAAGCTGAGTAAGAGATTCTGCTAATGGCGTGAAAATTATTGGAGGCTTCCTTTCATAATTAGCATGGGAAGCATTATTTTAATAGTTTTGTGGTGGAGGTTGAGCATGATATGTCGCTTGTACACTGAAGACTGGGTAAGGATCATATCGAGCATTGGGTTGGTATAGAGAAGGTTACTTGTAGTTAAAAGATTTCTCTTGAGTCATCACTCCCATTACTTTCTTTTTTTTTTCTTTCCATTTTTGAAAGAGCCAGTTTGAAAGCCCTTGTGAGTGGATTAAAGTTCTGTCAAATTTATTATCCTTCCTATCTTGAGGCCATTCTCAATTATTTCTCCAGTCTTGAAAATTTTAATAACTTTTTTTCGAGCTATTGTTGCCACACAATCAAAATATTCTGGATTTAGTGCATAGATGAAGTAACTGATCATTTCAGCTTCTTCTATAGATGGATGTACCCTGGTCGCTTTTTCTCTCTAGCATATGGCATATTCACAAAAATTCTTATTTCATCTATGTCTTAGCTTTGTGATAGAGATCCTGTCAGGAATAATATCGACATGAAACTTGTAATTATCCACAAAAGCATTTGTCAGGTCATTCCAAGTGCGCCACTTAGTCATATCTTGCTTGGCATACTATTCTAGAGCCTTTTTACTCAAACTTTGACTAAATAACTTGAACCATATTCCTTCATTCTTTCCCACACCAATCAACTTTTCACAATAAGTTTTCAAGTGAAAGAAAGGATTTTCGGACCCATCAAACTTTTCAAACTTTGGGATTTTATAACTAGGAGGCAACTCGATCTAGGAAAATGCACACAACTCTTCATACTTTGATTATTTCTAAACCCACAAAGGCTTCTGATTGCATCTTCCAAGGCCTTGTGTTTTCTATTCACTCTCATCAGTGTACATTTTTGGATCATTCTCTGCTTTAACATAATGATTAGCATCTAAGCGGTAAAACCTTGCATTTGTATTACCGATGGGGCGGTAGCATAGGTGTACACTGCGGAGCATGGTGTGCCAAGGGTATGTTCTGAACCTTTGGAAAATCAAATGTATACCCAAAAGGGGCATTCTGAGAAACATGAGCAAAATGACCTTCCTGATCAACTCCCTAATGTTGGAAACATTGGTCCCTTTTGTCGAGCATCAAGAGACAGAGTCACATTTGGAGGAGTCTGGGAAGGTTTCCTACTTTGCATCACCATGAGCCTTAGCTCGATAATTTTTTGCTCCAAACTAGCAACAAGCTCTGGGTTATTTCCCTTCCTATCGAGGCATTTAGGTCCATTGCCACAGAGAAGATGGGAACTGACTTAGATGTGGTATTCGTGCTGATCAGACTAGGATCCATAGTTGAACGAGTCCTTCTTTTATCCCAAGCAAGAATTGATGAATCTATAGCTGCTTTCTTGATCTTAGACCATGTAAAATACTGATGTTCTTCCAGTGATTAGCTTTGCCTTTGTGAAGCGAGCAAATTTGACTACCAACACAAATCAGCCTTTCTCTAAAACGAAAGAAAAATACTCAAAAGGTAAAAAGTTAATTCATGATCGTAATGATTAACCAAAGCAATATATGAAATAAATGACATATATTTGGTTTGAAACAGACTAAGTCCAAAACTTGGAGGATAAGACACTTGAGAAAGTGACCGAATGATCAAAACTTTGATAATTTGACGTATCTTGAATTTGATGGGAAAAATAGAACTTAGAACAAGATGAACTAAGTGGTTTGAATAAACATACTAAGAGGCTTATTAGAAAATCTTTAAAGACAACATAGTCTTTTTATTAATAGAATGTCTGGATAGTTTTGACTATAATCGAATACGGGAAAAGCGAATTGTAAGGGTAACATGATCAATGTGAATTGGATAATAAGCTAATGAAATTCTGAACAAATTTGGGTAAATTGGAAGGAATTTTATCAACGAACTTCTAAAGGTATTTTTGGAAGATTCAAATTATGAGTCTTATATGGCCTATTACCGCTCTAAGACTTTGAAATAGGAATAATAGACTAGTTCTATTTCAAGCTAAATGTATGTTCTTTAAACACACAGATCAAGCAAACATAGACAAAATAAAACAATAAAACACTTTAGCACATAAACAGTTATTACGCATAAGATAATTATATCACACAACAAAGAGAATAATAAATAGTGTGTCCTAATTGGGTGATTCTTTTGAGCCAAGGGTGAGCCTAAACGTCAAATATCGATTGAGATTTTGATAATCTTTAATTGATGACATTACTTGAGTTTAGAATTTTTCAAACTCAATTTGGTCAAATTTTGACTTGGATCAATTTATCACTATCTCTGCGCATAATATGAGGATCCTCATTGGGTCGTGAACCCTTTTGACATGAGGGTATTTCCTAAATTTATGAAACGACACCACGGGTCAAACCACTTAAGGCTTATGCATGCATGGCCTCTATTCATGGAAGCTTTATCTTAAGTTTTTCTAAAATTTGGCTTACTAGACACAAGGCTCTCGAGTGGACAACTCGAGTGAAAAGGCTATGTGGTCACACAGAAAAAGATCCGAACACACCACACATACGCCAACTGTCCTAGAATTTGGAATTTGAAAGAAGTTTGCGGGTGCGAAACACACCTCACGTGTACGTGTAACTGTGTCAATTTTTCAAAATGGAAGAAATATGGACGTAATGACAGTTTATATGAAATTTAAACAAATAAACACATAATAATTAGCCACAATAAGTTAGGAAATTCTTTTTGGTTAGAACCTAAATAATTTTCCAGTGGAATCGCCAATTCTGTTTTATCCTTTTCGGATTTCATTTGGCAAGAAAATTGTTTTGAACTTCCTAAAACTATTTCAAAAGAATTAAGGAAATTTCAAAATAATTTTAAGAAATTCATGAAGTCGCCACTTGATTTTTATAGAAAAATAAATAAAAAATTAAAAAGAATTTTAAAGTTTCAAAAACAGAAATAAACCTTTAAAACTAGATAAACTGGGTAAGGTTTCAATTAATGCCCTAAGAAGGTTTTTAAGGCACTTAGCAGCGTCCATTTAAAATGGTTTATCAAAAAGAACTAACTTGACTAATTAGAAGTGGCTAATATTTTGCAAAGACTTGATTTCATAGAAAATATAAAAGTTATTTATTTAACGTTTAAAATGACGTTTATTTATTCTAAGGAGAAACATTCCACTTGAATTAAGTTAAGTTGCAGTTTTTTGAATTTAAGAGGAAAATGATTTTGCTTTCATGGAGGAAGAAAAGATTATGAAATTTTTTTCTTATCATTTATTATTATAGAAAAAGCCTATTATGTAGAGATAAAATATTAATTAGAGAGTATTTAATTAAAAGTGCTTCGCTAATTTTTGAAAAAAAAAGAGTTGATTTTCAAAATAAATTAGTTTCTTAGATTTTTGAGAAATTTCTTCAATATAAAATAAGAAAAAATTACATATATAGCGACATGTTTACCAATATTTACCAAAAATCTCAACTATTTTCAAAATTTCATAAAATCTCAACTTTTATGATTTGAAGACACAGATAACATGTATTAGATACGTCCTATAGATACAAGAAATAATTAAACGGATTAGCATGATTTATGGGATGTAACGGCCTAAATAGCATTAATATAACAATTACTCAAAGTAATTATTGTTTAAACAGAATAATATCCCACAATATAAGGAAATTTGTTTGTTATCCCACAATAATAACTAATATGCGTTAAAAAAGACAAATAACATAAATCTTCATAATTGAGGAGTAAATCACTTTTCATTAGTTCAAAAATCCCCAGAAAGTCATAAATAGTTTTAATGGGTTCATTCAAAAGGAAGGAAATTCATTATTTTTGAAAAAGAATTTGTTATCCCTTCTTCTCTGTCATTTATTGTTGTTCTTCTTTTTTTGATGATTCGTAATAATGAATATCGCGTCTTATTAGTACATTTCGGTGTTTGGCTATCTGATGTCAAGCATGAAGAATACAAGATTGATGATTGTAGTCGGAGATGTACCAATGTCGATCTCAATTCGTTATCCCTTCTTCTCTGTTATTTGTTGTTGTTTGTCTTTTTTTGGACGATTTGTAATAATAAATATCGTGTCTTATTAGTACATTTTGGTGTTTGGCTGTCTAATGTCAAGCACGTAGAATACAAGATTGATGGTCGTAGTCGAAGAAGTACCAATGGCGATCTCAAACGCTATCTCAAGAAAAGTCGATGAAGATTTTTCCTCACCAGTTGTTTCACTGTCGGATGTCATAATGTATGCAATTCATCCATCATGAATACAAACTAAAAAGCCAGATTATAATCAAGAGATGTACTCATGATTTGTTTGTCAACTCGTTTATAATCTGAATTTTAAGTTCCTTTTTTTAGAATTTTAAGTTTTAAGTATGTGGGTCAAATTACTAGTTTTAAGTTATCAAATTACTCGTTTTAAATTTATTGGATTATAGTCTGTCAAATTGTGCAATTCAGTATTGTTTCAATTTTAAAGCCAAACGTTCTGATAAACAAAAATATGTATCTCTTGTTGATTGAATTTAGCCAAAAATACAAAGTTGTTTTCATGTTTAAGCCAAAAATATAACACAGAATAATATATAAAAAAATTGTATGAACATAATATTATAGATACAAGATAACACAAATATGTATCTTGGTTGAAATACAAGTATCTATTGAAATGCTTAAATCAATAAATGTTAAACAATACGAGATATATATAATTCATAAACAGTGAAGCAATGATCCAAGATAAGAGAAAATGTATCTTTAAGCTTTTAAACATGTATCTATTGTTGTATTAATTTGACTAATAATTACAAAGCATTAGATACATATAAAAATAAAAAATGTATCTAATGAAAAATAAAAAATGTTCACATTAAGAAGCTTAATGAATTTCTTATGTATTTGTGAATTCAATATTTAATTCAAAGTAACTAAATGATATAAAAAGATTTATCTGAACGTTCATTGATATGTTGCTTACATATTGCACAAGACTATCGTTACGTAATTAACAATTGATACAATCGTAAAAAGTTTGTATCTATTGAAAAATATATTTTGTGAACAGTATGAAGCGTATGAACAATTATGTTCAGCTGGAAGTTGTCGTTCAATTTCTAGAAAAAATGTCTTGCAAAGAAAAAAAAAATTAAGAAAAAGAAAATTATGTTATGATTGAATATGAGATTTAACTATACGATGTATCGTTATGTTGCATAATGTAATGTTGTGTTAGTTACTTTCATTACTGGACATAGTTATATATATTTCAATAAACTTTATAGTTATAAATATTTATCTAATACAATGTAACAAAAAATGTTAAATATGATGACTTTGTAAAGTGTAACAAAAACGTACAACAAAATAATAATATATCATAATCTGGAATAGCTATATGGCAATTATTGATGATAAGGTAGAATCCATGATATTGAAAAACATCTAAAAAAAACACTAACAACATGTACTAACATCATCAAACTATATAACCGTCAACTAGCCAACAAGTAAACAACTACTCAATATGCAAAGCGCAAACTTTTTCTTTTGGTGTGAAGCTGCTCCTTGGCCTTGGTGGATCGTCATTCTCACTAAAGTATCCTTTCTCCGTCTTTACAGAGTTATACTTGTACAAAAGAGTGGCATATCTTATGCGATGGTATTGAGCATCAATACCCGATGAGGAAATGCCTAATCCCTCGCTCAGGTACTCGGCATAGACAGCTACAAATACACCACAATCCCTACGTAGCGATTACTAATTGAATTAAAAATACATATATACTTGTATAAGATAATGAAAACAATGAAAAAGGTAATGTAATACTTACAAACTTCCACTATCTTGTTGTGCTATCCGGTAGTATATTCTACTCGGAATGGATCCTAAGAAAACATCGATTTAAAAAATTAACATTAGATGCAATAACTCTACAATAACACAGAACAATATATAGAAAAACTGTATGAACATAATATTATAGATACAAGATAATACAAATATGTATCTTGGTTGAAATACATGTATCTATTGATATGCTTAAACCAATAAATGTTAAACAATACGAGATACATACAATTCATAAACAATGAAGCAGTTATACAAGATAAGAGAAAATATATCTATAAGCTTGTAAACATGTATCTATTGTTGAGTTAATTTGAATAATACTTACAAAACATTAGATACATACATAAAAAAAAAAAAAAAGAATCAAATATACAAGAAATGAAAAAACGTATCATTCATGTATAAATATGCATCACGATCAATTATTTTCCAAATCTGAGCATGCAAATACCTGTGAAAGCTCAACTCTTGAAATAACTTCAAGCACTCTTCTTCTCTCAGCAGGAACTTCGACTTCGGCACTGTTAGATCCATTTTTCTTAGAAACAAAAGCTTTTTTTTTCTTATCCTTCTTGGCCTTCTTTTCCCGCAATTTCTTCATAGTATGAGGATCCTTTCGATGCTTTGATTTATTTTCATTAAAATCATAAGATTCGTAGTCAAAACTATCGGAAATGAAATTTACAACTTCTTTATATTGTTTGCTATTATCTAATTGAGAGACTCCAAGACTGAAAAACGGTTTCAAATCTCTATTCATGATGTTAATTGAAAAAAATTTAGACGAAAAACACCAATAATCAAAGATTTTATTAAAAAAATAGCCGAAAATCAGTTTGTAAAAATCAGTGCAAAAAAATTATTTTTGTAGAAATATTGTTCAAATAAGACTACAATAAATTGAATATAATTTTTAGGGGGAAAATTACCTTAAATTAAAAGTTTGAAATAGAGGAAGAAAATGGTTGAAACCATCGCTGAAATATTGGCGAAGAATTGGGAAGAAAAACGGTGTAAAATTGGTAAAGTAGGTGGCCGATATTGAGGGATTTAAGCATGTATCTCAACTTTACCTAAAAGTGGTAAATGTTGAGATTTTTGTAATATTTTTAAAGTGGGAGATTTTTAGAAGTTTTGTAAGTAAAGTTGTTCTATTAGGTAATTTTTTCATAAAATAAAGAATTAATTATATGAACAAAACAAAAAAAATACTTAATCTTTAAAAGACTTGTTTTAAGGAAAAAATTGAAGGAGCCAATTTAAACCGTTTTAGACGATATAAATTAGGTGAAGAAATTATGAGTTAAGTAAAAGAAAAGTAAGATAAAATAAAATGACAACACTTTTAGGGGATTTGTTTAGGTTAATTGATTAAAATGTTAGTTAACACAAATAAACAATACAAGCTACAAAAATAAACAAGAATTGGAATTGGGCCCTTAATTGGCCCATCAACAAAGCAGCCCATTCTTTATGGACTTTGGATTATGGACCTTGAGTCCATTTTCTGAAGTGTATACCATATGTATATCAGACGTATTTCTCTGCGTTTTCCACGTATATACGCTGTATATCAGCATATAAAACCTCATATGCTTGTACCCAGCTTTATAATATGTTATATATTGTCTTAGGCCAGCCACCTTTGACCTGTAAACCTCGTATATATGTCATATATCAGTGTATACCTGCCTCTGGACAGACTTTGATGGAGATTTTTGACTTGAGTAAGGATGATTTTGGTCCCGAGGAAATGCAGAGGCGATGGAGTCCAGTTGGGACTCGCCATAGGAATTATATCTTGAGTTGTCTCCAAGACGACCTCTATAATGTTT
>NC_061112.1:75724441-75743195 GCF_002878395.1 Capsicum annuum
TTTAAAATGATAGATAGCAAATCAGTTGTCTCTCAAGTGCAGGAATTGCAAGTAATCATCCACGATCTCCTAGCGGAAGATATATCTTTGAAAATTACCTTAGTTGAACAAATTAAAAATGTCTTTATTACTCATATAAAATTTTTGTAGGTTTAATTGTGAATGATGCATTTCAAGTAGCATCGATAATTGAGAAGCTACCACCTATGTGGAAAGACTTTAAAAACTACTTGAAGCACAAATGCAAGGAGATGACTATCGAAGATCTTATTGTCCGACTACGTATTGAAGAGGATAATAAAGCTGCCGAGAGAAGGTCAAAAGGCAATTCTACAATTAATGAAGCACATATTGTAGAAGATGACCAAAATAATTTTAAGAAAAGGAAGAACGTTGAACATGAAAGCAATCAACCCAAGAAGAAATTCAAGAAAAAGCGCTTCAATTGTGGCAAGATTGGCCACAAGTCCACGGGTTATCGTGCCCCTAAGAAAGGCAAGAAAAAGGACCAAGCAAATATAATTGAGTCCAATAAAGAATGTGATGATCTATGTGCTATGCTTTCAGAATGCAACTTGGTGGGGAATCCTCGCGAATGGTGGATGGATTCACGTGCCACCCGCCATGTTTTTGCCAACAAAGAGTTGTTTTCGTCATTCGCTTTGGCTCAAGTAGAAGAAACGATCTATATGGCTGACTTCGCTACTGATAAAGTAGAAGGAACTGGAAAAATATGCTTGAAGATGACTTCCGACAAAGCATTGACACTTAACAATGTATTGTATGTTCCGGAGTTAAGGAAGAACTTTATTTCAGTTTTACTTCTAGACAAGACGAATTCAAATGTGTTTTTATTTCCAAAAAAATTGTACTCAGTAAAGGCAAAGTGTATGTAGGAAAAGGCTACCTCAATGAGGGCCTATTAAAAATGAATGTAATGAATGTTGAAATCAATAAAAGTTCAATATCTTTTTACTTGCTTGAGTCTTATAATTTGTGGCACGAACGTTTAGGCCATGTTAATTACAAAATGTTTCGAAAACTGATTAGCTTAGAAGTTTTGCCAAACTTTGAGTGCAATAAATCAAAATGTCAAACGTGTGTGGAATCAAAGTATGCAAAACATCCTTATAAGTCCGTTGAAAGAAATTCTAATCCCTTAGACTTAATACACACTGACATTTGTGATATGAAGTCAACACCATCACGTGGTGGAAAAAAGTATTTTATAACTTTTATTGACGATTGCACTAGATACTGTTACATCTACTTGCTAAACAATAAGGATGAAGCAATAGATGTGTTTAGGCAATACAAAACTAAAGTTGAAAATTAGTTAGAGAAAAAGGTAAAAATGATAAGAAGTGATAGGGGCGGAGAATATAAATCTCTCTTTGCACAAATATGTGTAGAGAATCGAATCATCCATCAAACTACAGCCCCATATTTACCTCAATCTAATGGAATTGAGAAAAGGAAAAACTAAACATTGAAGAAAATAATGAATGCATTACTTATAAGTTTTGGTTTACCGCAAAACTTGTGGGGGGAGGCTATCCTTACAGCTAATCGTATACTCAACAGAGTTCCCCATAGTAAGACACAATCAATTTCTTATGAAAAATGGAAAAGAACGAAACCCAACTTGAAATATTTCAAAGTGTGGGAGTGTCTAGCGAAGGTCCAAGCTTCTATGCCTAAAAGGGTTAAGATAGGACCTAAGACGGTGGACTGCGTGTTCATAGGATATGCTAAAAGTAGTAAAGCATATCGGTTTTTGGTTCATAAATCCAAACATCCGGATATAAATAAAAATACAGTAATTGAATCAGATAATGCTGAATTCTTTAAAAATATTTACCCGTATAAAGATAGACATGAACAATCTAGTGAAAAATCTAAACGACCTCGAAATGAACTAAGTGAGAATGTACATAATGAAGAGAATCCAAGACGTAGTACACATCAAAGAATGTCAACTTCGGTTGGATCATATTTTGTAACATTTCTCTTAGAAAATGAGCCTCAAACGTTTAAAGAAGCGATGTCGTCGTTAGACTCATCTTTTTAGAAAGAGGTAGTCAATAGTGAGATCGATTCAATCTTAAGCAACCATACGTAGGAATTGGTTGATCTTCCTCTAGAAAATAAATCTTTAGGTTCTAAATGGATCTTCAAAAGAAAAATGAAGGCGGATGATACTATTGACAAATACAAGGCAAAATTTGTAGTAAAAGGCTTCAAACAAAAAGAAGGTCTTGATTACTTTGATACATACTCGCCAGAAACAAGGATAACATCGATTCAAATGTTAATTGCCTTGGCGGCGGTATATGGTCTTGAAATCCATCCAATGGATGTGAAAACCGCATTCCTAAATGGAGAATTGAAAGAAGAAATTTACATGGAACAGCCTGAGGGTTTTATAGTTCCAGGAAAGGAGAATAAGGTGTGTAAACCTATTAAGTCGCTATATGAACTAAAGTAAGCACCTAAACAATGGCATACTAAGTTTGACCAAATCATGTTGGCAAACGGGTTCAAGATAAATGAATGTGATAAATGTGTTTATATTAAAGACACTCTGAATCACCAATTCATTATTTTTTTATATGTGGATGATATGTTGATCATCAGTAGAGATATTTTTGACATAAATGCAACGAAACGAATGCTTGAGAGCAAGTTTGATATGAAAGACCTTAGAGTTGCGGATGTGATCTTAGGTATAAGAATCCATAAAAATCCATAAGGGTTGGCATTGTCACAGTCTCATTATATAAAAAATGTACTTGACAAATTTAAGTATATGGAATTTGGTATTGCCAAGACTTTGGATGTGAGTTTTGCACTTCAAAAGAATGAAGGTGAAAGTGACTCACAATTGGAGTACGTAAGAGTATTGGGATGTTTAATGTATATAATGAACTGTACATGACCAGACATAGCATGCGATATTGAGTCGATACACGAGTAATCCCAACAAAACTCATTGGATAGCAATGAAAAGAGTTTTGGGGTATCTTAAATACACTCAAGACTATGCTTTGCATTATAATAAATATCCCGCGATACTTGAAGGATATAGTGATGCAAATTAGATCAAGGGATTGAACGAAGTAAAATCCACAAGTGAATTTATATTTACTATCGGTGGAGGAGCTGTCTCTTGGAAATCATCCAAACAGACATGTATTGCTCGATCTACAATGAAATCTAAATTTATCGCATTGGATAAAGCCGATGAAGAAGCAGAATGGATCCAAAATTTCTTGGAAGCTATTCCTTATTGGCATAAACCAGTGGCACCAGTATGTATACACTGTGATAGCCAAGAGGCAATAGGTAGGGCAGGGAGCATAATGTACAACGGTAAATGTCGTCACATAAGACGGAGACATAATATCATTAGAAAACTTCTCTCTATTGGAATTATCGATGTTGACTATGTAAAGTCAAAGAATAATGTGTTGGATCCACTTACAAAAGGCCTATCTAGAGAAGGAGTGGAAAGGACATCCAAGGAAATGGGTTTAAGGCCTAGGACAAGTTAGTATGGCAATAACTCTACCTAGCAAACTGGAGATCCCAAGAGCTAGGTTCAAAGAGATCAAACAAAGTTGTGTCTGACAGGTTTAACATTGCCAATTACCCAACTCATTCTCATGATGTAGGCAATGTGTAGTAAATAAGGATAAGAATTAAAGTGAAAAGTCTTTTAAAGATTATCTAAATTTGACAGATTTGACCAAATAATTTAATCGATAGGATTGAATGTTTAGAAATCACCTATGTGAGGGCTAAGTGGAAGCTGCTTCAAAGAAAATGTTAGTAAAGGCCTATTCTCTAAGCTCTCATGAAACCGAGACGTGTTCATGGCTGAAAAGAACAAAATCATGAGAACCATAAACAGTAAAAGGTTGGTTGTATGACATGTGTTGTCTAGGTGTACATTAAAGATGGGTGATTTAAAGATATCAAATCAACCGATTAACCAAGTGCATCCGATGTATGTTCACTACGGAAAGTTCAAAGGGAAACCTACTTATCCAGATGCAATTAGTCTTTGCTAAATGATCACATGCTTGTCCGTAAATTCTTCAAAAGGTAGTCATTCCCCATTCATATGGGGGATTGTTGGGTTCAAGGTGTATTTGAATGGAAAATAGAGGGAAAATGGTGGGGAGAAAGGAGACACTAATTAAGAAAGTGTACTCCCAAATTAGAAATTTCACTAATTTCTCCCACATTGGTGAGAGAAGAGAACTTGAAAGTGTTTATAATGAGAAACACTAACTCTACATGGATAGTGGGGCAAGGACAAGGTGATTCCTCACATCATCGTTGTCATCATCGTCGCTCGCTCGGCTTCGACTTTAAATTTGGATTTGGATTTGTCAAATGATCGATCAATGAGATCTAATTTTTTAGACAAAATTTATTTAGAACTTGTTTACAAGTGAAATGTTAATCCAAAATCTGATGGAATTAATTTTCTCCAAATGTGGACACATTTCAGGCGCAATTCCAATGCATACACAACGCACATCACGAAGGGATGCGACCCTTCGATAAAAGGCACACTGTTTTGCGTCGTAGGGTGATATGCGACTGCAGACACAATGTAAGTCGAGACCTGTGGACGCATTTCAAACGCAGATGCACACTGGAATGTGTAGAACTTTATCTACAGCTGCAGTCCAGGCGCATCTCTAGTGCAGTCCCTACGCAGGGACATGACTATTGCAAAAAAAATGTCTTTCAGCTGAACCAATGCATCCTTTCTGAAAGGATACACTTAAGGCTATAAATACCTGATATTTTCCTCAAGTATGGTAATCAATTTTGACATCAAAAACTCTCTTGTTATTAACAAAAACTCTGTGTGATCATTAAGCTGCTGAGCAAGTTTGTTGAATCCAACAATTTGAGGTATCGCTATTGTTTGGATTGAAGGCCATTTTATCCTGGGAGGAAGATTCCATAACCTCGGGTACAGTGAGGGGAATTATTCCTTAAGGACATTCCGTGAAGTCGGGGGACTTGGCCTTACAGATTCTGTTTCATCTTATTTTTGAAAATAAACATACTTCTTGGATAGATTATCAGTAATCTTGTGTTGAAGGTGTTAAAGAACTTCATAGGTGTTCTTGTTTATACAGGAACTTCTGTTGAAGTTGGTGTTACTTTTATACAGATTTTTGTACCCGAAACACCATAAAATAACACCAGTAACGAGGTTTCACATCATAACAATTAAATAACAAAAGAGAAGATACGGAAGAACGAATTGTTCACCTTTTTCGGGGCAGCAAAACTGGGATTACGAACTCTCGTCGGAACGACTTCCACCGCAGTTTCAGTTTTCCATAGGAATTCAAATGATCTTGATAGTTTTTTGCTATGAACAATTCTGCAAATAGCTTGGTTACGTAGGGTTAGAGATGCGCACCTCCAGAACTCTCAAATTTTCTCCCAAGCTTCCTCTGATAGTTAAAATCTCTTACAAATGGGGATCCCTGCCATCCAACTCCCCCTTTTAACAATAGAGTGGGGAGGGTTTATATAAAACTCAAAATTTCAAACTCTTTGAATAATCGTCGATGTGGGAACAAGCAAATTAAGGGTAATTTTAGGATTTTTCGTTGTGGAATAAGGTTATGAGCTGGAATCGTACAAATTTTGTATGAATTTGAGATTCAAATTTTTTCAAAATTCAAACGGATGCTGGATGAATTGGACGAGCGGGTCGGGTTTGGGTCAGTTCGTCGTTGTCGACGTTTGGTGTTGGTTTTATCATTGTTTTGTTGTGGTTGATTTTTTGGTGCGTTGAAATTATTGCTGTTGTACAACGTTTTTGTTGAAGTTGGCTATTAGATATTGATGTTGTTACACTATTACGGGTCGTTTGGTAGAGTGTATTGGAATATTAATGCATGCATTAGTTTAATGTGTATTAGTAGTACCTTGTTTGGTATACCTTTTTACCTATGTATAACTAATGCTAGAATTAGTTATTGTAATACCCCGAGATTCTAACCAATAGTACAACCATGACTCAAGCTCATGAGATATAAATTATAGTCTTTTGGTTGTTTTCTGATCAAGGGTGATGTGTATTAAGGCCTCAAAGATGTCCTAGCGATTAGGTGAATCAAAACACTCCTTATCGATTGAATTCTTGGGAAGAATATTGTCATAGATAATCGATACTAATTTCGAATTAGATTTCCAACGATACTAATTTCACCAAAATCTGGTATCGGATCAAAGAGTTATACCCATTTTACTCCAACATGTCAGGCTGGAAAACTGAGTGACGACATTCGTGATAAGCTGTCACAAGCGTGACAACGTATCACCAATATCGTCAGCCTTAGATAGATTTCCACCCTCAGTGACGACATTTTGTGATAAGTCGTCACGAGTGTGACGACTTATCACCAATTTCGTTAACCTTAACCAGAAAATCATAAATCCCACCCTTTTGTGACGATATTTCGTGATAACTTATCACCAGTCTGACGACTTATCACGAATGTCGTCAGCTATTTATTTTAGCAATTAAGGGAAGTTTTTGCAAGGGTATTTTGGTCTTTTCCCATCTTTTGGAAGCCTCTATAAATATGAGAATCCTCATCCAAACCCTAATTTCTCCATTTTCTCTTCCAATTCTCTTAAAAATATCTAGGGTTTCAATCAAAAATATTAATCTTCCAAAAATCATCCATAAATCTTCAAGATTTCTTCAAGAACCAAGTTCCTCATAGTATGGGCTTCAAGAAATATTTATTACAAGTGCGGATAGAGTCTCAAGCACTAGAGTTCATCCAATTTCAAAGATTAAGGTATGTGGGGTTTGAACAAGAACACTTCTTTCGTTCTTGTGCCCAAAGATTTAATTTCTACTATTGAATTTCATGAATTTCCAAGTGGGATTACACCCAAATTACTTTATTAATGATTTATGAGATTTGAGTTGTTCAAGTTTAATATACAAGATTATTTCATCATTTTATTTCTTAAATTGAGAACTTATGCCATGAGTTGAATATAGTTATTATGAATTGATGGTTTCCGAATGATTTGAGATAAGTGTCATGATTTAAGCTTTTCTATGAGAAGTTTGATTTTTGAATATATATTGACATTTGAGATTGAGAGTCAACAATGAGTTCTTTGATGTTTTCTTAAAGTTTTTGACATTTGATATGAGTTAATGAGCATGTACACTTGATGTTGAGAAAGATTGCTTGAGTTTGAGTCGAGTTAGGAATCCACAATTATTTTGATTTAAAGATGAAAAATATTTATAATTTGGTCTCTATGGTAGACCCTTGAGTTGATTAAGGTGGATTTCCTAACGCATTCTGAGCTTAAGTATGGGAGTAGTATTTAGCACCAAGCGGGAAGTGTGGGTTTAGCGCATCCTACTTCCCCAGAACTACGAGCCACCATAGGATTAAGATTAAGGGTCAAAGGCCAAGACAGTGATCACTAAAGTTAAGGTTCTACTCTGATGGCAAGGATAGAACAGCTCTCCCCAACGTGGGCAAGACGTTGGACTCCATATAAGCTCACATGGCTTATATCGGTTATAAAAAACTCCCAAGTCCATAATAGTCCAAGTTTCATGAGTTACCGAGTCACTCTAAGTCACGAGTCAAAGAGTTTGAGTTGAATCCAATGGTTCATGAGATTTAAGAAGCACGTGTTATTATTGATGATTTATGGAAACTATGTTTCAGGTAATTCAAGCGAAGAGAGTTATTAGTGTCAGCATGCATGATTTTCTTATACAATTATGATATTATTTAAAATGTTGCCTGCACCCCCACATACTCAGTACATTCCCAAGTACTGATTCACATACTCTTCTGTGTTCTATACTCCCTCGTGATGTAGGTTCAGGTGCTCAGTCTCAGCGGCGACAGTGATTTTCGAGTACCTCCATCTACATTCCTGTAGTTGGTGAGTCCTCATGGTTCGAGGACCTATGTCCCTGACTTTTGATTTTACTAGCAGATGATTACTTCTTTTTAGTTCAGTACGAGTCAGTTGGGGATCTGTCCCAATGGCTCCTCAGTCTTATATAGCAGAGGCTTGGTCAGACTAAAGTAAAGTGTCAGTATGTACAGAATTTCAGTATTGTGATTGTACAGGCTAGTTTTTTATCTTATTCCAGTATGTTCATGATATGTCATTCTCTCTTATTTTAGCATGACTATTGTCAAAGTGAGTTCTAGAAGTGATGATAGGCTTAGAGGGTTAGCTTGAGGTCGTGTGTGGCCTTAAGCACCGTGTGACATCTCGGGATGGGATCTTGGGGCGTTACAGTTATACACTCTATTGTATATTAAGGTGTGTATTACTAATACCTCAAAATCCATGGCATTAGTAATGCAATGGATCTAATGCATGCATTAACATGCTTAAAGACCCTATTACCCCTCAAAAAAATTTCCGCATCTTTTCCAACATATATATTGAGGGTATTATGTAAAAAAAAATTTTAAAAATTATGTAATTCATATTTTTTTTAATACATCGAACCAAACACTGCATAAGAAAAATACAAGCATAACTAATACAAGCATTACTAATACACCATATTTTGCATTATTCTTATACACTCTACCAAACGACCCCTTAAGGGGGAAAGGGGAATGAGAGCTGGGTTACTTTTATGTTTTAGCTAGGCTGGGTCGAGGCTGATTGGGCCTGGGGAAATGGGTCAGTTTCAGGTGGGCTGGGCAGTGTATGGATTGAATAGGCTGAAGGCCACTGGGCTTGGGTAATGGTTTTTGGGGTTAATTATTGGGTTGTTGCTTAAGAATTAAAAAATGAAATTGAGCTAAGTGTACTTGGGCTGGGGATATTGAGTAACAAAGGGATTGAATTTAATAGCCATTTTATCTTACAATTCAATCAATTGGAAAAAGTTAAGATGAAATTAACTTCTAATTAATTTAATAATTTTCTCAAATTCAATAATTTTAGAATAAATCTTAAATAAAATACAATTATATTTTATTTCTTTTTTTTTCAAAAATAATAATATAGTAATAATAAAAAAAAATAAAAATTAAGAAACTAATTATATCGTCAATTTCTTATTTTCAATCAATCTTAAGGAAAGTAGAATATTTGCACTTTTTCAATCAAAATAAATTCAAAACAATTTCTTTAACTGATAATTATATGATTTTAAACACAAAATATATTAATTTTACCAAAATTCAAAAGGTAAGGTCAAAATTTATTTCAAAATTACTAAAAATAAATATTTTAAAACTATTTAAAATTTCGAAATTCAAAAAACCAATTTGGAATGTGGAGGGCAAACATTAGGTGTCAACAATACTGAATAGAATTCCTAGCAAAGCAATATCTAAAACTCTATACGAGTTGTGGACTTGTAAGAAGCCTAGTATTAGGCACTTGCATGTATGGGGATGTCCAACCGAAGTAAGGGCTTATAAGCTTAATGAAAAGAAGATGGATTCAAGAACTGTTAGTTGCTATTTTGTAGGTTACTCAGAAAGATCAAGAGGTATTAAGTTTTACGACTACTCGAATAGATCCCTTTTCGAGACAGGGAATGCCAAATTTATTGAGGATATTGATTATAGTGGGAGTAATCAAAACAAACAAATTATTTTTGAAGAGGAATTTGATCATATTGATTCTAGTGAAAATGACCAGATTATTTTACCAAATGTGTTTCAACTTGTAACTTAGGATTATGAAGAAAACGTAACGATATTACCTCACGTTCAATAACCTCAAGTTGAAGTGCCTAAAAAAATATAGCAGAGAAAGGAGAAATGTAATTTCAGATGATTATGTTGTTTATCTTCAAGAACATGATTTTGACATGGGATTGGAAGATGATCTATAACCTTTAGTCAATTGAAATCTTATCAAAGTTCTACTAAATGAATTGAAGCCATGAAAGATGAGTTAAAGTTTATGAAAGAGAATGACATTTGGGATCTTGTCGAGTTACCACAAGGATCGAAATCAATTAATTATAAATGAATTTTTAAAATCAAGCATGATTTAAAAGGTAACATCAAAATATATAAAGCATGCCTAGTTGCTAAGGGATTCACGCAAAAGGAAGACATAGATTTTAAAGAGACATTTTCACCAGTTTCATTAAAAGACTCCTTTAGAATCATTATGGCACTTGTAGCTCATTATGATTTAAAACGACATTAAATGGACGTAAAGACTGCATTTCTCAATGGAGACATTGAAAAAATAATATGTAGGGTGCAACCAGAAACCTTTGAGTCTCAAGATTCAAAGCACCTTGCATGTAAACTTAATAAGTCCATATATGGTTTAAAACAGACATCCCGTCAGTGGTACCGAAAGTTTGATCAGGTGATAACCTCTTTTGATTTTAAGAAAAACACCGTTGATCAGTGCATATATCTCACGTTCAATGGGAGCAAATTTGTTATCCTTGTGCTATATATAGATGACATTCTACTGGCAAGCAATGATGTAGATTTATTGCATGAAATTAAGAAATTTCTGTCAAGTAAATTTGAAATGAAAAATCTTGGTGAGACGGTCTTTGTTCTAAGTATAGAAATCTGTAGGGATCGCACTAATAACGTTCTTGAACGATCGAAAAAGACTTATTTTGATAAGGTGCTATGTAGATTTGGCATACAAAATTGTGCACCAGGAGATACGCTTGTGGCAAAGGGTGATACATTTAGTTTGCGCCAATGTACAGATTTGGACATAGAGAAAAAGAGATGGATAAAATTCTATATGCATCAGCAGTGGAAAGTCTCATGTATGCACAAGTTTGTACGCATCCAGATATTCCATACATAGTAGGAATGTTGGGGCGATATTTAAGTAATCAGAGAATAGATCAATGAAAAACTGTAAACAGGTTATGAGGTATCTTCAAATAACTAAAGATTACATGCTCACTTATCAGAGGTCGGGTCATTTATAGATCGTATGGTATTTAGATTCAGATGTCTTGATAGTAGGAGATCTACATCAGGTTATGTTTTCATGATGGCTAGAGGAGCTATTTCTTGAAAAAGTGAAACAAACATTAATAGATTCTTCTACAATGGAAATCAAATTTGTGGCCTACTATGAAGCATCAAATTAGGGAATATGACTAAGAAATTTTATCACTAGAATACAAGTAGTCAGTGGCAAAGAAAGACCATTGAAAATTTATTGTGATAATGAGTCTGCTGAGTTATATTCGAAGAACAATCGAAGTTCGTCAAAGTCAAAACATATAGACATTAAGTTTTTGGCTGTGAAAGAAAGGGTTCAGAGAATTTTATGTTGATTAAGCATACTATTACAAACTTGATGATTACGGATCCGCTCACGAAGGGTTAGCCACCTAAAGTAGTTTCATGTGCATGTGACTCATTTGAGTGTTGTCAAATTTGGTGATGAGCCATATTAGTATGAGTTTATTATTTTATTTATGCTATTGAAATGTTAAAGTTTATTTTCTACACAGACTCAAGTTTATGAAATCTATGAATTTCGTGTGTTTATTGATAACTCTATAAAATAAAGATATTAACTTTCCATTGCAGTTTTGTATAAGGTATAGAAAAGTGATTTTGGACTATTAAAGTCATAAGGTAGGACCATTTGGGAATAGGCATGACTTAGATCATTTTACATGTAATTTTCTTATCTAATCATTGTCATTGCTATTGTTGATTGTTGTGACCGTTGATGGATTTAGTTTCGAATAGAT
This sequence comes from Capsicum annuum, assembly GCF_002878395.1. Lineage (NCBI taxonomy): Eukaryota > Viridiplantae > Streptophyta > Magnoliopsida > Solanales > Solanaceae > Capsicum > Capsicum annuum. The sequence continues at coordinate 75,736,206 of NC_061112.1, forward strand.
GTTACTTGTCACACCCCCTTTTTAACAAAAAAGATTGATTTTAAGTTTAAAAGAGTTTTTATTATTAAGTGACAAAAGATTAAAAAAAAATTCGAAAAAAGACTTTTTACGATTAAACTGAGAGTCGCCACTTGTTGTCGCGCCCTATTTCGAACCGTTCGAAACAGCATACAACATGTGGTGGGATTTCGTGACTCTTGGATTTTGAAAATTTATTTTTTAGAATCGTCACCTAACTTTTAGGAAAATTAGGAGAAAACCATCTTTATGTAGAAAACTCTGTTTTGATCTTTCGAAAACATTTAGAGATTCTAAGAGTTTTAGTTACTCGAGGAATAGGTATTAGGCACCCCTCGGAGTCTATCCGAAGATAGTCCTTACACTTAGTTTAAGAAAAATCATTGATTTTATTTATTTGCGAAAATAATGGTAAGTACATATATGTTTATCAAATTTAAAAAAAAAAAACACAAGGTACATAAACATATTCTTGTGATATATGAAAAGTAACATAATTTATTACCAAAATAACACACATATTTTTTATATAAAAGAAACATGAAAGTGAAGCGAAAAATTTAGCATTAGCATTTTTCTTGTACCAAAACTTAAAGTTTTAAAATTTATACAGTTTCATGATGTATAAGTGTGTAAAAAAAATTATGTGATAAAAGAGAATATCGTTAAGAAATATGTAAATATTATTTATTTATGAATTATCATGTACATATGAAAAATTATTTATTTCGAAAACAAGTGTATGCAAAGTGCGTTTCTCAAAAAAGGGTAAAAGTATATAAAATATTGGAATACATTAATGCATTAATTTTGAGTAGATAAAGACTTACACACTAAGAGGGATCGCACAATTATTCGTTTATTTGTAAGTATTCATTTATTTGTAAGTGTATTTTAAAAGGGCTAGTTAAGAATGGACAAAAATAGTAGTAGAAACAATATTTTGCATAAGAGTATGTCTACATGTACCTTGTGTCTTAATCCCGTTTGGATTTTTACTAAAGAAAAATATATCTAGGGATAGTGTAAAAAGGGTGAATAAAAAAGTGATAAAATATTCATATCATTTAATTTACTCAAGTGAGTCGGAATTGATAAGTGGTTTCATAGAAACACAAGTATGAATTATTTGTATGATCGTATCAAAAACTTCTCTTTTGTTTTAAAAAAAAGTGTTGGGGTTGCGACCTTATTTATTTTACACAATATGAGGACAACCATTAATTATTTTGAGTTACTAAAATCCTTTTTATTTAAGAAAATCCATTTGTCTAATCATGTGGTGATTGCCAAAAGGGTTATGATGTTATCTTATTCGGTATTCCGAAGGAAACCCACAAATTATAAAGCAATATAAACGAAGTAAAGCAATAAAGCTTCAATAACCAACAATAACTAATTATCGTCTCAAGTTTTAACCCAAATAACAACATAGTATTATACTAAATAAAGAGAAGGAACTAAGCAATACTAGACTCCTAACGAGCTTGAGTTTTCAAGTATATGCAATCCCCAAGCTCTGCGATCCTATTAGAGATTGACCCGATAGTTGAATCAAAATAAATTCCATTGCGAAACTCCAACTACCGAGTTCACATATAAAAATAAAAGGATAAGAATTAGTAACTAATCAGATAAAGATGCATATAAAAAATGAAACGAGATCATGCTTTGAATAAAGGACTTTATTAAATAGCACCTCGGGAACCAAATGCAAGCTCAGCTCATGATTTCATGAGCCAAGCAAAATTAAAAAACACTTAGAAAGGCGAAACTAGGATATTTAACCCCTTTCTGGATGCGGAATTAACAAACAAAACACACAACAACCACACCTAAATTTTGAGCCAGAAACTTACCCAAAATGCTACAAAAGATGCTCACAAACCAACCATAACATATGGAAGGACAGAGTGACACAAATTAACAAATATCATGTGATTAAATTGAGAGAAATATCACGCACTTGTAAAATAAATAATGAACATAGGCTCCTATGATCGCATTAAAATTCCTGCAACGGTCCAGACTCCGAATTCTAAGGGAGACTTTGACCACCAAAACCAAAATACACAAATGATGACCAAGCTTTTCTTTGCATTCATTAACCTGGGCTAGACCAACCTACCAAAACTATAGTCTTTTAAGTCATAAGTGAGCACACATATATATATGGATTTATGGGACTGTGCTAATCATGATGAATACTTGCCAATCCATCGCAACCTTTGATGGTATTATACATGTATAATGGCAAATCAATTCAAATATTTCTCAACTTTCTCACATAAAAAATGCTAAAATGACTGCCTAAAACATTGTCGTTCAATATATCCAAAGACAATGTGAACATATCTCAGAATTAACGAGAGACTTTAGAAAAAAACGATGTTCTATAACTTAATTTGCAAAAAAAAAAAAAAAAAACGAACAGCCATGTTGAACAAGATGAGCATTTATATTCAGGAAGCCAGAATAGGTGAGGGATAAATGAGTAAAAAAGAAACAAAGACGAACTTATGCAATAGATTAAGCACAATTCTACCTTCTCTATTTAAGTTTGAAACCTTTCGAGATATGTCCATAACTCCCCAAACTATATGTTTTTTTTTACATAATAAAACATAGCAGCCCCCTAAAATCTTTAACTTGAAGCGAAATAAATCTCATTCACTTATCCTTATTGCACCTTTGAGCGGAGAAAGACAAAATAGAAAAGAAAATTTTCAAATCGTGACATGTTTGGATGCAAAACAAGCACATGACGAGATTAAATGAAATGATGCTTTAACCTTCTTTAAAGTAAAAGAAACAAAGACTGAATTCCCGTTATGGATACACAAGTAGTAATAAAACAAGAGCATGATCAAATCATTCCATAATAACTTTGAATATAAAAAACATGAGAGTATAATCTATGGCTAAACTCGTCACTGTCAAAATTTCTAGGCGAATTCAAAAATTAGGTGGGAAAGACACTTTAAGACGAGATTTGCAAAAAATAAAATGACTAGTAATGCTAAAGAGGAGATGCGTCACACATTTCAAACGCTTAGATACAAAATGACACTGAATGAAGAAAAATCATCCTCCGACTTGATTTCACTGAAAAAACAACAATACCAACACGGACTCAAAGCCCGGACAAACTTTTTTTCAACAACAACCATATCAATTTGATCGGAATACATACAACCAACCCAGGCTCGCAAGCGAATCCGCTTATGCAAGAATGGCAGCAACGACATGAATTTGACCAAACTAAACGATACACATGAAATTTGCAAACTAGTTGATTTACGTCCTTAATTTTCGAAGGAGAACATAGCAACCGCACCTTCCTTCGCCATAACAAATTAATACGTAACAAAACAGCCACGAAACCATCACATTAACACAACATCGGAACCACTTAGCCTCCAATTCCAATTTCCAGAAAACAAATTTCCCAACTAAGTTTTCCCACTTTCCTTTATTATTTGTTTTTCTTAAGAAAAAACTGTTCTGCCTACATGAATACACCACAGAGTAAACCTCTACATACTTACAAGCTTGTGTATTCATGTGCGAGACAATTTTCGAAATCGAAAATTATATTCATTCGTGAATCTAAAAGAAGACAACATCAACGATATGGATTCCAAAATAAAACCGCACACCAATGGGACGAAAATAGATGGACTAGTAACTAAAATTAGACGAGGGAGGGAAGTTCGCACCTTACGTTGTGCAGCAAATCATAGCTTTTCGTCAAGTATTCCGGCCACTCAGACTCGAGTTGCAAAATCAACAGAAAAAATCAATGATTCTAGTAACTTCGTTGGTGGATTTCTAGATTTCAAAAACTAATTTTTCCTTCTTTTTTTTTCAACTTTTGGACCCGTTTTCACTTTCTTTTTTATTTCTCCTCTTTTTCTCTCTTGCTTCTTGCTTTTCTCCCCTTTTCCAAACTTCACTGGTTTTTCCTTACTTTCTCACAATTTTTTTCTTAATTCTTTTCTTCTCCTCTGCTTTATCTTCCTTGTCCTCAAAGGGGTGGAAATCCGGCTATTTATAGCCAAAATCCGGACTTTAAAGTCCGGATTTGAGACAACAAATAAGTAAACCGCGGGAGAAACAGAGAATTTGAATTTTTGAATTCAAATCTCTAAAGCAAATCCATCGATTTCAACCTTTTCAGGCGACTTGTGGCGGATTTGACGTTAATGACGAGTTGTTACATCATTTCGGGTCCAATTTTCCTGAGTTTAGCGGGTTTCGCAGGTCTGGAATGACAAGATGGGATTAGTTCGCGTAGGGTGAAAGCCATGGCTGCCTATGGCTGCCATTTTTGTCGATGAAGAAGGGAAAAGAGAAGAAAGAAAGTCCATGGCTGTTCGTATCGTTGTTTTGAGAAAGAGAAATGGGTCAACGTATGGGGGAATGCGTGTATTGGGGAGTGTGGAAAAGCCATATAATGGGTTGTTTATGTTGATTATAATTTGGACCGTTCGATCAAAAATAAATATTTTAAAATAAGAGTTCGGAACCAAAATATATCAAGAAATTAAAAAAATATTAAATATAACATATTTTTAAAATGGTACCATAATATGCTTAACTCAAAGAGAGTTATATGCATTATTTTTAACGAAAATGAGCAAATAGAGTTAAGTTTCAGAAAATGTACATAACTCACTTAATAAATGAGTTATGCATTTTTTTTTAAAGAGAGTTATGTAAAAGAAGTTACATAACTCTATTAAAAAGAGAGTTATGCATTTATTTTTACATAACTCATTTTATAAGTGAGTTATGTAACATAAGTCACACAACTCTCTTAAAAAGAGAGTTATGCACTTTTTTCTATATGGCTTACTCAAAAAGTGAGTTATATAATAAAAGTTACATAACTTATTTTTTTCTTTTACGTAAATATAATAAAAATTATATAACTCACTTTATAAAAACTTACATATTATGTGAATAATTAATTTATCTTTTAAAGTTTTATTTTTTTTAGAAAGAAGGCTAACTATTACGAAATGGAGAGAGCAAAACTCACTGATTATGTGAGCTATTCAAATATAAAATAAGTTTAAAATAATGAGTTATCCATTGAATATAGCTTGGATAACTTTATTAGTGATATGAATATGGTGCAAAAAATATATGAGTTATGCAAAAAGTTGATATGTTCATCAAAAACGTTTGTCAGTCATAAAAGTACCATCAGAAAAAAATGTAAAATTTACAAAAAATGAGTTATCCTTCTTATTTCTATAAAACTCACACACACACACACACACACATATATATATTCCCTCAGTTGTAAAAAGAATGATTTAATTTGACTTGACATGGAGTTAAGAAAATAAAGAAGACTTTTTAATTTTGTGGTATTAAATTAAAGATATGTCAAATATACCAAATTGTCCTTCAATATTGTGGTCTTAAACATGTCATGTGGAAAGTTAAAATTAAAAAGTTACTAAAAGGGAAAAGGGGTCATTCATTTTGAAACGAACTAAAAAGAAAAGTAGGTCATTCTTTTTTAAACAGAGGGAGTATATATAAATTCAGTCAACGAATCATCGTCATTGATAATTCATTCTCCATAATTTACCAATCCTTGTGATGAGAACGAATTTGGATACTGTCCAACTATAAATAAATTAAAATCATCATTTTTTATTTTCATTCTTCTAAAAATAGATTCTACAAAGTCTCTGTAACCAATTGAAATTGGATACTTGACGTTAAACTTAGGGGAGATACTATAATATATTATATTTTCCTCGTGAATAATTTTGACATCCCAAAAAAGTGCAACTTTAACACGTTCAACATTCATTCTTTAAGCTTGATTAAGTTTTGAAAAGAAAGTCGAAAGAACAAGTTTGAAAAAGAAGAATTGAATTTAAAGAAGAAAAACTCAATTTCAAAAGAGGAGTTGAGTGAATAAAGAATGAAGAGTCTAGAATGTATACTTGTGTTTAAATAGGAGAAATATGAATGCTGGTAGAAAAAGTTATTTACATATAACTCATATATTTTTAGAGTTATACTCTTAGAATGGATAACTCACTTAAATAGTGTGTCATGCATTTTATTTCTACATAACTCATTTAATTTGTGAGTTTTATATGATAAATGTGAGTTTATATATATATGTGTGTGTGTGTATGTTAAATAGGAGAAATATGAATGCTGGTAGAAAAAGTTATTTACATTTAACTCATATATTTTTAGAGTTATACTCTTAGAATGGATAACTCACTTAAATAGTGTGTTATGCATTTTATTTCTACATAACTCATTTAATTAGTGATTTTTATATGATAAATGTGAGTTTATATATATATGTGTGTGTGTCTTATCACACATATTTTAAGAACTATATTCAATGAATAACTCATTTTTTTTATTTATATTATATTTGAATAACTCACATAATCAGTAAGGTTTGCTCTCTCCATTTCGTAATAATTAGCCTTCTTTCTAAAAAATAAAACTTTAAAAGATAAATTAATTGTTCATATAGTATGTAAATTTTTATAAAGTGAGTTATATAATTTTTATTATATTTACGTAGAGGAAAAAAATAAGTTATATAACCTTTATTACATAACTCACTTTTTGAGTAAGTTATGTAGAAAAAATACATATAGAAAAAAATGCATAACTTTCTTTTTAAGAGAGTTGTGTGACTTCTATTACATAACTCACTTAAAAAGTGAGTTACCTAAAAAGAAATACATAACTCTCTTTTTAATAGAGTTTAACTTCTTTTACATAACTTTTTTTAAAAAAAAATGCATAACTCACTTATTAAGTGAGTTATGTACATTTTCTGAAACTTAAATTCGTTTGCACATATTATGGTACCACTTTAAAAATATGGCATATTTTGGTACTTTTTTTTAGTTTCATGACATATTTTGGTTCCGAACTCTTAAAATAATAATAATAATAGAATATTGATATATATAT
>NC_061112.1:75743295-75746769 GCF_002878395.1 Capsicum annuum
TATATAAAATGTTGATTTAAAATGTGATTATTTTTATCTGTTCGATCTTTGATCAAGATGGTTCGGATTTAATTTTAAAATAAAGACGGGAAGAAAGTAAATACGTAAGTAAATAAAAAAAATAAATTATATATAACTATATACCTATAATGATAACTGAAAAATTTAAAATCCCCAAATTGAAAAGTAATCAGCGAATCGGATTAATTCGTGTTTATTAGAATGAAATTTGGTGTTCTTTGATGTGCTTGAGCATTTAATGCACTAATGTTTGAAAAAATGACCAAAATCTGAACCGTCCAATCATTTAATCAAATAATTTTTTTAAAAAAATAAAATAAAATAATTAAATATATAAGATACATATAAAAAATAAAATAGTTGAAAATTTTGAACCTTTGGATTAAAGTAAATTGACGGACCAGATTAAATTGTATTTGTTGAGGTGGAATGATGAAGCGGACATAGAAATTGAACTGAATTTTGGGCAAATTTTTAAACCTCTTGGCTGAAGTTTATAAATAAAGTTGGGTTTAGGTGAAATAAAAAAAAAAAAAAAAATTGAAACGGAGTTATCGTTGTCCCGAATACTCTTTTCTATTGAAATTAATTATGTCGATGCTCCTTACTACCCTAAAATTATTTCCGGCATAACATATATAAATTATATAAATAATTTAGTATACACATCCGATTCAGTAATTTGTAATTTTAATTTTTAATTTTTTATACATTAACAAAATATACGTATAACAGGGACAATATTGATATATGTGCATATATGAGATTATAATAAAATATATTATATTAATACTTATATACTAGACTATAACAAAATACACACATATACACGTAATAAAAAATGTGTATATTATGAAAATATATATAGTCACAATATATAGCGTCTAAAAAAGAAATAAAATTAGAAAAACGCGAATGTGATTATCAAAAGAGAGTTTATTTTTGAAATTTTGATGCTGAAATAATTATTTATATTTAATCAATATATTTTATCATATGATAGAAAAATAAACTCTTTTTTATTCTTTTCAAAATTCATAAGGATAAAAAAAAATATGAATTTATTTTGAGAAATTATTTAAGGCCAAGGAGCATCATAATTAAAGGAAACAAAGCAAGCCAAAATTGGGTGTCAAAACTTGGCATAAAGCTGGTGTGCCAATCACCTTTGGAATTTTTTTTTTCAAAATAATTTGACTCTTTAAAACTGGTCCATGAGCAAAAATTCTGATTAATGAATTCTGTTGATTAGGGGAAAGTGTCAGACACCCCTCGATCCCGTGATTTGCCCACAATCCCTTCGTGGAGTATATCGGCTAGTATGACACTATAAAATTCATAAACCAACAAAACACACAACAAGAAAACAAACAACAAAATAGTCAAAACTGCAAAAAAAAAAATAGTGTCCAGTCTAATTTAATACAGACCAAAATAAAAATGTTGAAATGGAAAACCTATACTATTCTAAATAATCCTAACTAAGCTCCACCCGATGTTCCAGGCCTTGATCACGGACCGCCTTCATGTACAACTCTCTCGGAGCGTTCCCCGGATAAATCAATATAAGTAACCTTGGGGCATTCCCAGGTCAAATGAGTACAATTGAGAGAAAATACGATATAAACAGAAAAATCAAACATCCACACCTTCAATAATAGAGAATTTCTAAAGTTTCCTACCCAGTCTACTGTTTGCCTACCAAGTTCCAATTTAGACATGAAATTATTGCCTTCTTCCGAATTAAACAACCAACAATGAATCGACATAAGCCAATATTCAATTTTTTAATTTTCAATTCCCCTCAAAATATTTATTTTAATTCTCAGTCGAGATATCATTTCATCATACAATCCATAACCAAAGGAATCAACAACAAAGCAATACCAAACAACTATTCATCACTAACAAGGATCAACCAACACATAATGTTCAATTCAACACATCGAATATAATAAATAATGAGATAAAAAGAGAGAGAGAAATTGAACCTCGATTTGAAGCTTTCGAATTCAATACTACTCGAATAAAAGATGAAGTCCGCATCTAAAAAAAAAACCTCGAGTGAAACCTCAAACCACGAATTCACCAACTTAAATCGATAACCTCTACTCCCAAAAGACTCAAAACCAAGAATAAAACTCAAGTGAACTATCAAATTATTGAATTTCCGAATGCTGATTTATGGTTTTGAATTTTTGATGGGTGGGTATGTTTGTGAATGGATGGAATTTTTGATGGGATTTTTTGCTGGAGAGGGTCAGTTTTAGGGTGCGTTTGACCGGCTAGTTTCAGGTGGGTTTAGGGTGGTTTGGCCGGCCGATTATCGACATTTTCTGGTGAGGGTTGTTTCGGTCAGAAACTGGTGGGCTTAGGGACATTTGGTTGCCGAAAGAGATGGCAATTCCGACGAAAATTACGTCGGAACAAGCAGTTCTCCCCTGTTTCATTCAGTCTCTCAATATCTCTATGTTTTTTCTCATATTTTCCCTCATTTGTCGCGCTATTCTCTGGTCTCTCTCTCAGTTTTTGTACACTTGCCGATTTTACTAAGTGTGTGTATGCATCGGTATATGTGTGCGCGTCAATCCCGTGAGGTACGTATTGTTGAGGGTGTGTAATGGTGTATATGTGTGTACGTGGGTATGAATGAAAAATGGAGGATTATTGGTGCGCATGAGAATTTTTCACCAATAAGACTCTCTCATTTTATTTTTTTTCAACCCACCATCGTCTTACGGTGTCCGTGAGAATTTTTGCCTATAAGACTCTCATTTTTATTTCTCTCCTGATTCCTTATGCTAAGGAAAACAAGTAGTACCCAAAATGTGTCATCATATCCATTGAATGCTTAGCCTTAAACATTCTTAAAGATGGATCTGAAGATCTTTCTTTGGTTGTAACTTGAATTTTGGATAGGGTTGTAGAGAAAGGATGGCATGCAGCTCAAACGACACTTGAAGTGGGATGAAACTAACTTTTAAAATCGACTCAAACAACAAAGATTGATTCATGCCCCAGTTTCTTTTGACTGGGTAATTCTAAATTGTTTATTTGATTGGACCGAACTTAGAGTAGGGCTGCCTACGTATTTCACTCTCGAAATAGGAGAATCAGGTCAAACATAGTTTCGAAAACTTGTTCTTTTGCTTGATTTTGATTTCTTTTCTTCCCTTTTTTGACTCTTTTTCTCTTTGAAACCGTTTCTAACTTTATTTTTCTTGACACTCTTCTCTTTTCTTTCTTTTTAACATATTTTTTTTCCTTTTTTTTTGAAGCTTTTTGACTCTATTTTTTCACTTAACATTTTTTCTTGAATTTTGTTGGCTCTATCATAATTTCAAAAGAGGGGTATGAAAAAAATAGAACTAAAGCTCGAATGGAGTAAACAAAGAATGACACAATATTTGGATAACAAGATGAAATGCCTTCGTCATATCAATCCTTGAAAAT
>NC_061112.1:75749769-75765980 GCF_002878395.1 Capsicum annuum
TAATTTCAAGGTTAGTAATTCCTTATGTTATTTGTCTTTTGCTACTATTAATATAATTATTATTTGAATTTGAGGAAAAATAATTGGTTTGAAACCATGCATTTATATTTCAAATTTATTCCTCAAGAACAATATTATCAAAAGGGATGATAGTATGTTGGGTTTAAATTCCATCAATTTATGCCTAAGACGCCTTTATATAGGTAAGACGTTGAGTTTGAATCTCAATGCACCATATTGATGATATTATGATGGCTAAGGCAAAATAATGTGTTTTTAATGAAAAGTCATGAAATATATCACATTGAATATGCTCCATTCCATGAAGTGAATGTGGTAGCAATATATGATAAGTCTGAAATATGACAACTTACTTCATTCTTGAAGTGCATGTGATAACAATGCATAATATGTCTGAAAGAAGACTAGTGATTGAATGCATGAATTTACGTGTGAAGGAACAATATGATAATGATCATCAAAAGTGATTATATTTTCACACGCATATTATGACCGTAAGACATGTTAAAGAAAAATTCTCTACATCATATGTATGCTTCGATTTGCTCCTGAAGTGGCAATATTATGAACGGGGTTATAAGCTATCATAATTTGATAGGCTTAAAGCATAACTATATTTCATTCCTTGGGAATATAAGAAGTTTTTTAACGCAACCGTGTACTTGATTGTGATGATATCACAACTCACCTCTAAAAAACGCAGAATAACTGAGAAGAGTTATTTTGAAATCTACTTCTAAAGTAGAAAATCTAAAATGTACTAAATAAGAAAATACATGTCATGATAAACTTGGAGTTTACTACTATAAATAAGTTCATAAGTTGACATGAACAATTGCGACATTTCGAAAATATGCATTTTGAGTATTGGACATGTAATGAAGAACTAGAAGATTCTTCAAAAATTATCTATGTTGTTTGTTCTCATGATAAGTTAGTCGAACCAACTAATTTTGGGATTAGATCCCTTAAAATTTGAAAAGTATAATAGGTGAATAAGGGCTCATTCACCTATCATGTGATATGTTAAAAAGATGCATCAATAAGATGATCACATGTACCTTCATTGTCAACCTGCAGCTTGACATTCATAAAATTGCTTGCTCAGTAAAATTGAGTTAAGAACATAACTTTCAGATTGTATAATCAAGACAATTCATTTTGATGATGATAGTTTGGAATTGAATGCCTTCGATAAATAGCTAAATCATTGCTAATGAAAACAAAGCTTCATGTGTTGGTTTTAAATATAATATGTTGCATACAATAACACTTATATGCATTAGACAAATAGATTATAATTATTTTTTCCCTCTCAATTGGTTCAAGGTCATGAACCAAATATTCCATCTAAAATTTTTTATGTGCGGTATACGATTAATGAATATATTTTGATACACAAAAATGGATTCCTCAAAAAAGTAGAGGATGTATGTTAGCTTTCCTAACATAACGGAGAGATTATAAGCAGCTATGAAATATGTTAGGAATTATCATCAGATCCTCATTTAAAAGATAATTCAAGTCAATTGTCAAAAGCATCTCATATTAAGCTGCAAGTACTCTTATTTTGTGTCCCAAAAGGACAAAATCTACGTATACGTAAAGCGTGGTAGACTAATCGATTCCAAATGAAATAATCCTTGAAATGAATAAGGGGCAAATAATCATAATAAGAAGGCAATGTGCTCGAAGAACCTACGACATAACACTTCGTGAAATCTTATGAGAGATTCAAGTATCGAAAAATAAGAAGGTGATGAGATCTCAAAATGTTATGTCACACTGTGAATCGATACAAAATGATATATCATCAATATATTTGACACAATATTAGCACAATATAATGAAAGATTACGAGGATCTGAATTCTACGTTTATTTAAGCATGCTGACATAGAAACATTTATCAAATGACATGAAAGGATGCATCTTAGCTATGTGTTCATATATAGGGATATTATCATATCTTAGATATATACAAAGCAGTCTATCGTAGTCACTTCATCGAATCATGCTGAAATAATAGCTATTCATGAAGCAATCCGAGAATGTGTATGATTGAGGTCCATGATACATCTCATTCAAGAAAAATATGATTTGAAATGTGACAATGTACCCATAATTTATACAGAGATAAAGCAACATGCATAACACATCTTAATAGAGTATTCATAAAAGGAGATAGAACGAAGCACACTTCATCAAAAATTTTCTATACACATGATCTACAAAAAAATGATAATATTAACGTGAAACAGATTCATTCAAGTGATAATGTGATTGACTTATTCACCAAGTCTCCTCCAATTGCAATTTTCAAGAAGATGGTACATAAGATCAGGATGCAAAAGTTCATTGATATTCTCATCAGAGGGAGCAAATACGCATTGTAGTCTTTTTCCCTTTCAAGGTTTTGTCCCACTGGATTTTCCTTGTAAGATTTTTAATGAGGCAGCCTATATGCGTATTGTTAGAGATGTGTACTTTTTTTTCTTCACTATATTTTTTTTCCACTAGTTTTTTTCTAGTAAGGTTTTAATGGAACACATTATCTATCAATTAGGCATTCAATGAGGAGTGTTATAAATGTATTTACATTATAGTGAATGTCTATATAGATAAGATCTATCAAGATCTAATAAGATCTAGTTGATATCTATCAGGATTTGAAGTATTTATTTTTTAGTCAGAAACTAGAAGTAAATTTTCCTATAAATAGAATGACTTCCTTCATTGTAAATCATCCTCAAGGATCCCAAGAGATTCTCAAGTGAAATAAGAATTACTCTCTTCTCTTTACTCTTGTTCTTCTTTATTCTCTGTTATTTCATAATAAAAAGACAATTTTGTTAATTGTGAAGTGTTTTAATGAAGGACAAAAAGTTCAAACATCTAAAAGGTCCTTCACACATTATATATCTATCTATCTCTATATATATATGTGCGTGTCCCTTATTTTCTAATGTTGTTTATACTAGATGAAAACAAATGATGAAAATTAAATATAACAATCTAAGTTTTTAATTGCTCCTTTTGTTTATTTGATTTTGACTTGACATGAAATTTAAGAAGGTAAAGAAGATTTTTGAATCTTATTGTACTATTAAATTTAAAATATGTTTAATGCACCAAATGTCCTTTGATTCTGTGATCTTAAACATGTCGTGTGAAAATTTAAAATTAAAGAGTTTTTAAAAAAGAAAAAGAGATATTTGTTTTTTTGAAACATAATAAAAAAAGTCTAGCCAAACAAATTGAAATGAAGAATCTAGGAAGTTAACAATTTGAAATATATTATTCTATTAAATCAACATAGCAACACAATAAATTCGACTCAAAAAACATGATAATTCTATATTTTTGAAGCAGCGATAATCTTCTCTTTTTGCAATATTTTTTTAATTTCACCCTTTCCTCCCGGACTCTTTAAACCCTAAAAAAGTTATTTTTTTTAAAAAAAAAGCTTTTAAAAAAGTTTCATGCTAATTTTTAGCTGCACAAATGTCCTATTAAGGAGGTGTGAGAGGTTAAAAATGGTGAGTCTAAGGACAAATCTAAAGAGATCCCGAAGAAGTATTGACGAGATGTGATAGTTATGATCACACATCTATAGCTTATCAATGACATGACCTTATATATATGAAAGTCACAAATGACCTTATATATATGAAAGTCACAAATTAAGGTAGAATACTAGTAGATAATCAAGCTTTGTTAAGTACTAATTTCTGTTAGCTACCATTTTTTTTTCAATATTGAAGCCTACTCGCTTTTTTTTTTATTTTTGGACCAAAACTGTTTTACTCTTGGTCACACCAGATAGGAAGCACAGGGCTATCCTTCTTTCAATTACATCTCTTTCCATATGTATAAACAATGTTAAATGTTGTTGTTCATATGTATAAACAATCATGACAGCACAATATATATAGAAGAAGAAACAAAGGATTAATGAATTTTTTCCTGATTTGCTAGAAGGGAAGATGATATCATTCAAGATACCATATAGTACTAATATTTATTGTCTAATAATACCAAATCTCTTGCTCATTAAAAATTCCAAGGAAATAGCATTCCCTACAACTCATGAATGTCTTTCCGAGATTGTTTGAATATATCTCTAACAGACAAAATATTGTTTGTAGATATGTTCTTTACTTCGGGTCTCTGGCGTTTTTCATCAGTTGTGTTATTTTTTATTACATCAATTCCCACGACAAAAATATGTATTCCACTTGCAACTCACAAATCCTCATGCCACTTCCAACTACACAAATCCTCATGTCACTTCCAACGAGAAAAATCATCATGCATTGGCGTGTTTTCTTCTAAGTGCTATTGCCACTCTCACCTCGTTTTTGCTCTTGATTCTACTTCGTATTGATGTCGAAAGAAATAGGGAGTTCATATTACCAAGTAATGGCAAGCTGGCTGACCCATAGGAGCCTTTTTCGGGGCTCCTTGGCTGGCTTATCACTACAATTGAAATTTTGGAATACATGCTGAGTGCCATTAGTTGCTTTATTTTCGGAGTATTCATACTCCTTTTCCAGGTGGTTGTGATTCCATTGAACACTGATTTGGGTATCTTACAACACTGATTTGGGTATCTTACAGTGTGTTACAGGCGTTGTAGTTGGTTTCTTCTATGAGGATTTGAAGGTTGGAGCAAAAGAATGGGTTCTTATAGCTGGATGCATTTTTACATTTTTGCTGTGGGATTTAGGGCGTTCTTATATCGATATCTCATACTACGTGATGAGCGTGACAAGTTGGAAACCAGGAACGGACCTATCATTCGATTGAGGGAGCAATTGGCGGATGCTAGACGAGAGGTCTCTGTAGAGGTTGTGAAAGTTCAGAAACTGAGCGGTGACTTAAATACTGTTAATGATAAAGTTAATACTTTAGATGAACAAGTGAAAGATCTTAAAGAACAACTAGAAGCTAATAGGGTTCTACTGAATGAATCGACGAACCAGTTGACCCTAGCAAAGAATAAAGCTAAGTATGAGATCGAACAGATTGCTAAGAATAGACCCTTAGATAATTTATGTTACATAAGAAAAGGAATACTCCAAAAATAAAGCAACTAATGACACACAACATGTATTTTGAAATTTCAATTTTAGTGATAAGCCAGCCAAAGAGAGCCCCAAAAAAGGCTCCTATGAAGTCAACCAGCTTACCTAGTGATATGAACTTCTTATTTCTTTCGACAGCAACACGAAGTAGAATCAAGAGCAAAAAAGAGATGAGAGTGGCAATAGCACCAAGAAGAAAACACGTCAATGCATGATGATTTTTCTTGTTCGAAGTGGCATGAGGATTGGTGCAGTTGGAAGTGGCATAAGATTTGTGTAGTTGCAAGTGGCATACGGATTTTTGTCGCGGGAATTGATATAATCAAAATAACACAAAATAGTACAACTGATGAAGAAC
Source organism: Capsicum annuum (assembly GCF_002878395.1). Classification (NCBI taxonomy): domain Eukaryota; kingdom Viridiplantae; phylum Streptophyta; class Magnoliopsida; order Solanales; family Solanaceae; genus Capsicum; species Capsicum annuum. The sequence goes on from NC_061112.1 coordinate 75,755,235, forward strand.
GCCATAGATCCGAAGTAAAGAACATATCTATAAATAATATTTTGCCTGTTAGAGATATATCCAAACAATCTCGGAAAGACAAAGAATTCCAAGCAACCAATCAGTCTTCCAAAGAAAAAAGTACAACTCACCAGCAAGCTCTAGCCAATGCAATAGCATTATTATGAGGAACCAAAGAGGATGGTCAACTCATCAATAGATTTCCCAAGCTTGAAATTAGTTGAAGAATCTAGCAAGAATTTAGTGAACTCATCAAGCAAATCTGGGTGATCGTTGAAAAGTACGGCAACCTAACCATTAAAAAAGAAGAAGAAAAGAAATAGTTACAAATTAAAACATGAAGATCATATAATAATATTTGTGTATCCAAATTAAAAATGGTTTATCACCTCATGGTAGACTTCATAGCTGTTCTTATGCTCCTCCCTATACATCTTCAAAATGTCTAAGAAGGATATGTACACATGATCATTGTTTCGGAAACGTTCCTGCATGAAGTGACAACCCCAACAATTAAGTTAAGGACTCGTGTTATCTATCTATATTTGTACTATTTATTAATGATCAAATTGATTAAAGATCCGGTGATGTTAGGAATGCAATGAGTTCTTAATTAATCAGAAGTTCATTCTTTCTTTGTCTGACGACATAATTAAAGGACATAATTAAAGCAGTAACTCTCCTTTTAAAATTCTCAATAAGAAATATTTCAAAGTACACACTTTTTCTTGTTCTTTTAGTCTAAATATTAAATTTGGAAGACAAATGCTGAAAATACTACTGCTTTAGAAACAAATTTTTAGAGATATACGTTTAATGCATGCAGATAATAAAAAAAAAAGGGAAGACAATTGTTATTGAAATCAGAAGGCAGGAGAATAACCTTTACTTTCTCCACAAAGCGGACAGCTTCTTCAAACTCAGTTTTACACTTCTGCCCTTTGTCTTTCTTTTCTCCCTTTATTAACTTGGAATTAGTATGACCATCATTCGACTTAGTCATTACACCTACAAGATATCCAAACAAAAGCAGTAAACCAATCAAAATGGAATCACATATGTATTATGTGACACAAGTTTACAATTATGAAGTTCAAGACTTACCAGCTCAGTCATAACACACTATAAATTTATTGAAACCCTTCATAAGATCAGGATATTTTCCAAGTGTATGAGCAACCTGAAATGAGTAGAGCATGCTTTCAAATCTATGATGCTTAAAAAACAACCACCAGACTGACTTGCATGCATCATTTAAAAGACTTTAGTACCACGGAATTCTGTAAAAATAGGATTCAGTAACCCTGTTTCTTCCTTTTGTTGGTCAAAAGAGAGGACAACATACCCAGTGAAATTGAGATCTAGGGAGGGTAAAGTGTATTATGTAGATCTTACCCCTACATCTTGGGAGTTAGAGAGGTTATTACTAATAGGCCCTCGGCTCAAGGAAAAGTATATCAAAGCAGATTGAAAAAGAAATGACGGAAGTGAAATCATGGCAATGTATTGTGGAAATATGACAAAGCATTACGAAAAAAGGAATAGTAAAATAGTGTAATAATCTAAGATCAAGAGATGGTGGATAGTAACAAAAATCAAAAGAGAGGACATGTTTAGCATAAATAGATCTATCCCAAGTGACATAACAATTTTGCAGTAGCGACCGGTAGAGCAATCCATATTGCCCACAGCAATGGTGCTTCAGCCTTTTTAACCTTTTTTTCTCAATTGTTGAATTGAAGTTGCATAAAAGAAGAACTGACAAAGTGTCTTCCCACAGAGGTCGTTGTAGCTTTTGTAGTAGCAAAACTTTTCTCTTCATGATTGGGTGTGGCCGTGTGGGTTGTTCAGTGTACTGTTTTTCTAGCCTATGCTTTGCATGAACATCAACCAAACCATAGATAGCAGTAATTATAAACAAAAGATTACCATCATATAGGAGCAAAAAAGATAGATTAGATGCACTATACACGTATCAAACTTTGTAACTGCTCCCTTGTGATTATTTCTCTGCTGTAAATACGGAGGCATTTTACGAACGCCTGATAATCAGCTGGACTTTGCAGTCTTCCCTTTACCACTTCACAAAAAATAAATCCTTTACTATATGTATCTGCCAAAAGCAAATCCTATTAAAAGCATACTAACCAAACTCAGCAACATGGTGCTAAAAACAAATACATATACATCAAGAACATCACCAAAAACGAAGTGAAACAGACTGAAAATAAACCATGAGCATTTAGCAACTCTTAGGGAAGAATAATAATAATTATCATCCTTTAGGTTTCAGCATGTGACCGGACGTTAAAAAAGGAGCGCTTGTAATTTTTTTTAATAACCGTGGTGTCTAGGTCAGCTTTCGCGCACCTTGACTAAATGCACGAGATATCTACCACCTCCCACCAGCAACAGATATCAGCTAACTCTGTCTACCAAGACGAGGACAGATGGGAAGAATCACCTAGTATTTTTATGATATTATAGAATATTAATCATGAAAAATTCTGATGTCTTCCTGGAGATTGTTTTTAAAAAATTTCAATTGCCATCTTGTTTCATAATGACTTATAACAAAATAAATGAAATGAATCATAAAATCAGTTAAGACTTTTTCGGCTCATTACACCTGCATGGGATCCCAACTGCAAACCAGGAACCAATCAAAATGAGTTATATATATATGTGAGACACAACAATTTTTCCATCATGAAATTTCAAGACTTACCAACTCGCTCATAACGCTCCAAAAGTTCATTGAAACCCTCTACAAGATCAGGATATTTTACAAGTAACTCAGCAACCTGAAATTGGTAGCATGCTTTCACATCAATGATGCTTAAACAACAAGAAGTCCGACAGAATCCTGTAAAAACCGGAATTAGTACCGCTGTTTTTCACTACTGTTGGTCAAAAGAGAGGACATGTTTAACATAAGTGGCTTTAATACTGCCTACAGAGAGCCCAACCAAACCACAAATAATAATATTATAAACAAAGATTATTGTAACATTGGAGGAAAAAAGGCTTGATCAGTTGCCTGATAGATGTACCAAACTTTGTAACTCATTCCTGATATTACTCTTGTGCTATAAATATGGAGACATTTTAAGAATTCCTGGTAATTAATTGGACTACGTACTTGCTCTTTTACCTTTTCACAGAAAGTGAAGCCTTTGCCACACGAATCTGACAAATCAAGCAAACCATATTAAAAAGCATAACCAAATTCAGTAACAGTATGCTAAAAACAAATGCATAAGCCAAGAACTTTACCAAAAAATTGAAGAGAAACAACCTAAAAAGAAACCGTGAACATCTAACAACTTTTGGGAAAGAATAGTACTAATACTCAACCTTCAGGTTCAGCGCGTGGCTGGAATTTAAAAATGAGCACTTGCGATTCACACTGAGTTAAAAACATACTTACAAATAGATTCCTTTTCAATCAGTGTCATCACCAAACCATAGAGCTAACGGTGGAAGATTCTAATTCAGCACATCAGATACAGATCCAGACAATGCTAACCATGAACTCACATTTCAGGACATCTTCAACCTCCGGGAGATATTTCATTTTATCAGTCTGATGCTGCTTGCTTAGGTCTTCTTTATTCTCATTATCAGGTTCTTTATAATCCTCATTATGAGTTCTTCTGTCTCTATCTTCAGTGGTTCTTGAAGTTCTTGGCAAGAATCTAGAGAACTCATCAAGCAAATCTGGATGGTCATTGAAAAGTACAGCAACCTACACATGATATGACAAATGGTATTAAACTTAAAACATAAAGATCATCTATATTATTTATGTCTCCTAATTTTAAAAAATTATTACCTCATGGTACACCTCATTGATTGCCTTGCGCTTCTTCCTATACATGTTCAAAAGGTATAGGAAGGATTTGTACACATGAACATCACTTTGGAAACGTGCCTGCAGGAAATGATAACCCAGAAAATAAGGACTAAAGTTCTCTAAAGAAGAAAAGGAAGACTTATATTTTTTAACAGAAAGGTAACAAAAATGTAACCTTTACTTTGGTCACACAGCCTATAGCTTCTTCAAACTCAGTTGTTTTCTTTGGAGACCTATCTTCATCCCTTAGGGTTATTTCATAGCCATTGGGCAAGAAAGTGTTGAATCCAAGGATCAATCCAGAATACCCCTTACGAGAATTTCACTCTTGCTATGACACCAACAGTATCAATCCTGTGAAGAAAAATATCACAGACTTGTGGAATAAATCCCATGTAATTCATCAAATCTGAATAGGAACAAGAATGACATTAGGCAAATTAAAGTAGCAAACCTTTTAGCCTTGAAGTCTCTCAAAACATCAAGGAATATGCTATTCTTATGCTTTTGGCTTTGAAACATGCCCTTAACTTCCTTTAAATATGACAACGCATCAATAGCTATCAACTTTGGGTTATTAGCACCAGCTCCGTCAGCACTGCTGCCATCATGACCTCCGCCACCCAGACCACTTCCAGGAGCTTGTGATTGACAATACCTAATTCATCCAAGAAAGGAACAAAAAACTATATACATCAGAACAATAGCCATAAGTAGCCAGTCAAATACATTGGTGCAGAACCAAGGGTGTGGTTTAACAGTCGATGGAGTGGGTGAAATTATGGGAGACCATAACTCAAATTCCAATAAAGACAGAAAATGGGATTATCAACTATACTTGAATAGAAAAACCAGCCAATCTACTTGGTCTCCCGTAGTAACTTGATAAATCTTAATATTTGAGATGCTCACAAACTTATAATGTTCTTAAATTAATACATACATTACATACATAAAAGTAGTGGTTAAGTTACATTCTGATTTTTGTGATCCACTTTAAGCGAATACTTAGGTTAGGTTAAGCTGAAAGCAAAAACCTTGGATAGTGCATTCATAATTGGTAAAATCCCCTTGGTTAAAAGTATAAGAACAAACCATAGTATACGAATAAACCATATAAGCAGGGGTTTTGTTGCCAATTTTTTTTTTGTTATCGTAAAAATCACTAATTTACTAATTAAAATTATCAAGAATTCAGAAAATCAAAACAACTAATTTACATAAAAATAAAAAAGTGAAAAGAGCTTACAATTCTCCGATGGAAGAAGTAGTTGGCCGCTTAAATATAACGTTACCAGATACATCGGCTCTCAATCGCCCATGCTGCAAAAATAGTACAACAACAACATGATATAAGAACAAATAACAATCTCTAGAAAAAATTAATCAACATGAAGAATTATTAAGGATCCGTTTAACCATAAAAATTATACAGATAAAGTGAAAGATTTGTAGAATCTATGGTCAAATGCTACTGAATATCTATACCTGTTTTACTACCCTGTAACGGCGGAGAAAATGATGTGGTAATTACCCAGTAACATCACTATATATATATATATATATATATATATATATATAGATGGAGGATTGTATGCTCCTTTACTTACATATATTCTTGTAAAGGGCTGGGCCGGCTCGACTTGCCTGTATTTAGTTCGTTTTGCTAATTGGGCTTGACTCGCCTCGACAATGTAAGAAGCCTGATTAAGCTCGACTCGATTGGGCTTGCCTAGACACCCATACCTACTACTATTATAATAACAGGGAATGAATATTGCATATTTCTTTTCACCATCGGCAAATGTTATTAATTCTTAATTGCTTCTCTTTATTAGGTATTTTATAAAATGAATTCATAGGTACGTGTATTGTGCATGTACCTTGTTTTAATACAAAAAACTTATCATTAGTGAAGTTCCTAGTTCATTTTCCTAGTTGCAGTACATAATGACTAGAGGTTGACAAAATTAATTATAGGTGCAAAAGAAATCATCTTCGAAGTTATGACGTGCGTTCACTTGATCTAATATGTTGAAATTGATGTAATGTATCTATAAGAAAATCTCTATGAAATTTAACGCAAGAAAATCATACAATCATTCAATAATTTGACGTAGATTTATAAGGAGGGTCAATCGAGATCACGGATTAAATTTTTTTTTTTGATAACCATGGTGTCCGAGCCAGCTTGCGCGCACCTTGACTAAATCCACGGGATACCTGCCACCTCCCACCAGCAACAGGTTACCAGATAACTCTGTCCACCAAGGCTAGAACAGATGGGAAGAAAATACCTAGTGTTAGTGTTTGTCTCTACTGGAAATTGAAGCTGAGACCTCATAGTGCTCATCCCAACTTCATTGAACCACTAGGCCACACCCTTGGGTGCATCACAGATTAAAATTTATAAAACCGCCTATTGTTGTTTGGTTGATTGTTACCTACTCCTTTGTCTAACTTTACTTCTACAATACCACAAAAAGTATTACTCACCAATGCTCAGTTTTGCGAAGGCCCTTCGAAGATTGACCTTTCTTTCTTTTCTTCTCGCGCTGATTGTTCATATATTCATTTCGTTCTGGCTAGCGAAATAGATACATTCTGGGAATTCTGAATGATAGAAAAAATAAAACAATAAACATCTACTCCAATTCATTAGATAACAAAAAAATGGCATCTAACATTTTTTGATCACAAATTTACACACACCATATATCAACTAAAAATCACTGATTTATCAAGAATTGAACAAATTCACCCATAAAATGCATCAAAACAAGTATCTACATAAAAAATAGAGTAAAGCATTTTGTACCCCCTAAACTTGACCAAATTTGCTACGAGACACTCCAAATTCACGGGGTCCTAGTACCCCTGAACTAAATTTTTTTCAACCTTTTTAGCTGATGTAACATTTTTTTGTCAATCTTTTAGCTGACGTGGCACTCATTTTATGCAATAAAGGTGCCACAACAGCACAAAAATGTGACAAAAATACGCTAAAATTAAATTAAGGAGATAATAGGGACTCATGTCAAGTTGGGGTGTGTCGCAGCAACTTTGACAACAATTTGAGGGGTACTGAATGCTTATCGCCAAAAAATATACATATATACCAAAGACAAACAATTGAACAGAACACAACGAGCTTACAACTAGGGTGGGCATAGTATGGTATATATCGAATACCATACAAAAACCAAAATTTTATATACCGCGGTATGGATGTTATGGTATTTGGTATGGTATTTGATAGGAGTTTTAAATTATTATGGTATATGGTACTGTATTTGGTATTTATCGTATATCGTATTTGGTACCAAAGTTTTTTAATAATATATAAAACTCAAATATATTATATTTAAGATTATTAAATATATTTATATGTTATCCATTAGACAATTTGAACATAAAAGTAACTTTTACTCAGAAATAAATTTTTTGGAAAGCTTATTATTTCGAAGTACTATGCTTAAATTTAAGTAATGTTGTTCAGAGTTTGTATCTTGGATTACTCAACTGTGATTAAAATGTTCTTTTTATGTAGATGATTCACAAAGATAATTGTTAGTCTGATATGATTGTGACGTTTTTAAGTTTTAAAGTCATAGTTTTTCTATATGAATATATGTAAAACGAAATTAAATAAAATATGATTACCAAATTATCGTACCATAAAATATGAATTTAAAAATACCGAACCATACCAAACTAATTTGGTATGACAATAGTATTGTTCTTTTAAATATCGAAAACCAGAGTTACCCCGAAACTGAAAATACCATACCATACCATGCCCACCTACTTACAACTCCACGAGAAGAACTAAATGGCGGCTTAAATGGAGGCGGAGTCATGCTGCAAAAACACAGCAAAAATACCAACTTATACAATCAAAAAACACCCCAAAAAACTGTTTTTTTTTTTCAAATTTGAGATTCTCCTCGGATTTTCTGAGGAAGAAAAAACAAAAGTCTTAATAGATCTATCAACAAAAAAACACAAACAAGTTTAATCAATTCTTTAGATCAGCAAAAAAAAAAAAATTTAAAACTTCTTTGATTCATTTTTGCTCTACCTTATTCCTCTTTAACTCCTCTAGGACTTGCAAGACTTCAACACACACAAAAGTTTGAGAAGCATAGAGGTAAAAGGCGAAGAGGTGAGGGAAAAAAAATAATTGAGAAAAAAAAAGTTGTTGCTGTATATCTTTTGTAACGCGAGAAACAGTTCATATAAAATAGTAGTTGTCAGTTTATTGACTTCAAACTTAGATATTTGATATTTGTTTAAATAATAAAGATAAATATAATAATTAAATTTAATATATTTTGTAGAATTTATTTAATTAAATTTAATTTTTATAAAAAAAATAAAATCGATCGATATTCATTTACCATTTGTGTAAATTGTAATAAAATAATATGATGATATAGATATAAAAATAATATAAATAAGTCTAATATAAGTTGTCTGACACTCATCTACTATCTTTATAATTTTTGTCCTGATTTTCTTACTAAATTTAAATTTTTTTTTGGAAGGAAAATAAAAGTAACTATATACACTCATCTACCACCTTTATGTTAGAATTTTTGCCCTGATTTTCTTACCAAATTTAAGTTTTTTTGTCCTGATTTTCTTACCAAATTTAAGTTTTATTTTTCTTGGAAAGAAAATAAAAGTAACCATATTTACTTTTACTTTTCTTGAAAGAAAAAATATAAAACTTATTCATGTTTGGCTAATCTCTTTCTTGGAATAAAGGTTTTGGAACCCTGTAAATAGAAGACTTCTCATATCATAACACAATAGCATCCACAATGTAGTCTTTAAAGAGTCTTTGTTTAGGGGCTCCCAATAGGTTTAATATTTTTCGATATTAGGTTTTATAATATGTAGGCCGATTGTCCAAAACATATAATAATTTAATGCTTTTTAGTATTGTTTTCTTTGTCGTCTAATTTATCACCTCATGACTTGCAAATTTTAAGCTTTCGCATGATGCCCTCTTGATTTCGAACCTAACAAGTGGTATCAGAACCTACGGTTCAAAGATCCAATGATTTGGTAAAACGAGGTTGAAGACAAGTTCAAGGAGGAGGTTCAAATAAATTTGCAATCAATTTGATGATAATGAAGATTTTTGTCCAACTACATGTGGAAAACAAGTTTCAATTATATTTTCAACATTCCTGCTGCTACATCTTTAAAAATAAAAGCAAAATATTAATTTTTAATCCATTTTTAACCATAATATTTTAAACTTTATTTTTAATCTTGGCAAACAACAGTTATGGAGATTATATCAAGAACAAGTTCATGCATATGATCTGAAGAAGGTGGATAATGTGAAGAAAATCAAGCCAAAAAGGGGAGATTTGTTAGGATTTTTGTCCCGATTTTCTTACCAAATTTAAGTTTTATTTTTTCTTGGAAGGAAAATAAAAGTAACCATATTTACTTTTATTTTTTCTGAAAGAAAAATATAAAACTTTTTCATATTTGCCTAACCTCTTTTTTGGAGGAAAGGTTTTGGAACCTTATAAATAGAAGACCCCCTTCTCATATCATAACACAATAACATCCGCAATGTAATCTTTAAAGAATCTTTGTTTAGGAGAGATTTCTTTCAATAGGTTTAATGTTTTTCGATATTAGGTTTTATAATATGTAGGCTAATTGGCCAAAACATATAATAATTTAATGCTTTTTAGTATTGTTTTCTCTGTCGTCTAATTTATCACCTCATGATTTGCAAACTTTAAGCTTCCGCATGACGTCCTCTTGATTTCGAACCCAACACTTTAAAGTATAACAAAATAATACGACAATAGAGATATCAAAATAATACAACTAAACTTTACCTTTACACCGAAAAAATTCTCAAAACAGAAATATAAAAATAATACAATTAAACCTAACCTTTGCCTAAAAAATTTCTCAAAGTCGACTAACATTCATCTAGCACTTGTAATCTATGACTTGTAAACTACAATAGAATAATACAATAGTGATCACAACGCTTTCATTTTGATGAAAATAATATAAAAATTTTGACTCTAAAGAATGACTTGAATGAAAACAAAGAAGATATATATATACACACATATGTTAAATTCTATTACGTTGACAAAAATAGTGAAGAAGTTGAGGGTTAGAAAATTAAACATTCATCAATCTAGACATGCAATCGAAGCAAGTTAGATGAGCATCAATCATATTTTCCAATAAGTAAATCAGTTTCTTCTCTAGTTTAACGTGCATCTCAATATTTATAGAAGTATTTCCTTAATAGAGTCCTATTTTTAGAAGTATTTTTCTATTCTATTTTAGGAGTATTTTTCTAATTGATCGAAAATATTAATTGATTTCTTCCATATATTTTAGGAGTTTCATATATTTTAGGAGTTTAACTAATATAATAAAAATAATTAAATAATAAATTGAAGAAAATAATGAAAAGACAGTTTTGTCTAAAGGGAGCCTTTTAATGAATGACAAAAAGTTCAAATCACTTTTTTAGGGGCATTCACATTTTTAATATATTAATATAATATATTATTATTAATATAATATATTAATACATTAATATATTATAGATTATAGATAAATAAACGTCTTTTGATTCTCATATGTATTCTAAATTATAAATTTACATTATTTAGAATATAAGTAAATTTTAGGAATTAATGGTTATAAAATATTTCTATGCTGTTATGAATAATCTTTGTATTATCCTCATCGGAATACGTTGATAAAGTTATTATTAGTTTCTCTTTTCCTTTTCCATTTAGAATATAATTAAAAAGATTCTGAAGAAAATTTACTATACAAATTGAAAAATAAAAATATCATAATTTTAAAGAAGGCAAGGAAAATAAAGA
>NC_061112.1:75768980-75782149 GCF_002878395.1 Capsicum annuum
TATGAGGGTAAAAGTAAAATTAGTATTCAAAAAAGTTAATAAGATAAGGGAGAAGAATGGGTATTATTGAAAGCGGGAGTTTGATTTTTAAAGTAAAATTGAGGATGGCAACAACATTAGTACTATAATTGAGGAATATGATATAGTAGAATAACAATAGTGATACTAATAAGTTGAAGAGGGAGTAGACAAAGTGCTCTAAGCTAGAAGCATATTCTCGGATAGGAAAGAGAAAATCACGCGACCTACTAATCTTTTATCCTAATCCTCGACCTTTATGCTTTCCTATCTAGGTCATGTCACCATTGAGCTAAAGATCGACGTATTGTGTCACCTCTCTCGAATTCTTTCTCAGTTTTTCTTTCTTTCTCCTTAGACCTATCATTGTCAGTCTCTCTCACTTTCTTACTAGGACATTTTAAAGTTTTTTTTACATGCTCGAATTATATCAGTCTTGTTTCCACATCTTATCCATCATCAGGGCCACCTGTACCTTATCTTGCATATCTTCAACTTAATCTTATTAATCTTGGTGTATCCAAACATTATATTGAAGCATCCTTGTCTCTGCCACATTAATCTTCTGAACGTGAATTCTTGACTGACTAATACTCTGCCTCATACATCTAGTTGTTCTAACATCTAATCTATAAAACTTACCTTGAATTCTTGGTGTCATATTCTTATACTGTAGGGCACAAGCCTCTATTTCACCATCCCGTTCTAATACAATATGTGACATCTCATCAATATTCTATTTTATTAAGTTATTGACCTTAGATACTTGAAACTTTCTTTCTTTGAAATGACCTGTGTCTAAATCCTTACTTCCCATTGATCTCATATGATGAATCATTGGCTGATGGCCGGAGAGTAGAAAATGTTTTTCAAGAAACAATAACAACATACCCAGTAAAATCCTAAAAGTAAGGTGTGGGGATGATAAAGTGTACATGGACCTTACCACTACCTCGGGGAGGTAGCTAGGTTGTTTTCGAAGGACCTTCATCTCAAGTGTAGCAAATTTAGGTACAAAGACGAGGAACCCAAGGCAAATAATATGACGACACGGGATAATGCAAAATCTATCATAAAAAGAAATAATCAACCACGAGGTAGTGTGGTAATCAATCAAAGCATAATATATGACAACAAATGCAAATATAATGCTACTACACTATGACTAGTGCATAATAAAACTCCTATACGACTAACCTTCTACTCTAATGTGCGTCCTCCATATTTTCATATCTAAGATCATGTCCTCGGTAACCTGAATATGGGACATGTCCTGTCTAATTATCTTTCCTCGATACTTCTTCAACGTACAATATTCAACCTCTCGCATCTCCTGGCTGGGGTTGTCTGAATCATGCCATATCATATGTCCAAATCATCTCAATATCGCTTTCCTCATCTTGTCCACCATAGAGGCCACTCCCACCTTATCTCAAATAGTCTCATTCTTGATTCTATCACACCTACTATGCACACACATCCATCTCAATATCCTCATTTCTATAACATAAATCTTCTGAACATAGGAATGTTTGACTAGCCAACATTCCATCCCATACAACAACATCGATCTAACCACCACTCTATAAAACTTACCTCTAAGTTCCAGTAGTATCTTCTTATCACACAGGACTCTGAACGCAAGCCTCTACTTTATCCACGCCGCCCTAATATGAAAAGTGACATCATCGCCGATGTCCCCACCACCTTGGATAATAAAATCAAGATATTTGAAATTAACGCACTTAGGGAGAGCCTGTGCGTCCAGCCACACTTGCACGCCTTCATCTTGTAACCCCTCACAAAATTTGCACTCCAAATACTTCATTTTGGTTCTAGTCAACTTAAACCCTTACGCCTCTAGAGTTTGTCTCTGTACCTCCAACCTATCATTCACTTCACTACGTGTCTAATCAATCAGTACTATATCATCTACAAATGACATACATCAAGACACCCCATCTTAAATGCACCGCGTCAATACATCTATCACCACCAAAAAGAGGAATGAACTAAAAATTGATCCGTAATGCAACCCTATTTTCATATAGAAATACTCCGAATCCCTTCCTACTATTTTAGCCCGCATTTTAGCTCCATCATACATGGATATTATGCCAAGAAACATCATACCAACCATCTATAATAAATTTGATAATAGTACCATAAAACTGGATATTATTTTGACAACACAATTGAGCTTAAAGGAAATACCAAACATCATAGGAAGAATCAGTCCTATTCATTGTTTGTTAACCCTCATTTTAATTAATTATATGCTTGAGCATACACAATTTTTTGGGAATTCCTAATAAATAATAAAGTATCTTCTACCCCTTCCAATTTCCAACAGAGAGAAAGGATTATAAAATTAGGTAAACAATGAGAATAATCATAACTTTTGAACTTTCTAGTTTAAGGATTATTGACTTTCAAATATTTAAGTATTAAAAATGAATTTATTAAGCAACTTCAACTCCGATTTTAAAAATCTCAATTAGGTTACTAACACCCAAAAAGTTTGGACTTAAGCCTAAGTGAATGTCTTGCATCCCTCAGCCCAGTCTGTCTTTAGAAAATTATATGAGATGACCTCAAAAGTGGGTAGCTTTGACTTTTTATCTTCCATATGAAAAATCTTTAAAGACTAGCCTTCCTTCGTTTTTATGTATAGTACAAGTACTTTTTTGTCCCTCTACATCTCAAATATTTTTAAACTTTTCATTCTCATTTGTCTCTCAAGTTCTATGTTAATTTTTTTTACCTTAACTTTTATTTTTTTTTCTTATTTTAATTCATTTGTCTCAATTTTTATTTTTCTTTTACTTTTTTCTCATTTTTCTTTTTTGTTTTCTCAAATATTATTTATTTCTTCATTTCTCTCTCTCTTTTAAATTCATAGCCTCAATCTTTAATTTATTTATTTTTTATTTTTTTCTTTTTCATTTTTCTCAAACTTTATTTTTATTTTTTTTCTTCTCGTGTTTGTTTTCTCAATCTTTTTTTTAATTGTTTTTTTGTTATTTATTCTTTTTTATCTTAACCTTTTTTTTTTTTTTTTGTCTTTTTTTTTCTTTTTTTCTCAATATTTTTTTCTTTATTCCTCTATTTTGTTTGTTCTCTTTTTTCTTTTTTCTTTTTCTCAACTTCTATTAAATTTTGCTAATAAATAAAAAGTTGAATAATTCGCGAAGAAATCTTCTGGTTTTGACATCAAAGCAAATTTTAGGGCATGACTTGTTGTTAGAAAGTTCTTTGGGATAAGTCTTGCCTCTAAGACAAAAATTATAGAACAATTCATAAATCAAGACACAATGTGGTAATGTCAAGTCTTGCTTGTGGAACAAAAACTTGTTGTTTGAAAATCCTTAAGTCTTGCTTCTAAGACAAGAGTTATAGAACATCTCATAAATCAAGAAACAATGTGGTAGTGTCAACACTTGTTCATCGGGCATAACTTGTTCTTTTGGGAGGTTCTTGGACTAAGTCTTGTCTTAGAGGCAAGACTAATAGAGAATCACATAAAACAAGACACAATATGGTAGTGCCAACTCTTGTCCATGGAATGTAACTCGGCTAAGTCTTGCCTCTAAGGTAAGAGTTATAAAATATCTCATAAATCAAGGCACGATGTGGTAGTGTCAACTCTTGTCCATGGGGTGTAACTTGTTGTTTGAAAGTTCTTGGACTAATTCATGTCTCTAAGGCGGGAATTATAGAACATCTCATAAGTCAAAAAAGATTGTGGTAGTGTCAACTCTTACTCATGGGGCATAACTTGTTGTTTAAAAGTCATTGATTTATAAAACATCTCATTAATCAGGACAAAATGTGATAGTGTCAAAACTTGCTCATGGAGCGCAACTTGTTGTTTAAAAGTCCTTCGGCTAAGTCTTGCCTCTAAGGCAAGAGTTATAAAACATCTCATAAATCAAAACATAATGTGATAGTGTCAACTCTGACCCATGGAGCGCAACTTGTTGTTTAAAATTCCTTCGGCTAAATCTTGCCTCTAAGGCAAGAGTTATAGAATACCTCATAAATCAAAACACAATATGGTAATGTCAACTCTTGCCAATAGGGTACAACTTGTTGCTTGAAAGCCCTTTGGTCTAAGTCTTACCTCTAAGAGAAGAGTTATAAAACATCTTATAAATTAATACACAATGTGGTGGCATCAACTCTTGCCCATGACGCATAACTTGTTGTTTGATGGTCTTTGGGTTGAGTCGTACCTCTAAGACAAGAGTTATAGAGCATTTCATAAGTAAAAAAACACAATATGTTAGTGTTGACTCTTGTCCAATATACGTAACTTGTTTGAAAATTCTTGGGATAAGTTGTGTCCCTAAGGCAAGAGTTGTAGAAAATCTCATAAGTGAAGACATAATGTGGTAGTGTCAACTCTTGCCCGTAGGACATAATTTGTTGTTTGAAAGTCCTTGAGTTAAGTCTAGCCTCTAAGGCAAGAGTTGTAGAATATCTCATAAATGAAGACATAACGTGGTAGTATCAACTCTTGCCCGTGGGGCATAATTTGCTGTTTGAAAGTCCTTGAGCTAAGTCTAGCCTCTAAGACAAGAGTTGTATAACATCTCATAAATGAAGTTATAATGTGGCAGTATCAATTCTTGCCCGTGCGGCATAATTTATTGTTTGAAAGTCCTTGAGCTAAGTCTTGCTTCTAAGGCAAGAGTTGTAGAACATCTCATAAATAAAAACATAGCGTGGTAGAGTCAACTCTTGCCCGTAGAGCATAATTTGTTGTTTGAAAGTCCTTGAGCTAAGTTTTAACTTTAAGATAAGAGTTATAGAATCTCATAAATCAAAACACAATGTGATAGTGTCAACTCTTACCCATGAAACATAACTTCTTGTTGAAAGTCATAAATTTTGCCTCTACAATGTGGTAGTACCAACTATTGCTCATGGGATGTAACTTGATTGGAAGAAATCGAAGAAAAAAATAATAAAAAAGTGAAAAAAAGAAGAAAATAAAGAAAAATATTAAAAAAAATAAAAACCAAAGAAAATAAAAAATAAAAAAATATAGAAGTCGAGGGAAGAAAAGAAAAAAATAAAGGTTGGGAAAAAAACAAAAAAAGAGACAAAACAAAAATAAAGATTTAGAAAAATTAAAAAAGAAAAAAAAGAGAAAAATAAAAAGGAGATTTTTCTTTTTTAAGAAAAATAGAAGTTGAGAGGAGAAAAGAAAAAAAGTAAGGATTGAGAAAAACTGAAAAAAAGAAGAAGAGAATTTAAAAATAGAAGTTAAGAGGAGAAAAGGCAAAAAAAAAAAAGTAAAGATTGAGAAAAATTTTTTTAAAAAAAAGAGAAAAGAAAAATAAAATTAAAGTAGAATAAAAAAGAGGAAAAAATAAAAATTGAAAGATGAATAAGTATATAGTTGTTTAAAAATATTTGAAATATTGAGGGTCAAATAGATAAAGTTGATCATAAAATACTGAAAATCGAATTACCGAACCGAATTGAAAAATTTGATAATTGGTATTAGGTAATTCAGCATTTGATATGGTATTTGAAAGTAAAATTTCAATATTTCGATAATCGGGATTGGGTTGATACAAGATATTAATACTGTTTGATATTTAGTATTTACCGAATATCAACAACAACAACAACAACAACCTGGTATATTCCTACACAGTGAGGTCTGGGGAGGGTGAAATGTACGCAGTCCATACCGCTACCTCCGAAGAAGTAGAGATGCTGTTTTCGATAAACCCCCGGCTCAAGAGAGAGAATAGTATAGCAAGGTCGTAATGCAACTTGAAACAGGATGTATAACACAACAAAAATAAGCGATAAAATAATAACAGTAAATATCAAGGAAATACAAAATAAGTAAAGTACAAGCAATACGAAATAAGAAATAGAAAAATGGATACTCTCCTAGTAGTAAACAATACACTCACAGACCTAAGAGAACTACCACCCCCACATCCTTCTAACACCTAGCCACAATCCACACACTCACACTAGCCTTCAACCCTAATCCGCGACCTCCACACCTTTCTGTCTAGGGTCATGTCCTCAGTAAGCTCCAGTTGCTCAATTCATGCCTAATCACCTCCCTCCAGTATTTCTTTGGCCTACCTCTACTCCTCCTGAAGTCATCCAAAGCTAGTCTCTCATACCTCCGAACAGGGACATCTGTGCTCCTCCTCATCACATGCCCAAACCATCTCAACCTGCCTTCTCTTATCTTGTTCTCCATCGAAGCCACTCCCACCTTCTTTTGGATAATCTCATTCCTGACTCTATCCCCTATAGTGAGACCACACATCCAACACAACATCCTCATTTCCGCCACCTTCAATCTTTGGATATAGGAGTTCTTCACTGGCCAACATTCAGCTCCATACAGCATGGTCAGACAGACTGTCACTCTGTAGAATTTGCCTTTAAGCTTAAGGGGCACCTTCCGATCACATAACACTCCCGAGGCGAGCCTCCACTTTATCCAGCCTGTTCCAATACGCTTATCGCCATCCTCCTCAATCTCGCCATCCCCCCTGAATCATAGACCCAAGATACTTAAAACTATCCTTCTTACAAACATCCTGAGAGTTCAACCTCACCACCACACCGTCCTCCTGACTCGAGTCACCGAACTTGCATTCCAAATACTCCGTCTTGGACCTACTCAACCTGAACCCCTTAAATTCCCGGGTTTGCCTCCAAACCTTCAATTTCTCATTCACACCCCCTCGCGTCTCATCAATCAGCACTACATCAACCGCAAATAACATACACCACGACACCTTACCTTGAATACTCTGCGTCAACACATCCATCACCAACGCAAAAAGAAAAAGGCTGAAAGTCGATCCCTGGTGCAAACCTGTCTTCACTCGAGTCTTCCCTCCATCGTACATGTCCTTAATAGCTTTGATGTACGCCACCTGCACTCTCTCACCTCCAAGCATCTCCAAAGAACCTTCCTAGGGACTGTCATACGCCTTCCCAGATCGATGAACACCATGTGCAAATCCCTCTTTCTTTCCCTATACTGCTCCACCAATCTTCTTACCAGGTGAATTGCCTCTGTTGTCGAGCGACCAAGCATAAAACCAAACTGATTCTCTGAAATAGACACGACCCTTCTCAATCTCCACTCAACCACCCTCTCTCCCAAATCTTCATAGTGTGACTCAACAACTTATTTATCGAATATCAAATTTCTCTCTCTCTCTCTCTATATATATATATATAAATATAACCAATCCAATAGACAACCTTATAATGTATTCATAAAAAGCAACAAAAAGAATACTACAAAGAATTTCTATTAAATATACTCTTTGAAGTTTAAACTTACATTTGCACATCTCCAACTTTAATATGGTATACCACCAAATACCGTACCAAACTGAATTTTAATTTACCAATTATCGAATTACCGAACCGATATTATAAGTACGGTATGTGATATCTACGTTCAAATACCGATTACCAAATCCGAACTTTGAAAATACTGAACCAAATACCGCCCACCCCTACAAATAGATAACTATGCTATAACAAAAAAAGAAAGGAGACTAATTTTATTAGACTATTCTTACGAGGGACGAAAAAACAAAGCCACCCATTATAAAGTCATTTATGTAGTTTACCCGTCTGCCTTGGTGCCTTTTAAGTGCACTTTCAACACCTTTTAAACACCGCTTAATACTACATAATCAATCAAATACCAATACAATAACAATAATAACATATTCAATATAATTCCGCATGTGGAGTCTTGAAAGGATAAAGTGTACACAGATCTCACCCCTACCTTCCGAAGGAGGTCCAATCAAATACCAATATAAAATGAAAATGAGGAAATATCGGGATAACATTCTTCATTTAAGTCAAGTCATGTAAAGCGGAAGCATCTCCCACTTGCTCGTGTGGTCTATTTTGTATCATTGTATGCTCTGGCAGTGAACAATTCTTAATAACTCAACTAGGACTAGTTCTCTCTTCTCTTCTTTTTTACTTCACATTTCTCCGACGGTGATTGGGTTACAAATTGGTACTTGAAATTACAAAGGAGAAAAAATGCATCATTATACAAGGTGAAGTTTATTTACTTACAAAAAGTACACACATTTGGGCTAACAGCAAACTAATAGCTATAGCTTTCCTGTGTATAGCTCTCTTGGCAAAATAAAAAATTGGCTTCCCTATTACAAAGAAAAAACTCCACTGCAGTACCTGTACAATTTAAGAAAGTTAACGTGAGACCAACAATATTCAATAGAACGGGTTAAACCTTTCCCATTGCAATATGGTTACTGGAAACTGTTCAACTTCTATGCAGATAGCAACAGAATTTTCAACGAAATTAGCAAGAAATGTGAGAAAGCAAGGAATTCAAAGAGGACTCGTTGAGGCACGTGTAGGTTCAAAAATCCGTAAGATTTCATAAGTACTTGGTTAGAAGATAAAAGTTTCAGTATCATTTGGGCTTGGAAACTTCCCAGGGAAATTTTACCTGTCACTGAACTTTTCAACAGCCTCAGAGGCGTAAAGAAGGGTTTCATTGGCTTTCTCAAGTACCATGTAAAGCTCCTTCCCTCGTGTCAACCGAGAAATCACCCAAGCACCATTTTTTGCTCTAATGCATATTTCTTGGTCTTTCTCGCAGTCAGAGCCATCACATTTAGCTCTGCTCTTTTCTAAGTCAACCTCTTCTCGGAGCTTACTCATTGCAACTAATGAATCCTGCATGCGTTATCAGTTTCTTTTTTTTAGTAACACTTAAATCTAATTTTACAGTACACAATCCTGATTACAATGGCTAAATCATCCCGCGAGAAAAGAACATTGGCAATTCACGATTAACTTTCATCAAACAAATGTTTGAGAACTTCACAACAAACTTGTCACCTGGTAAAGTAAAGTAAAACAGGCTTCCACGCAGCAAGGAAAAACGTCAGGAAGTTATATTAAACATGTCGAGACGGTGTGCATCTCACTTTGACAAAGACATTGACTGAAATGTAATTGGGGCTTAATAGGTCACCTAGTACAAGAACTCTAGGAGCAGACTTCGGTTCAATACATCTTTATAAAACGCTACCAAATAGATGTTTGTCAATAAGTGGATGAGAATTTTCAAAACAAGAAGCAATCAACCACCGAAATATATGGAAACAGTGTGCCACATAGACCCAGAACTGTTAAAAGTCTACTCTGACACAAAATAATTGGTGAACATTGGACTGTTAAGTCATTTGTGGTAGCCTATTTATTCGTTACAAACTTTCAGTTTTACTCGCTTGTGGCAGATAGCTCACATTAAGAGTGCAAGGTAGACAAAGGAAGCCAACAAGAAGTCTCCAACATATCAAATTACATGTGCTCCGAATATAACGTATCCAAAAAAACAAATTCCCCAAAATTATAGTGAATTTACTTTAGCAATGCTTAATTTTGTATAAGCTTTCCGACAGCAAGCACAAAAAACCTGCAATTTAGTCAGCTATACCCATACAATTATAATTCCAATAAAATCTTATCTTCAAAAATTCAAAAAATAGTGAGGTTCTAAAAGCTTTCATCTTCTGTAATGTCCTGTTGCATCTGCCAGTAACAAGTGTCTTGCAATACCCATATAATGTGACAAAATGTTAACAGAGTTACGGAGCAAGAGCTGCCGGAATAAGAGAGAAATAACCTTCAGCATCTCTACTATTTTCACATGCCTATTAAATAGGCACACACATGTGAACTTCCGATATAGTCAAAAAACCAAAGAAAGCACTATTTAGGTGGCCTCTTGAATTGAAATGAAAGCTTTGACAACCAAAAGAAGGAAAAAGGAAGTGATCTAACCTTTGCAAGAGTTGTTACTTTTCCAGGTGGGGATGCCCGAGAGATACATCTATCACCATCCACAAGTAAGTAGCGGTAACCACTCACATGATATGCATTCTCGCCATCCCATCCTCGGGATAGTTTCTCTTCAACTTTGAATATCTTGGGTGAAGCCTAAAATTACTAGATATGTCATGAACTGACCAAGATAATAATTCCATCATAACAATTGTGCTCGCCAAAGTACTATTAATCTCAAAAGCAGAGAATACTTTCAGCAAATAAAAATGGAAGGGAAAACCCACCAAGAATAGAAAGAAACATAATCTTGATAAAAGCACGATGACTGACATTTCAGTTAATTTCACTTGAGCTCGTATACTTGTTTTCTGGTTTTCCTTTCAAGGAAATTTGCAAAATCTTCTAGCATCAAGTGATTATGTCTTCTACTTGTGCCCACTCAACTTATGGGGATACAAACCAAAACTATAGCTTGGCTAGTTGCCACTACGAGCTACTAGTTTAAGTCTTCTAAGAAGTCCTGTAAAATCTAGAGCAACAATATACAGATGGGATATGTATTTGTAAACTAAATAAGGCGCGTAAACAACACCAAGGAAAGGAAACCCAGGACCCAAATACAGTGAGCTTGTTACTGGTTAGTAAGGAAATGTTCATATTTCGAATACAATTAAGTTGATACTATTATAAAGTTTGTCAACTAAATAAATATACACAAGGCTTAAACAGTTTTCTCCCTTCCTAGTCAAAATAATTCACTAGAGAAAAATATGAGATACAGAATGTCTCCGACTGACTCTAGTTTCTGTACACCAAGGAATTGAGTTAATAACCAATCTTAATCACATCAGACTGATTTAGTAGTTTGTAACTTCTAATTTTGACAAGGGCATATTATTTTCCTTCGGTTTGGTCTTTCAAAAACAGCCTCTCCAACTCACTACCGAAACAAAAATGAAGAATTGGTGGGACAATTTACTGTCCATGACAGTTTAAACATCCATGAGATACACAGGCCTGGGAGTTGCTATAGATCACCATGAAGGTTTAATCTATTGCCAATATAAACTAAAAGAATTCCGGTTTTCCTGCACATTGGCATTTCCCATTTTTTTGTTCATCCCATTCCCAGCTGCTACAATACAATGAACTTTTATTTCCTTGATTGTCCATTCGGCTGCAAACAAATTAGGTTTATTGCACACTTCCCTGCCAGCAATTACTCCAATATACTCTCTCCTCCACCCTTGCTAAACATCTATCTTTGAATATATACACCCCCCCAACCCCACCCCACTCCCAAAACACCAAAGAAGAGGAAATAAATACATGTTCCTGGCTTCCTCCTTATATAGGAGGCGTGAGGCATAAAAAGGTCCAAGCTGCTAATTGGTCCACCATAGCGACTTTATGCAATTACTTTCTTTTTTGAAAACTGGTTTCTTCATGTTTATGGAAACAGCCTCTCTACCTCCACGAGGTAAGGGTAAGGTCTGCATACACTCTACCCTATGTTGTAACTTCTTTATGCAATTACTTACTTTTCACATCCACCATTGTTAATGTTTACCAAATGCAGAAAATCAACAAGAACCAGGCAGATATTACTTAGCTTCTTAACCCTTATCCACAGCCAATGTAAAATTAAGACGAAAAGATTAAATTAACTCGAGGTCTATAGGAACAACCTCTCTATCTCACCTCTGAGGTAGTGGTATGGACTGTGTACAGTTACCCTCCCCAGACCCCACTTTGTGGGTATGTTGTTGTAGATTAATTAACTCACTGAGTTTTCTCTTTCAATGTTTCAAAAGAGGTCATAGAAAAGCTTTGAGATATAAAGATAAATTTAAACCCTTTGCAAGCTCTACTGCTATAAATTCCAATTTACAGAATGATGTCCCAAACTAAGCGGTCCTGATTGGAAGTCAGTGAAGGTCAAAAGAAACAACCTACAAAAAGCAAGTTAAATAAGGACCAATTTATTTCAAGAAAATAAGACCATTTGTTGTATCGACTTACATTCTCCAGAATTTGCTGCTTCACCACTGACAACCCTTGCTCCCCATTGTGTACAGATGTGACAGGAATGAAAAGTATTATGGTGAGGCTCCTATGCTGAAAGGCACAAAGATACATTCTCTCCTCTGTTTGCTTGAACAAAATTGTTGGACTGCTAGGACTCAAGCTGCCAACTTCTGTGCCCCAAATATCACTAACAAGGAAACCATCCTTCCCTTTGGACCATTTCTCATGCTGTAAGGGCCTAACAACCTGATAGCTACGAACTCCAACTGGAGAAGTATCCCGTGAACTGTAGTACGGGTCCAAAACCAAGTTAGAGCTTGTCAATAAAGACCCAGAAGCATTAGAAGTAGTGCTTCCCTTGCGTAAATAGGACCAGGAGCTAGCTCCAGCAGACAGAGCATTTGGGGTCAACCTCATGACAGTATATGTGAATAGGTTAATCAGGTCATCCTGAAAAGGTGAATAGTTACCATTAATGATTAGAAAAACATGACATTTAAAGGATCTCCGATATGTAGTTTGTTAATGCAGATATTATTGGTTTTGAATTGCAACTGCTTCTATAACAAAGTTATCAAAGATAAATTTGGAAACTGGCATAACCTGATCAGGATCGCCTAGTTAAGTTGAGACCAGCCAAGCTTGAACCACCCCAAGTTGGTTTCAACTTGGCACTAGACCGGCTGAATTCTCAAGGTTTGGGGCAAGCCCTGGACTAGGACCACTAACAGGTTGTACCAGTTCTTGGTGGGCAGTGCCAGGATTTATTTGAACTTTTAACATTGGATCTATTTAAACAGAATTTGGAAATAATCATTTTGAAGAATTTAAATGTAACTTTCAAAATTAAACAATATTAATACTGTAACATTGTATTTGTTTAATAGTTCGTAAATTAAAACAAGAAATACTTGCGGAATAATAAGTAAAATTAACAATAGCTATTAGGCGTATGACAAAGTTTCCCCGGGAGATTCTGTGGAGGTGCTTGGAGGCTAGAGGGGTTGTGGTGTACGCTAGCTCGATTCAGGACATGTATGACGGTGCAAAAACTCGTGCGAGGACGGTAGGACTCCATTCAGAACACTTTTCTGTGTTGACAGGGTTGCACCAGGGATCGACTCTTAGCCCGTTTTTATGTGCCTTGGTGATGGAAGTTTTGACGAGGTGTACTCAAGAGGAGGTGCCTTGGTATATGTTATTTGATGATGATGATGTACTATTGACGAGACTCTGGGAGGAGTTAATGATAAGTTGGAGGTTTGGAGACAGAC
>NC_061112.1:76106107-76145476 GCF_002878395.1 Capsicum annuum
TACAAATAATAACTACTCAATATATTGCTCAACCCTTCAAAACAGGTCAATTTTCTTCCCATTTACGACTACATATAGTTATTTTTTTTGACTTTATTCCCTCTTGTATCCATTGTTTTCTCTATCTTCGTATGTAACAGAGTTTGAGAAGAGTTCTACATTTGTTCTTTATCCTAAAAACTATGGGTTTTTAGTTAATGATGAAAAAGAAGACTTTTAGTTGTATTATCTTTGATAATGGGTTAACAATTTTTAGTTTTGATGTTAAAAAAGTAGGAAGCACATGAGAAAACCCTAGTTTTTCTCTCAGTGTTTTTTTGACTGTTGTAGTATTATTGAATGGTGTTTGTGGTGTTGTTGGTGGCTGTTGTTGGGGGTGTCGGTATTTGTATTTGTATTTTTGTTGGTGGTGTTGGTGGTCTTAGTGTTAGTATTTGTGGCATTGGTGGTGGTGTTGGTGGCATTAGTTGTGGTGGTGGTGGTCCATCTGTTGCAACACGTGGAAGATCTGTTGGGAGATATTAAATAGGCCTTCAAACAAATTCCCTATCTGTTCCAACTGATGGGTTATCCGTTGGAGTATTTTCTTGTAATGTGGCGTAGAATAATTTATTGAAATTTGTCCATCTGTTGCAATAGGTAGAATATTTATTGGGAGATATTAAATAGGTCTTCAAACAGATTTGGGTTCCCCATATGTTCCAACTGATGGGTTGTCCATTGGAGTATTTTTTTTTGTTATGTGGTAAGAATAATTTATTGAAATTTGTCTCGCCCTTTTTAAAAAAATTATGCAGACATCAAATGCAATGTATTTTTTGTTTTTCTTTTGTTTGTAGTTAAAAGATGTCTCCTAAAAGAAAAGAAACTGAAAGTGGAGAAAGTGGATCAACTTTCGATCACCAAACAAAAAAGGCTAGAGTACAGATAGATTCAGAGGAACTTCCAGAACAATCTCAGTCAGGGAAAAATGAAGCCGAAGAAAGTGATAACTCCTCCTCACCAATGAGGTGTGAAATAATATTGAAATTCCAGCATAATTCTGTCAAAACTATTAGTATTGACAAGTTTTGAGTTGCGATGCTGATGAATAACCCTAAAGCAATATTTGGTGATCTTGTACTTAAATATCAGTTGGGTAAACCTTTTGACGAACTTAGGAGTATTATGAAGAAGGAAAACATAGATGGACTTTTTAAGAAGAGCTGCTTTGCACACTTTCTTGAGCTATCTGGGCCCCACCCTCTCTGTTTCCCAATGATTATGGTATATGGCCTTCTCAAGCGCAGGATCATATATGTGGGGGATGATGGAGGTTCGAAGGAGGGCAGAAAAAAGATGGATGAGGTCTGGATCAACTACTATGGCATGACGATTTGTTTTGGATTGAAAGAGTTTGCCATTGTGACGGGCTTGAGATGCGATCGTCCAGAAGAACCTCCCATCAAGAAAACACCCCACAAAGGGTCCAACAAACGCAAGGTAAAAAAAAATGGGTTGTTTGGCATTGTTGGACCTAGCTACAAAGTGGAGGATTTGATGGCAGATCTCAAGAATAAAGACATACCAAAGCACTACAAGGAGAAATTGTGCTTAGTTTGATTTGTCCATTCCGTTTTATTGGAAAGAGAAATTAGGAAAGTCATAGAATGTGATTTGTTGGCACTTGCTGATGATTTTAGGAAATTCAATGATTATCTCTAGGGATAAGATAGCTACTACTTGACTGTCAAATATTTACTAAAAAAGCTAAAGCCAAAGACGGCCACATTATACGGCTTTCCTTCTGATTTCATGGTAAAATTAATCACTATTTTTACTCATTCATTAATTTATATTGAATATACTTGTGTTTTTTTTTTGCTTGCTTCCTGTTTATAATTTTTAAGCTTGGGCATGTGAAGCCATTCCTCCCCTCCGAAAGTATTTAAGGATTACCACGATAAGGCTTCTCATCTAAGGATCCTTAGGTGGTTGGCTACAGTAGAGAATAGCAAAATAAATATTAACGACGGTGATCTCTTTAACTCTCCGGATGATGTAGTACGTCTTCTTTCAGCTAAAATAATTTTCCTCAAAAAAAGATATTGAAATAGATGTTACATCTATTACGACAGATGGGTTATCTGTTGCAATGAATTACCCATCAACTGCAACTGGTGCTATAGATGGGTAATCTGTTGAAACAGACGATTCATATTTCTTAAGAGATTAACCATATGTTGCTCTGGTCTCTGAACCCTACTCAACAGATTACCCATCTACTATAAATTATGTAACCGATAGGTAATCTGATACAATATATTATCAATCTATTTTAATATACAGATCAACTATTGTGGTAGCTAGATCGTCTGTTTCATAAGTTGGTTGTGTTAACATAACCCGAGCCCCATGTAACCCAAATGACTGCAAATTATTATTATATGATTTAAATTCCTTTGGTCTTTTTTATAGGTTATGCATTCTTGGATCGTGCCTACTATTGATGAGCTGGGGATGATTTTTTTTTTACTCTGGGTCTTGTTGATACAAAAGAAGACCCAACGGTGGAGTTAATAAAGAAGAAATTAGATGGAGCAACATCCATAAAAAGAGAAGTTAGGCAAGGCCAGTCTAATGTTGAAGCTCTTCACGACCAAACTCAAACTGCAACAGATCCGGGTGCTTCTTCTGGGGGTGTTGCTGGTGGAGTTATTTGTGATGGTGATTGCCATCCTGCTGCTGCTTCTGCTACCAGTCGTGATTATAAGCATGTTGGTGCTCAGCAAAAAATAAATATGTTTGAAAACACCCCTTGTACAGGTCCTCTCTCTCACCCCTACACCGGTCCTTCCCACCCTAACAGTGGTCCCTCTCACCCCTCCCCACCCTCATGTTCTCATTGCAAATGCAAAGTGTGCAAGGAAAGAGAGGATAAACTCCTAAACAAGCTAGAGGCTATTGCTGAAGATGCCAAGGAGTTGAAATCTAGGTGGGGTGTCATACCATCCAATGAGGTGAGAGAGCCATGCACTCCTACAGTGGAGGTTAGGAGGAAAAGAAGGAAAATTAGACAAATTCTCTCCGTTCTGAAATCAGCAACAATTGCAACTCCCCTTGCTCCAATAGTTGTTGAAGTTCAGGGGCCACCGAAGAAGGTTGACATATTTGTGGTGCTTGGCAAAGAGAAAAAAATAGAACTAGAAGAATTTATCAAGATGAAGGTTCAAAAAGAATACACCATGTATTCATTTGCCGCCAAAGACTTCTCAAATATGATAAATATATGCGTGTGGTACAAGGACAAGGTAAGTTTACTTTTGCTAACCTACCCTTCTAATCTACTCCATGAAGAAGAATTTACGCAGCAGATGTGTAATCTGTTGAAAAAACTTGGTATTCTGTTGCAACATAATACACATTTGTTGCATAAGTTGCGTTGGTTGGGTAATTTGTGACCTGATTCAGCGAACCCTCTGCATTGAATTCTTTTGACTATATTTTTATTCTTTACAATTACTAACCTATTTAAAAATTATCTTCTTATACCACAGTATGTTGATGAAATTCTTTGCCTCATGAGGGGTAGATAATTAGCGTACCCAGATGTTTATGATGCTACAGATAGGATAATGGACCTCAACTTCTATAACAATTTTAAGGATAGGTATGCTAAACTCTATAAAATAGTTGATTTCGGTGGCCTGGGATTTGATTAGTTAGTTTCTACATTCTAATGGAATGAAGAAGCAATTAAATATGTTAGAGGGAAGAGGCCATATCCATACGGCAAGAGCTGGACCAAGGCAAAGAGAATCCGTGCAGTCATAAATGTGGATGTCACACATTTTCTCACTATTGAGATACTACTATACGAGGGAAATATTAAGGTTTATGACTGTAACTTACCTGTCTTCAACGAAAAGATATTTTTAACCCACATACAGCCACTCTTAAAGTTGTTGACGCAGAGTAAGCTGATGGATCATTTGCTAGATGAAGTCTTGGCAAAGGAATTATGGGATTTTAAAGGTCGAAATAAGAACATCCAGCTCCCAAGAAATACAATCGGTGTAGCATGAGGGCCTTACTCGCTTGTATACATCGAGTATTTGCTGATCGACACATAAATAACCAGTGTGTCTGACACTGTTGTGAGAAAGATGAAATGGGTCTGGGCATATGGGGTACTAACTAAATGGTTGGAACCTGTGTATAAAAAATGTACAAAGACAGAGATGAACACGATAACAAATTTTTATTTCAAGCCAATTCACTTTACATGTAGTGGTGATAATTTTTATGTCTGGCCAAGTTGAATTTTTATAATGCAACAAATTTTATATCTATCGTAATAGATATAGTACCTGTTGTGATGGATTGATTATCTGTTGGAATAGGTTGGTCATCTGTTGCATTATGCAGATGTTCCCAGTCTGTCTATTGTAACAGATTTACGATCTGTTGCAACATATAACTTATCTATTGCAACTGATCGGTAATCTGTTGGAGCAAATTAAAAAAGTAGGAAGACCTGTTATATAATTTCCAGCAGATGATCTACGTGTTGCATCTCATGTTGCAATATACGTCTAAATCTGTCTGATAAGATATGTCATTTGTTGCAGCAGATGTATTATCTATTGGGATATTTAAATTCATAGATAGAATAAAATAAATCAAAGCCTTCGGAAATTACATGAAATAACTCAACAAATAGATAAAATGTAAAAAAAATCATTATGGGTACAAACGATCTACTCTACAAATAAATCAACAAGTTAAACCAAGGAGGATAGGTTATTACATTAACAGACTCAAGCTATAAAGATCTAATTAATATGGACAAGTTGTTCTTCATTCGGTGCTACGAAATTTAGTTTTGGTTGTCGTGGATCTTTAACGTCGGTTGCGTACGGCTTCAGAGCTTTTGCTTCTCTATATTTCCATAAAAGAGCAGCATATCTTTTACGGAGTAATCCGACATCAAGTCCATAATTTGGTACTCTTAATCCATCACTTAAATGCTCGGCATAGGCGGCAACAAAAGGACCGCAATCCCTGTGTTATAAAAAATAGATAATCCATATCTTGCAATTTATGCAAACGTTGTGAAATTTGTGAAATAAAACTAAATCATGACACTTAAACTTACAGGCTACCAATGGTTTGTTGAGCAATTCCGTCAACATATTGTACATCAAATGGATTAGCCATTTTATCCCAGCATGCTTCAATCGTCGACCAATCAGTACGAACCTTTTGGTCCAAAAAGTCACTCATATCAAGTTAAGTAGGCAAATTTTGGCCAGCTTTTGTCTCTCAAACGATGGCCTGGAATGTCTCCTTCGCGACATCGAGTCATAAACTTGGATGCGACTCTCTTTTAGAATGACGACAGCCAACACCCAATGGAATTCATCACCACAATTGATTGGAATGTACACTTTGTCGATCAAATGCCAAGGTAAGCTAGCCGGAATGCTAAAACCTTTGATAATGTTGATTAAGCATTTCTTGTTTTAGGAAACTTTTGAATGCTGTTCACAATACCTATCATAGGCATTATTGATCTAAACTTTGTACAAATAATTGCCTATTGTGTATCTGTATTGTTCTTGTGTTTGCAAATTGTCCTTCTTTTGGAGGTAGTAAAAAATGACATCGATGTGTTGCACATATTATCAAATATTTCATATTACGTGACGAAAAAATCAATACGCAGATGCAATCAAATAAAGTATTAATTAATAGTAATATGTATAGCATTTAAACCTCATCATTCCAGCAAGTTTGGGGATGTGACATCAAATAGAACCAATTCTTCATTTCGGGATGTGCAACAACAAAGTCAAACATATCAAAACCAAGACTCGATTCATTCACTTTGTAGCACTCGTCATTTTGTTTGCTACATGATGATTTATATATGTTAATGTCAGGTTCTTACAACAAGAATTGTATAAACCAATATCTATAAAATTGATTTATGCACCTATTGGCATGATGCTTTAACAGCCCATCGGCAATTCATTCTGAATAGTCGTTGATCAATTGTGTTAGTTTTTTTGGAGCCTCATCTGAGATGTTGAACCCTTCAAATGGGTAATTCTTCCATTTCACCCAAACTGGTAGGCTCCACTTTTTCTTCATCTTTGGAATTAGTTGATGGATTATCAATTGTGATATTATGCTCTTCGGCAGTAGCTGTGACATCCACCTGGAAAGATAAAATTGTCAATGCTAAGTAGAGATATACAATAGATTTTCTATCTGTTGCAATAGATGAATCTTATGTTGCATCAGATAAATTATCTGTTGGAACAAATTCTAACAGGTAAATCAGAGCAGTACGATAATTTGAATAGATGATCCATCTGTTGCAACATAAGACTCATCTGTTAAAACAGATAATGAATCTGATGCAATAGGTGAGACAACAGTTGTAACAGATGTATATATTTGTTTGATAATTTTTAGCAGATGTATCATCTGTTGAAACAGATACGTGCCTGTTTGTTTTTTGAAATAGATGATATACATTCACCTTCTTCAGTTCATGCTGCTCTTTTGTGGCCCTTGCACACTGGACATCGGTGTAAGATGAAGACAAAGTCATTGCAATCTTGCTTTTTTTGATAATTGATGATGTCTTGGAGGTGTCTTTCCTTCTTCTCTTAGCCGCATTGATCTCTAGTGGAGTGTCTAGATATGAAATTCTCTTTGATGGAAGACACCCCTCTTATATGTCATTTCCTTTACAGAAGCAGTTAGTGCATTAATAACATTAATTACTCCATCGTGTTTTGCCTTGCAGTCTTGACATTTGCATGAAGAACATTCGCTAGATGGGGCATAATCTAGAGAAAAATCTGTACAACAATTATGATCATAATCATAATGGCTTGTTCTTTCAAAAACTGTAATAGGAGCATCATTAGCTCCACCCTCCAAAATTGGTTTTCTTGTGATGGTTGTTGCTCCAAACAATTCTATTTTTATTCTATCAATGACCTTAGGGTCTGATAAAGTTTGCACAGATTATAAAGTAAGAACAAATGACATCTTCAACTCTCGGTTGGTCGGAACAAGCCACGGATGGACAATCTAAAATAAATCGGTACATATATTAAGAATTATGATGAAATTATTTAATCATTAATTAATATAAAAACTTGATTAGAATTGGACTTACTGTTTCCTTGGGGGCATTGAAAAGATCAAGAAATTTTGCATTTTTATCGGTTTTGGCCGACAACGATCTCAGAATTCTTGGACAAGAAACTTCTTCCTGGTAGTTCACTTATTGTCTCAAATAAGGAATAGCTTCAAATGCCCAAGCCTATAACATAACTCCAATAATCAAAAGCATTATTGAATAAAAAAATGATGAATCATATCATGATAAAAGAAATATTTACCATGATGGCCTATGGCGTTAACAGAGTCAACAAATATTTGACAGTCATTTTGAAGCTTTCATAACCCCAAGGATACCTGTTAAATGCCTCAATATCCTCGGAGAGATTTATTAAACTGAGGCTTTTGTTGTTGTTAGCGTCTCTCGTCCAAAGAATATTATGTACAAACCAAACCAAGTACAATGATTGTTTGTGCTTCTTTGAAAGTCTTTTACCTTTCAACGCTTCTATCAGATTTTTATTTTTGAAGCTTGGACCAACAATGGATACCAGATCATCATGATGACTCGACTTGCTTTTTTCTTTTTTGGGTGTGCGGGGTATTTTTTGGGTCAGAGTAGGTATAACTTGAGAAGGAGGAGGATAACATTTTAGTTAGATAACTATGGAAAACTCCTTCCAACCAAAACAAATAGGCATGCCACAGTTATTTATCCACACCTCATCCATCTTATCTTTGTTTTCATACATAAACCTATGCTTGAGAAGATCATATACCATTTTCATCTGGAAACGAGCATCGTTGTCCTCCAAAAAATCAAGATATTACCCAAAGCAGCTTTCCTTGAAATAAGAATCCAATTTTTATTCTCAAAGTATTTTTCTAAAGGTGTCAAAAGATTTTCCCATGACTGACTTAACCACGAGATCACCCATTAAATCTGTGGCACTATTACACTGCATTCTCACAGTATAACAATCAATGCTGAAGGTTTTGCCCAACTTTTTGGCAGAAGGGCTATTAGCATTTGGATTATCTCTTTTGAAAGATTCCTCCTCCCCGTGTTCATTAGCTTCTGCTCCTGATTTAGATAATGCTTGTAAAGCAAACTCATAGAGTGGTGGATGTTGCTGAGCTGTTGCACTTGTTCCTTTACTTGGAATTGATTCAATTTATTTTCTTTTGGGAGCCATGTTATCTTAACTTAATAGGAACATAACATAGATTATAATTGTTTAATGCATAACAGTAATATAATAGTTTCAGCAGACAACTAATCTGTTGCACCAGGTATGTTATCTGTTGCAACATGTAACCGACCTGTTGCAATCGATGAGTAATCCGTAGGAATCATAAAAATAGCACTAATCTATTGCACCTAATATTTTATCTGATGCAACATATAACTGACCCGTTGCAACGGATGAGTAATTCATTAAAAATCATAAAAATAGATCACTAATCTATTGCACTAGGTATTTTATCTGTTGCAATATATAACTGACCTATTGCAATGGATGAGTAAACCGTTGAAAAGAATAAAAATGGATCACTAATCTGTTGCACCAGGTATGTTATTTGTTGTAACATATAATCGACCTATTACAATGGATGAGTAAGCCATTGAAAAGAATAAAAATAGTCCTAACCTATTGCAAAATGAAGAGTAAACCATTGGAAAGAATAAAAATAGATCACTAATCAGTTATCTATTGGATCAATATTGTTTAGATTTCTTCTAAACAGAAGAGTCGTCTATTGCAACAGATGAATGATTTGTTAGATTGTTCACCTGTTGTATCAGATTTTTATAGTCGCATCAGATTTTCATCTGTTGCATCAAATTTTCATCTGTTACATCAGATGTTTCACCTGTTGTAATATTATTTTTACCAAGACAAACAACAAATCAACCCAGCAACATCAACACATCAAACACATACACACACACTAAGAATATCAACTGTGACCAAAAATCACCAACAAATTTGAGTCAACAGTACAATAACAAGAAGAAGAAATACCAAAAATTAGGATTTTATTCAGTTCAGATTTCAATACAAGAAGAGTAGTTGGCTCCAGTTCCTCTGTTTCTTCATAATTTTTTACCTGTGAAAAAAAAAATGGGACGACGAAGAACTCGAAGTTGTTGTCGATGGAGAAGTCTTCATGTTGATTAACGATTGAAAGTCGAAAAGGAACTCGCTAGACTATTTGTCGTCGGAGGTTGAAGGGAGAAATTTTGCAAAACTGTTGGTTGGGAGAGAGTTGAGAGAAACTGGAGAGAGAGAGTAGTTGATTTGGATTGAAGAGGAGTGTGGGTTAGGTTGATTTGTATTTTTGAAAAGATTAGAAAGTTTTAAAAATATTTATCAAGTCCACAATTAACTTTATCAAGTTTCCTAATGATGTTTGACCCTTTAAGTTGGTCAATGTCACCAATCCTTCATTCAAGACTTAAAAGACACCTTTCCTTCATTTTTCTCGTCAGAATAGGTGGTAGGGATTCGGTAGGAAAAACATTTTGAGTTTTTTTTTTTTGAAAAAAAATTAAAATAATACTTTTTTAAGAGGTGGGTAGGGGGTGGGAATCAGCATAGGGTGTAAGGATGTGGTAAAAAAAATTTAATTATTTTTGGGGGGAGGAGGGATAGGGATAGGGGTGGGGGTTGGATAAGGGGTACGGTAAAGAAAAGTTTGATTTTTTTTTAAATAATTATATTCTTTAGGGAGGGTTGGTAGGGGTAAGGGTAGGGGTAGGGGTAGGGGATGTGGTAGTAAAAAAATTTGAAATATTTTTAAAAACTTAAATATATTTTTCATATTTGGGGTAGTGAGGTGGAAGTGGTAGGGGATTGGGTATTGGGATAGAGTGGGTGATTTTGAGAGTTGTAAAAACATTTTAACTTGAGAGTGAGGTTGAAAGAGAATTTTGAAAAATATTTTCCTTACTTTTTGAAGTAAAGTCATTTTCCTTAAATTTGAGAAAAATAAATTAATTTGAAAAATATTTTCTAAAACATTTAAGCCAACCAAATATGAGAAAATTAGAAAATATTTTTCAAGATTTTCCTCATACCAAACACACTCTAAGTTTAACTTGCAACTCACCTGGTTGTGAGAGAAATTGAAGTGTGTTTGAATATGTGATTGAACATGTGAGAAGAAAATTTACTATATCCAATTTCTATATTTCATTATTAGTAGTATCTGTCACACCCCCTTTTTATCAAAAATAATAAATTTTAAGTTTGAAAGGGTTTTTATTAGTAAGTGACAAAAGATAAAGTTTATTTAGAAAATGATTCTTTTACATTTAAACTCAGAGTCATCACTTGGCATAAAGCATAAATCTGGTGTACCAAGTCGCTTTTGAAAATTCATTTTCAAAATAATTTTTTGACTCTTTCAAAACTGGTCCACGAATAGAGATTTCGGTTAAGAAGTTCTGTTAATAGAGGGAAAGATGTTAGGCACCCCTCGGTCCGTGGTTCGACCACGGTCTCTTTGAGAGTATATCGACTAGTACGACACTATGAAATGCATAAACCAAACAAAACACAAAAACAAACAATCAAACAGTCAAAACCCCAAAATAGTGTCCAATCCAAGTTTTTACAAATCGAAAAAAATGCTGAAATTAAAACTTAAACTATTCTAACTATCCTAGTTATGCTTGTCGCGCCCCCTTTTTAACCAAAAAGATTATGATTTTAAGTTTGAAAGGGTTCTTATTATTATGTGACAAAAATGAAACTTTGTTTTCGAAAAGGATTGTTTATATTCAAAACTCAGAGTCGCCACTTGGCATAATCCAGTATGCCAAGTCACCTTTAGAAAATCCTTTTCAAAATGATTTGAATCTTTAAACTGGTGTGCAAAAAGAGATTCTGGTTAAGGAATTTTGTTGACCGAGGAAAAAGTGTTAGTCAACCCTCGATCCCGTGGTTCGACCACAGTCGCTTGGTGGAGAATATCGGCTAATTTGACACTATAAACATATAAAGCAACAAACACATAATCATAAAACAAACAAAATCAAAGTTAGTGTTCAGTCCAATTATACAGTCCCAAAATAGAAAAATGTGAAAATGTAAACCTACGCTAACCTACACTAACCCTAAACTGCGCTTCAATGCTTTACCCGATGACTTGGACCTTGATCACAAACCTCCTTCGAAGACATAATACATTGGGGCATTCCCCAATGAATAAATACATGAATCCTTGGGACATTCCCCGGCTAAATGAATACACTTGAATCGAGTACGATAAACTAGAAAACATTCATCACACATAGATTCAAACATTCATCAAAATACCATTCCTAAACTTTTCCTACCCAAACCTAAATGCTTACCTATTAGTTTCGATATAAAATGCGATATTATCAAACTTAACAGATTCGATGCCTATTTGCATCAAACAAATATCAATTAATCAATACGAACTAATCACGTTCATTTTTCTATCCATTTTCTATTCTCACCCGAATCCATTCTAAACACAAATAATGTGTCATTTCAACACGCAGTCTATGATCAAAAAATTAATCATAGAATCGCAACAACAACAATTCATTCCATGTTCAATTCAATGCATTGAATAGAATAAACAACGAAATAAAAAGACAAAGAAAGTAGAATTGGACCTCAATTTGATAATTTTATTTCGAACAACCAATGATAGATCAAAACTCACGAAGCAACGGAACCTCAACCCAAATGAATCTCAACGTTGAACCTCAATAACGAACAACAACTCGATAAACTTTGACCCGCCCTCTGTTCAAATCAACAACCAAAAGCAAAATTGCAAAATTAGAAACCAAATTGACCTAAAATGGATATCGTAAAACAAAACAAACCACACCCAACCAGTTTTCATACGTTCTGGTGGATTTCCCAACAACCCTCTACTTTTTTGGCTTCTCTTTCTTCTATGATTCTCTCTATATCTCCCCATTCTCTGATTATCTCTCTCTCTCTTAGTTAATCCCTTATCTTTTCACTATTTTTTCTTCCATTTCAATGAGCTCTATATGTGTGTGCGTATGCTCTGTGTGTTTGTGAGATGGTGAAGAAGAAAAAGGAAAAAGGAGTGTATCTTGATTGCATTTTATGTATGTGCGAGAAGAAAAAGAAAATTAAGGGAAATGGAATCCCCCTACTGTGTATGCGTGGTGTGTGTATATTTTTCATGCTCTCTTAGGAAATAATGGATAAGTTTTTTGTTAATGGTAAGGGGTGTAGGTGAGTATCTTCCCTTATGGTTCCCCCTTGCTTATATTTTTAACTTGTGAGGTATGTGTATTGTATATGTGCTCCTGTGAATGAGAAAAGAAAAATGGAGGTTGTGTCAAGTGTATTGCTACTGTGAGTGAATGTTGTGGAAGATGAATTTTTGTGATTTGGTCCCTCAAGTCAATTTTTGAGCTATGCGTATGTCTCTTTTTTGTGAATTTTTTTGAAGTGCAAAGGGGAGAAAATGTGACAAAGGGGATGGGGATAAGGGTATGGTAGGTGGGTAGGGGGTGGGTTGGGGGTAGGTTGTTACGATGATTAAAATAAGATAAAATTTGTAAAGGTTGTTATTTTGTCTTTTTGTAGAAGAATAATCACATAGGTGAAGGTACGTGGTAAGGTGAGCTAGAAAAAATAAATAAAATTGAATTTTAGGAGGGACAAAATTAGGTGTCTACATCATGTCCCTTTTTGGGTGTAAACACAAAAGGTTTTCAAACAAAAAAGTAGACAATAAGACCAAATTTGGACCCGACCATTATTAAAGGAAAGAAACAAAAAGTAGAAGGGCAACTGGGTCTTGACTTAGGACATCCTACCTACTCAATATATAAGGGAATCAAGTCACAGGTATCTCAAAGGCTTAAAAGGAGAGGGACTATACTGAGTTGGAGAGTAAGTGAGGCCCTGTCGAGGCTCCAATCTGCGGCTCTGTCATTACATCAAAAATAAAAATTACAAGTTAAAAAATAATGAAATTACAAAAATTCTATCTATGCAACTTCTTTGACTCTTGACTTACTATTTCATCACCCTATTCTTCAGGCGGGCTCCTGAGTTGCAATTTCTTCAACCTGTTTTCCAGGCGGGTTCATAGCTTGCAATTTCTTCAACTTGTTACTTGGTTTTCAATTTCTTCACCCTGCTCTTCAAGCGGGTTCCTGACTTGCTATTTTTCAATCTGTTTAGTTTAATTTCTTTTCCTTGTTGCTTGACTTTTCATTTATTCGCTTTGTTCTTCAGGCGGGCTCCTGAAATCACAACTAAAAAAAAATTATTCCAAATAAAGATTATGATAAAGAGAGATTCCATTTTCCAGAAAAGTAAAGTTCTAAACAACAGGAATTAAATTTTTTGCCCAGTTGATCATCGGAGGACTTTTGTGAAAGTCACATCATAACTACTTGAAAAACCCGAACAAAGAAATGCATCTTTTATGGGTTAATTGGAATGATTAGAATAGAAATTGTATTTTCTAGGAGTCAAAGGGAAATGAATCGACCAGGAAGTACATCTTCTAGGAATCAAGGGGAATGACTCGACCAGGAAGTACATCTTCTAGGAATCAAGGAGAATGACTCGACCCGGAAGTATATCTTCTAGGAATCAAGGAGAATGACTCGACTAAAAGGTAAATCTTATAGGAATCAAGGGAATGACTCAACTAAAAGGTACATATTATAGGAATCAAGGGAATGACTCGACTAAAAGGTACGTGTTATAGGAATCAAGGGGAATGACTCGACTAAAAGGTACGCCTTATAGGAATAAAGGAGAATGACTCAATTAAAAGGTATGCCTTATAGGAATCAAGGTAAATGACTCGACTAAAAGGTATGATTTATAGGAATCAAGGGAAATGACTCAGCTAAAAGGTACGCCTTATAGTAATCAAGGGAAATAACTCGACTACAAGGTACGTCTTATAGGAATCAAGGAGAATGACTCGACTAAAAGGTACATCTTATAGGAATCAAGGGGAATGACTCGACTAAAAGGTATGTCTTATAGGAATCAAGGAGAATAACTCGACTAAAAAGTATATCTTACAGGAATCAAGGGAATGACTCGGCTAAAAGGTACGTCTTACAGGAATCAAGGGGAATGACTCGACTAAAAGGTACGTCTCATAGGAATTAATGGGAATAACTCGACTAAAAAGTACATCTTATAGGAATCAAGGGTAATGACTCGACTAAAATATACATCTTATAGGAATCAAGGGGAATGACTCGACTAAAAGTTACGTCTTATAGAAATCAAGGGGAATGAATCGACTAGGAGGTATATCTTCTATGAGTTGAGAGGAATGACTTGACCAGAAGGTACGTCTTCTAAGAGTCAAGGGAAATGACTCGACTAGAAGGTACATCTTCTAGGAGTGAAAGTTCAATTTAAGAAGTGTATCACCTAACCAAATGAAAACTGAAATCCCTGGACAAGAAAGTGTGTCTCCGAGAGATATATGATGATGAATTTTTATCATAATTTGATTATCAAATCTGTGTAGCAACATTACTTCCTATATTTGTAGGAGTGAGGCATTGCATCCCTTGATATTTATGCTCAGAAGTCCTTGATTGAAGGTAACATATTTCCTGTTTCGTCAAAGAAAACTTGTGTGTTTAAAACATGGTAGCTGGTTTGTGGCTTTAACTTTCGCGACAATCGCTCTTGCGCTGGTCACATTCAATTGTGCTACCAACCATTAGCATTGTCATTGACTTGCTGCAACATTGATCTAAACTCAGATTATTAAGAGTGACTCTGACACAAACACAGTATCTCTATTGTTGCTATGTTCCTTGGACACATCCTTTGAACCTTGGTATTTCCATGAGTTCCCAGATTTTTCTATTGATGAAACTTTCTGCGTGCCTTATTTCAGCTCACAATTATGTCTCTTTCATGCGCTGGCCTTTCTGTCTTGCTATGTGCAATTGAAGAAGTTGGTAGCTAGTTTTGAAATCTTTTCTCCCTTGTTTTGTCATGGACTTGACTCAAAGAGACGAGAAAAATGACAATGATGGGATAACTGACTTAAGAAAACAAAAATAGAACTATAGAGAAGAAAAATAAGACAATGAATGTCCCCATTTAAAAAAAGAGAAAAGAAAAATTATCTTAAAATGATAGTTAACTCTAGTGATTATGACACACCTTTTGGATTATACTGCCTGCTCTTCCATCCAAACTTTCTACCAATTATTCTTGAGTTAATCACCTTGAAACTGAGTTACTTTCTTGGGCCAATGGCACTCGGAGACCTCATTCGGCTAGTGACACCCTGAATGGTTTTCGCCAACAAGCCTCTCTCATTTTCTTTCTCACCTCACCATTGCCTTAAGGTATTCAAAAGGGTTTTTCACCAATGAGGCTCTCTTATTTTCATTTCTTTTAACTCATATTTGTCTTATGGTGTCCGTGAGGATTTCACCGATAAGACTCTATCATTTTTATCTTTTTCAACTAACCATCGCCTTACGATGCCTGTAAGGGTTTTACCAATAAGACTCTCTCATTTTATTTCTCCCAACTTACCATTGTCTTGCATTCCCATGGGGGTTTTAACCAATAAGGATCTCTCATTTTTATTTCTCTCTTGATTTCTTATGCCGAGGAAGACAAGTAGTACTCAAACATTTGTCATCATTTCCATTGCATGCTTAGCCTTAACATTTTTAAAGATTGATCTGAAGGTATTTCTTTGGTTGTCACTTAGCTTTTGGATAAGGTTAGAAATAAAGGATAGCATGAGGCCCAAACGACACTTCAAGTGGGGTAGGACTTAAAACTTTTGGAATCGACTCAAACAATGAGGATTAACTCATGCCCTAGTTTCTTTTTATAGGGCCATCGAAAATTGTTTATTTGGTTGGACCGAGCCCAGACTAAGGCAGCCTACATATCTCACCCCTGAGAGAGGAGAATCAGGTCACGCGTAGTTCTGAAAACTTATTCTTTTGCTTGATTCTGATTTCTTTTTTTCTTCTTTTTTTCTTTCATTGACTCTTTTCGCTTTGAAACTTTTTCTAAATCTATTTTTCTTGACACTCATCTCTTTCCCATCTTATTGACACATTCTTCTTTCTTTTTTTTGAAACTTTTTTGACTCTATTTTT
Organism: Capsicum annuum; assembly: GCF_002878395.1. Lineage (NCBI taxonomy): Eukaryota > Viridiplantae > Streptophyta > Magnoliopsida > Solanales > Solanaceae > Capsicum > Capsicum annuum. The sequence continues at coordinate 76,122,378 of NC_061112.1, forward strand.
TACTCGACACTTCTCTTTTCTTTCTTTTTGAACACATTTTTTCCCTCTTTTTCTTGAAACTTTTTGCACTTTATTCTTTTTCTTGACACTTTTGTTTTGAGCTTTGCTAACTCTATCTTGATTCCAAAAGAGGGGTATGGAAGAAAATAGGACTAAATCTCAAATGGGGTAAATAAAGGATGACACGATCTTTGGGTAGCAGAATGAAATGCCTTCGACATATCAATCCTTGAAAATACAAGTACATATCATGCAGTATGAAAGTGAAAGATGAAGATCATTTATGACATATTTTACAACATTAACTTTAACTGAGTCTGTGCGTCACTATTTCTTCTGTGCTTTTCTTGCATACAACTCCACTTTTGTTGTACATTCTTCACATTGAATAACTCATGATTTTGTGAAGCTGATTTTCTTTTTGTTCCTCTTGATATAGTATTGCGCATCCAACTATTTGACCTAATTGAGACATGTCTTTCAATTGATGACCAAGTTATTCTTGTGATTCTCACAATAATTGCCTTATTTTTCAAAGAAGGTTTCAACTTGTCACTAAATGTCTCAAACCTTAACCTATTTTCTTAGATATTTTTTTTTTCTAATTTTGGCCCTCCGATTCAAAGTTCATGCTTAAACTGGATTTTAAGATCTAGCTGAAAATTCTGCCAGCATGTCATATCACTAGAACTGACATAAAATGTACTGTATAAAAAAAACAAACGAACAACACATATTTAAAATACAAAGGGAAAAAGGACACTCCATTTATTTGAAATGAAAGATAGAATGGTTTGAACATAAACCACAAAAGGAACAAAACAAGATAGATCCCGAACTACAACCCTAAAATAATTCAGATAACAGAAAAAAAAAACAAAAACCAAACAAACTACCAGACCTCTTCCTAGTAGGGAGAGAGATAACTTCTCAATTTCTCAGCCTGATATATTAGCCACTGGTTTGCATATCAGCATGACTAGAGCTTCCACCACTGTCAGACACATTCCCTTCAACAAATAAGTTTTGGATCCCCATGCTTAACTCATTGCCTCTCACATATATGCAGTACCACATGCTGGTGAAAACCCCCATGGGATGGTTGAGGTGCTAATGTTTTGTACCACAATTAATTTTTTCTTAAATCATTTCTCTATTTCTCTTTTCAAAATACGATAATTTTTAGTACTGTGACCTTGCATATTAGAATGATAACCACATCGTACATTAGGATCAAAATTTTTTGAATGTGGATCAGGAGTTTACCCAGGGATAGGAGTAATCATGCCCTATTGTCTCAATGTCTGGAACAAACTGTGTAGGACTCTCCAATTGGCATGAAATTATCCTTTGCCTTTCTCTTCATTGCAAACTCTGGCCTCAAATAAAACTTGGATTTAGAGGTTCCTTGGTAAATTTGTGGGGATCGAGGACCACGTTGAGGGATCGAGGCACGCCATTGTGGATAGAAAGATGAATGACCACACGAATATGCATTGTTCAAAGGATATTGAGGAAGTGAAATAGGATTTCTTGGATTTTGGAGAAAAGAACATTGTTGCAAGTGGTTATGTGGATCTAATATGTAAGCTTAGGATTGAGGCTTACAATATTTGTGGGTTGGACCTCTCAAATTCTGCTTTGGCCCTAGCCAAACAATAGGTGTGTTTTCCTTCTTCTTTTCTTCAGTTTCCCTTGATTGCAATGTCATCCCAAATGTTTCACAGAATTCTTCTGTCCATTAAACTCCCCAAATTTTGATGTCTCAAAGCTTAGAGGAAGGTTAGTACTTGAAAACATACCCCAATTTTTATCTTTATAGTCCCCAAGTCCCAGGGAACTTTTCATATCAATTTCTACACTTTTTATTTTCCCTACTATTCTCTCTGGATTTTCTCACATGCTAGGTTTCTTGGTAAGAAATTTTGGTGGTTCATTTAACTTAACTGTAGGCTTAAGAGTATAACAATGATCATCAAGAGTATTGAACGTGGATTCACTAGTGGATTGGGAAAGCACAATCATTGGATTGATAGCCAAAGTGAAAGCCTCAGTAGAAAGTTGAACAAAAAAAAATATGAATGATATATGGTGCTATGAATGTGGTAGGCTTATACTGAGGAGCTAAAGAAAGAGTGGTAGAAGTATTGAGGTGAATTTGACGTGGAAGGGATTCTGCGGCATGTTGTGGTGCATAAACAACAACAGTAGGAAACTAACTTTACGATTTTAGTGGAAGACTCAAGGTATTTCCAGGGTTAATAGTGGGTAACGGGGGAGGAGGTATCCCACTGGCCTAAGCTCGATACATTTCCATCGTTTGTTGCGTTAGTCTCAAATTCTCTTAATCTAAACTCTCATTTTCCTGACTCTTTGTTTGATCCATGAGATCACACTCTATATTCTTGTTGGACACAGCTAAACCTCCTTTAGATTTGGTGTGATGTGGAGGACCATCTAGAATTCCACAAACCAACCGCCTTAAACTGACTCAACAAAAAATAACAAATGTGTTAGAGTTAAACATTTCTTCAAAATATTTTTCCTCATTTTGTTTTGAACAGATCACCGAATCCAAGAAAGGCGCCTACGTATCTCACCCTTGAGATAGGAGAATCAGGTGTACGTAGTTCGTGAAGTCTTGCCAAAATGGCCAATTAAACTCTTTTTCCTTTCTTTTTTCTTTTTCTTGAAACTTTAAAAAGATAAATTGTCAAAAGAATTGGCAAAAATCTTTTTGCATTTTTCAGGTCTAAACTCCCTATACAAGATGAAACCTATAATTGCCAAAGAAAAATCTTTTTGTATTTTTTATTTTGAATTTCATATGAAAATGAAACTTGAAACTATTAAAGGAAAATCTTTTTTGTAGTTTTCTTTTAAAGGTGTATATCAAATACCTACTCTAAATGAAGAGTACAGAGTATCTTTTTTGAATTTTTAATTAAGATCAACCAAAAATAAAACCTATAACTATTAAGGAAAATCTTTTTGTATTTTTCTTTTCAAGGAATATATGAAACACCTACTCTAAATGAAGAGTGAAGAAAATCTTTTTGGATTTTTTAAATAATATCACCAAACCTACGAAGGTTGCCTACGTATCTCACTCCCGAAAGAGGATAATCAGGTGTGTGTAGTTCATCTAGATTGGACAATTAAAGATACTTATGAACCATGACTTGAGGGACACGACAAAGGCAAACGATGAAAAACGTTAATAAAATCTTTTTGAGTTTTCAATTTGACACTTAACGTAAAAATGACACCAACAACTATGAAAGAAAAATCTTTTTGGTATTTTCATTATATGAAATGTACAAAACTTCTACCATTTTTTTTTGAATTTCTTTTATAAAAACCTCCTACTAAAAAAAAATCTTTTTGAAATTTTCGAATTATAAATGCTTGCTAAAGGAAACAATGGCAAAATCTTTTTGATGTTTTTTTTTATTTTTGACAAATGAGTGCAAAAGGTGAAACTCTTTTTTGATTTTTTGGCTACGGACTATAAAAGTCATAAAAACTGTAAACAACTATGAAACCCTTTTTTTAATTCACCTTTACTCTTCTTTTTTTTTTTTAATTTTTCCTTGCCTACACATTTTTCTTTAATTCTAGCTCATGTTTTTCCCAAATCAGTCCATCAAATGACCATATTACCCTCAAAGATGCAACAATTAGCACGTAGGGATGCTTTAGGGGTGAGTCTCCTACAAAGGACTAAGTGGGTCCTGCTAGGTCTCAATATGATATAGATAAGCATGACCTAAAGGTCGACCTATGCTGGGATCCACTAACAAGGCTATTCGAGGGAGCATATGGTCGATAGTGGCTGCGATTGCTTTCCACCTACTCCATACCAGCCGACGGCTCCCCCTCCTAAAATAAGGGTGACTCAACTAGAGGTCGTGTACATAACGTGTACTACAGAACTTGTTGCAGAAAGAATTGACTCGGGTTATGGAGATGATGCCAGATATAAAGCAGTAACACATAAGAGGAAAAACTGTAAACACATATCAAGTAGGTACTCAACAATGATAAACAAATACAAACAATAACACAAATAACGTCTATACACCCTTAATGTCAAATTAAGCCAATATAACTATAAAAATAAGCTCGAATTCTGAAAACTCTCCAGCGGAGTCGCCAGAGTTATCACACCCCTTTTAAAACCAAAAAGATTATGATTTTAAGTTTGAAAGGGTTCTTATTATTAAGTGACAAATGAAAATTTATTTTTAAAATGATTGTTTATGTTCAAAACTCAGTCGCCACTTGGCATAATTCGGTGTGCTAAGTCACCTTTAGTAAATCCTTTTCAAAATGATTTGACTCTTTCAACTGGTGTGCGAACAGAGATTCCGGTTAAGGAATTCTATTGATCGAGGGGAAGGTGTTAGGCACCCCTCGATCCCGTGGTTGGACTACGATCGCTTGGTAGAGCATATCGGCTAATTTGACACTATGAATGTATAAATCAACAAACACATAAACCCAAAATAAATAAACAAACAAACAAAATTAAAATTAGTGTCTAGTCCAATTATATAGTCCCAAAATAGAAAAATACGGAAATGTAAACCTACGCCAACCTACACTAATCCTAAACTACACTCTAATGATTTATTCGATGTCTCGGGTCTTGATCACAAACCTCCTTCAAAGACATAATACGTCGGGGCAATCCCCGGTGAATAAATACATAAATTCTTGAGGCATTCCCTGGCTAAATGAATAAACTTGAATCGAGTACAACAAACTAGAAAACATTCACTACACATACATTCAAACATTCATCAAAATACTATTCTTAAACTTTGACTACCCGAACCTAAATTCTTGCCTATTAGTTTTGATCTAAAACACGATATTATCAACTTAGTAGATTTGATGCCTATTTGCATCAAACAAATATTAATTAATCAATACGAACTAATCACGTTTATTTTTCTATCCATTTTTAATTCTCACCACCCTCCAATCCATTCTAAATACAAATAAAGTGTCATTTCAACACGCAGTCCATGATCACAAAATTAATCACAAAATAGCAACAAAAACAATTCATTCTATGTTCAATTCAATCATCAAATATAATAAACAATGAAATAAAAAGACAAAGGAAGTAGAATTGGGCCTCAATTTGACGATTTTATTTCGAACGACCAATGATAGATTGAAACTCATAAAGCATTGGAACCTCGACCCAAATTTAACCTCAACGTCGAACCTCAATAATGAACAACAACTCGACAAACTTCAACCCGACCTCTATTCAAATCAACAGCCAATAGTGAAATTACAAAATTAGAAACCAAATTGACCTGAAATAGATATCGCCAAAAAAAAGACCACACCCAACCAGTTTTCATACATTTCGGTGAATTTCTCGACAACTCTCTACTTTTCCAACCTCTCTTTCTCCCATGATTCTCTCTATATCTCCCCGTTCTTCGATCAACTCTCGTCTCTCTCTTAATACCTCATCTTTTCACTATTTTTTCTTCCATTCCACTGAGCTCTATATGTGTATATGTATGCTCTGTGTGTTTGTGAGATGGTGAAGAAGAAAAAGGGAAAAAGAGTGTGTCTCGATCATATTCTGTGTATGTGCGAGAAAAAAAAGAAAATCAAGGGAAATGAAGTCCCCCTACTGTGCATGCGTGGTGTGTATATATTCTATGAGTTTCTTGCTTCCCTTTTTGACTTGTGAGGTGTGTGTATTGTATATGTGCTCCTATGAATGAGAAAAGAAAAATGGAGGTTGTGTCAAGTGTATTACTACTGTGAGTGAATATTGTGGAAGATGAATTTTTGTGAGTGGGTCCCTCAAGTTAATTTATAGGCTACATGTATATTCTTTTTTTTTGTGAATTTTGTTAAAGTGCAGAGGGGAGGAACACGACAAAAGGGATAGGGTTAGGGGTAGGGTAGGTGGTAGGGGTAGGTTGTTAGGGTGATTAAAACAAGATAAAATTTGTTAGAGATTTGTTAAGGGTTGTTATTTTATCTTTTTGTAGAAGAATAATCACATGGGTGAAGGTACGTGGTAGGGTGAGCTAGAAAAAATTAATAAAATTGAACTTCGGGAGGGACAAAATTAGGTGTCTACAATGCTTTACCCGATGCCTCGGGCTTTGATCACGAGCCTCCTTTGCGTACATAATACTTCGGAGCATTCTCCGATGAATAAGTACAATGTGGCCTCGGGGAATTCCCCGGTAAATGAATACATTTGATGAAGTGCGATAAAAATAAAGAAATCACTCAACACAAATATTTATACATTTGATGATATAGAATCCTACGAGTTGCCAACCCACAACCTAAGATTTGCCTATCAATCCTCGGCCTAAACATGATACTATCGAGGCTAACCAAAATCGATGCATATTCCAAATTAAGCAATCAACAATGAACCAAAACAATCAATATTCACCTTTTATTGATTTTCAATTCTCACCCTTGATTTTATTCTCAAATTACCGATTTCTCATCCAAATCAAAATTAATCCATCATTAATTAAACCATATTCAATTTCCTTATTCAGAAGCATTAACACATTCAATATAATTCCAATAATTCAACATGATCACAATAAACACATATTCAAGAACTTTCCATGTAGCACACAAAAACAAATAAATTTAACGAAATTAAAAGAGAACAAGACTAGAATTAGACATCAATTTGAAGCTTTCAAACTCAAATATTAATCAAATGAGAAGATGGTAACCTCCACTGGAGACCTCGAGTTGAACCTCAATGTGAATAAACCCTGCCTCGGTGTAGTCTTGATTGTTTTTCGTCAACCCGAATCAAAGATTGTGAACGAACAAGAAACTGTACCTTATTTGAGAAAAACGTCTTAGTTTCACTCATTTACCAGCGGATCCCACCATAATCAGACCGAAATAGGTCGGGTTCAGTCGATTTGGGGGTTGTTTTTTCTACTTCTGGTGGTGGTGAGTTATTTTTGGCTTTTTTCCAGCCGTTTTGGTGATGGTCAAGAGCTGGGTCATTGTTATTGCTTCGCCAGAGCTCCGGGGAGCTCAGTTCGTGATGGGAAAGGTAGAATAGTTTAAATTTTTTGGTGGCAATGGTGGTTTTTAGCGGAAATTCACCAAAAAAGTCACTCTTTGTCGGCTTTCTCTCTTATTTCTCTCCACTCTCCCTTCACTCTCTATCTCTTTCCATCTACCTTTTTTCTCCTCTCTACTGGTTTTTCACTGTGTGTGTTTTCCAGCTTGCGAGAGTGTGTATTCCCTGAGTATGTGTGACGTAGGGTGTCCTCATTATTTTGTGTGTGTAATTTGTTATATGGGAAAAATAAAAAAATGCAAGTGGTAGGGGCTTGGGTAGGGTAGTGGGGTAGGTAGAGTGTGAGTGGTTAGGATAAGGTAGGTGGTGAAATTTGATTGGGTAGGGTGTTAATTTATTGGGAATTTTGTTATTTTTCTCTTTTTGTGAAGGGATTGTCATATGGGGTAGGGTCTATGATATGACAAGGATGAATGGGTAAAAGTTTACTTTTGGAAGGGATAAAATTACATGTCTACAGTATCTATTGATCAATCTCGACAGCTCATGCATGCAGGACTAAACTTGAGCTATTGCGTCTCAATGATCTGATATACATAAAGTATACTAGAATATTGAAGAGTAGTTAGTACCATTAATCTAATTTTGTGGATAATATTAATGTGACAGATAAATGGTTAGATGGAGCCTCGGAATATAATGAAAAAGAAATAGTATATAAGGAAGTGATCTCAGTTGGGGCATTGTTACTACTACGATTGGAGTTGACGAGAATATATACAATCTTAGGGAGAGTTCTTCAAGTTCAAGGTTACATAACAAGGAAGAAGAATAGCTTCTTCAAGTTCAATTTGGTCACTAATTGACGAAGACTCCGCGGAGGAAGAAGATGAAGATAAATATATTACTGAAAATCCTGATCTTCAAGAATATGTAAATCTTGAAGAAGAAATGTGTTGCTTCATTTATAATTTGGTTTTGAATTTGTTCGTCTTATGAATTATTGACTATATAGTTCTCTATACTTTTAGTATTTAATTCTTAAATTAAAATATTTGTTAATATGTTATTGATATTTACATTTTAATTATTTATATATGCAATTTAAATACTTCTTAATTAATTGGCAACACAAAAATTAAAATATTTGTTATTATTGTTATGAAATATAAAGCAAATACAAGAAGAATAGAGAGACAAGAGAGAATGATTATTATTTCTCGTGATAGATCTCTTGATGGGTTAATTATAATGAAGAAAAACCACTTTATTTATAGGGGAAAACTAACGTTGGGGTTTCTAACATTTCCATAAATAAACATTCACTATATATGGTATTATATTTATACCACACCCTTGAATGTCTAATTGATAGATAACGTGCCTCGTTAAAACCTTACTAGAAAAAACCCAGTGGGAAAAAATCCAGTGAAGAAAAAAGTGTACACATCTCTAATAATACGCATATAGGTTGCCTCATTAAAAACCTTACAAGGAAAACCCAGTGGGACAAAATCTCATAAGGTAAAAAGAGTACAACACGTATTAACTCTCTCTAATGAGAACATCCTTGAGCCTTTGCATCTCAATCTTGTGCACCATCTTCTTGAAAGTTGCAATTGAAGAAGACTTGGTGAATAAATTAGCCACATTGTCACTTGAACGAATTTTTTGCACGTTAATATCACAATTCTTTTGGAGCTCATGTATGTAGAAAAGCTTTGATAAAGTGTGCTTTGTTCTATCTCTTTGTATGAATCCTCCATTAAGATATGCTATGTATGTTGCATTATCTCCATATATAATTATGGATACATTGTCACATTTCAAACCACATTTTTGTATCATGGACCTCAACCATATACATTCTTGGCTTGCTTCATGAATAACGATTATCTTACATCATTTGATAAATTGGCTAGATAGACTGCTTTATATATCTCCAAGATATAACAGTATCTCCACATGTGAAAACATTGTATGTTTGAGACCGAGATTTATGCGGGTTAAATAAATACCCAACATTAGCATAATAAAAAAGATTGGAACTACAATCTTTAGAATAAATAAGATCATATGTTTGATCTCATTTCGATGTCTCCTAGTAGGAGCAAAACTATATCTTACTAACAAATTGATCGAAAAGGTTTTATCAGGCCCTGTGGTATTTTTAAGATACATAAGTGCACCAATTGCACTAAGATGTGGTACTTCATAACCAATCTAAATTGGTATATTTTTTATTTCAACAAATAATCTATTTCTTTTGAAAACTCTCCTAGAGTTTCAAGCTATAAGATTATGTAATATAAGGATTACAAATAAGTTTCCCAAAAACTTTTATATGTGATGTGTATGCCCATGCTAACACATTTGAAGCTTTTAACTCTAAATAATTGCATAGTCTTAAGCAACTTTAGTTGTTTTTGATTAGTTTATGTTGGTTTTGCAGTAAATGTAGAGAAGAAGGAGAACCACAAATAAAGGAAGCAAAAAGTATGAAATCGGAAGCAAATGAAGAGCTAAATATGGCTGACAATATCCATGACACATCGTCAGCCTAGTGATAGGCTGTCAAGGATGCCGTCAAAATTAAACAGAAGAGGGGAGTTGCAGAAAGTTTTGTGATGACCTTCATAACATGCCGTGAAGATCCTGATAGGCCGTCACTGTCTTCGTCAACCTTAGACAGCAGAAACTGAATTTGTAGAGAAGCTGACGATGTCCGTGATAGGTCGTCAAAATTATGATAGGCCGTCATAACCATCGTCATCTATTCCAAAAAACATCTGAAACTTTAATTTTATTTCCTTATTTAGGGTTAACTATTTAAATCCTTGTTTTAGGGTTTTTCTATTATCCATCAATTAATTGACATATCCTACAAGATATGACTTTTTCTTCTCTCTCTCTCTCGAAGACAAATATTTTGGTGGTTTTCCTTGTGATTCAATTGAAAGAACACTTTTGATTTCCTTCATTATTGTAAGTTAATCCTTTCAATTATGAATTCAACTTGTGTGCTTATTTCCTGCATCATGAGTAGCTAAACACTTTTAACCTGGGTTATGGAATCTAGGGTTAGGTCATGATAAGGTGTTGATTAATTACTCAAGGTTTAATAGGTGTTAGGATTTCTTGGTAATTCTGATATTCTAACTTATGTCTGTTGGTTGCAAACAATAGGCGTACCTACTTTGGTTTGATTGAGAAAAAAATCATAAACAGTAGGAAGTGAATTATCGACAGAGACTCGGAAAGGCTTCGTTTAATAATCAGCGCTGTAACAAGGTTGATTAACCTGAGGTAAAATCTGGGCAGTGAGTTGTGATTCCCTAAGTCCGAGAGGATTAGGAAATTAGACACTTAAATAGGATGAGAGACATTCGAGCATACTATCGATAGAGATAGCTTGCCATCCTAACCACCATGAGAACCTTGAGTTATTTGTAGCATCTGTCATATACCATAAACCCTAGTGAACATAATCCCGGTTATTTCATAAACTATTGATTACAAACATTAATCTCAAAGTGACTAACAATTGTCTGAGAAATTTAAACCCCCATTTTAGGAAACAATAAACTACCAGTGAATTATTTTGTAAACAACTTGAGTTCACACCCTATTTCCTGTGGGATTCAACCCCAACCTGGTTGGGTTTTATATTTACAACGATCGCTCACACCCATTCAAGAGTGTAGTTTGAGCGTTATAAAAAATGGCGTCGTTGCCAGGGAATACAGTTGTAAACTGAAAGTTTGTGTATGCTAATTTGCTGTTAGTTAAGTTTTCTAGATTTACGTTTATTTGTTGTTTTTGTCTATTGTAGGTATGTGTTGTTTATGACAAAAACAAGAAGTTCTAAAGAACCATTATTTCTAATCAATCCGGAACCTCAACTAATAGGGAAAATGGCTGAACAATAGGAGGCAGATAGACTAGCCTCTTTGGCCAAGGCTCAGGTGAACGTACAAAATTTAGGTCAACAAGAACATCACCAGAACCCTAATGATGAAGACTTAGGTGTTGAGGAATTGCTAAATCCTCAAAACCCAAGGCGAGTTGAGCAACTTGTTGTACCAGTGCAGCAAAATGTCAATAGAAATCGTCTAATCTGAGAAAGGTATGGTCAACAACCCGTTCAATATGAGGCTAATAAAGATGATAAAGGAATGGATGGAGCTGGTGCAATGGGTGATATCATTCCTCCACCATTGGCACCAGGTGAAAAATTCAGCATAACAACCAACATGATCCAACTCTTGAATCTGAAGGGGTTGTTTGGAGGCTTACCTGGTGACGACCCAAATGTGTATTTGGTGAACTTCATCACTATTTGTAAATATTTTGACAATCCAGGAGTGAGCCAGAATATGATCTTGTCTGTAGAGGCAACAATGTTGTTAAATGAGCTAGAGCCCGATTCTATAACCAACTGGAGACAGTTGAAAGAGATGTTCCTAGAACGGTTCTTTCCACCCTTCAAAAAGGTACAGTTGAGGGAAAAAATCAGTAACTTCAAACAACTCTCAACTGAAGCATTGCACAAAACCTGGGAGAGATTTAAGAAGAAGCTTGCACAATGTCCAAACCACAACATGACAAACTTGCAATTGAAGGAGACTTTGTACAGAGCTTTCAACTTTCTGACAAAGCCAATTGTAGACAAAGCTGCAGGTGGTTCGTTAATTGATCTCTATTTCCTTGATGCTTCTGACATACTGAATAGAATGACCAAGAAGAGTCAGGCTCGGCACACTAGGGATTTTGTAGTGGATAGGCCGACTGTTGCTGGTGTTGTAACTGCAGAGCGGCGCAGAAGGGATGAGGAGCGAAACTAGGACATGGCCCACTTAAAGACACAGATGGACTTGTTATCCAAGCACTTACTGTCAGGCAAGACCGAAATGGTTAAGGCTATGGAATCTCAGGGTACTGTTGCTACAGATGCCAATGCAAAGGCAAACTATGTAAGTAATCAAGGGGGTTTCCAAGGTAATAGCCAAGGGAACCAAGGTCGGAACTTTTATAAAAATCCTGATTATAAAGATAGGGAGCAAGAATACTGGAGAAACAATAACGACAGGAGTGGTTTGTATGTTCCTCCTAGAAGTAGGGATGCTGCAACAACAAGCTCTAGCAAGATGTCTATGGAGGACATGATGGAAAATTTATTGAAGGGAGTTGAAGCTACCAACTCGGGAGTAACTACTATGAAGAGTGAATTCTCTACCCTTAGTTAGTTGGTTAGCTCACACTCTACTTCTATTAAGCAGTTGGAGCAGCAGATGAACCAACAATCTGCTACACTAAACCAGAGAAAAATTGGTACTTTACCTAGTGATATGGTTCAAAACCCGCAAAATGGTGGTTTATGTATGGAGATTACCACTCGGAGTGGTAAGTTGTTATGTGACCCCTCTGTAGGCAAATCTTTGGAAAATAAGGTAAGTATTGATGAACCCGGAGAAAGTAGTCCAGTGGAGTCTGAGAAGCTGATGGTTCTGTTGATATTTTGGAGAAATAATATACGAAGGAGGAAGAAGTGGTGTTAAAGACTATCCTAGACCGCCACTTTCCTTTTCTCAACTATTGAAGAAAAAGGTCGATGAGGCAAAATTTGGCAAGTTCATGGCTATGCTCAAGCAATTGACAATTAATGTTCCTTTGGTTAAGGCACTTGAGCAAATGCTAGGCTATGCCTAGTTCATGAAAGACCTCATCACAAAGAAGAGAAAGGTCAGCAGTGAGCAGGTGGACAATCTCCACCATTGTAGCGTGATTTCCACACAATTCTTAGTGCAAAAAAAGGCCAACCCAGGTGCATTCACTATTCCGTGCAAGGTTGGGTCTCTGGATGTTGCAAAGGCATTATATGATTTGGGTGCCAGCGTGAATCTGATGCCACTTGTTGTATGTAAGAAGCTGGGTTAGGAAGATCCAACACCTACTAACATGCGACTGGTGATGGCAGATAGGTCAATAAAGCGGCCTATTGGAATTTTGCATGATGTGTTGGTGAAAGTAGCAGACTTTATTATTCCTACTGATTTTATGATACTGGATTATGATTTGGACTTCGAGGTACCCATTATCTTAGGAAGGCCACTCTTGGGAATAGGAAGAGTAATAGTTGACATGGAGTTGAATGAGCTCAAGTTTAGGATCGGTAAAAAGGAGGCAAAATTCAAAATGCATCAAACCATGTCTCAACAAAATGATATGAATGTCTTCCTAATCGTTGATGTCTTCTATAACGATGAAAAAAGGGTATCAACAGGTTGTCTTGGCGAATTCTGAGTAGTCAAGAGAACTCATTCGTGTCGCGATAGTAAATCAGGCTCTAATAGGAGGCAACCTAGAATTTTTATGTTTGAGTAAGTGTTTTTATTTTTTTAATTAGGATTTAGTATAGAGAAGGTGAAAAAATAAAAAGGGTCAGCTAAAAGGTCATGACGACATCTGTGACAAACCGTCACAACTGTGACAAGCTATCACGAATGCCGTCAGCTAGATCAGACTTGAGAAATTCTCTGCTACTATTGACGACAATTTTGATGGGCTATCACAACCGTGATAGGCTGTTACAAATTTTCTTTAGCACAAAGCCTTAAATCTGAAAACTGGGCCTAATTTTAATCAGATCCGACCCGGCCCAAATCGCGAGCCTTTTCAAATTTCCACCGCTTTTAACTTCTTTTTCTTTAGTTATTTTTTCCTTAGTTAAAATAGTTTCCATTCTTGGCAAAACACTCTAAGAAAAACAAGTTTAATTTGTGTGTGGTTTGTACTTAAGAATCAAGAACATCTTCTTCCTTTACACTTTTTATTGTGTGTGGCACTAGATTAAAAACTCCATCAGGTATACTCTACTTCAACACTTCTTTACTTGTGATGTATGATGAATAAAATCTAACTCAAGTCCCTAATGTGATTGAACCAAGTTCAAACTTGGAAAATGGCTAAAATTGCCCCTAGGGTTTGCTGTACAAGCCCAAGGGTTGAAAAGATAGCTCACAATTCAAATTCAAGTAAATATTGAGCAAGAATGGGGACCAAAATTTTGTTAAAGTCAAAAGTGGATTCTGATAAGTGTGACGACATCCATGATAGGCTATCATCATCGTGATGGCTTATCAGGAATGTCATCAAAAGCTAACAAAACTAAAGTTGGTTCTGGATAGAGATGATGACAATCGTGATGGGCTATCATAATTGTGATGGCCTATCATGAAGGTCGTCGGAAAGTGTAAAATGTTTTTGGTTTCTATCTGAGGTTGACGACATCCGTGATAAGTTATCATGGTCGTGATGGCCTGTCACGAATTATCGTCACACGTGAGGCCTGAAATATAAATAAGCTTAAATTATTAATGTACCTGTGTTTGTGATATTTAAGGTTGACTAACATTCTTCAAATGTCTCTAGGTACTCTAAAATAGCTCCAAAAAGAAAGAGTCCCACAGAACCAAAGAAAACAGCTAAAGATAATGTACATCATAAGCTCCTCAATGAGAAATCTAACTACAAGGAGGATCCATTGCTCAGAAAGCTAAAGAAGAAGCAAAGTCCAAAGAAAACTTCACCACCTCCACCAATTGAGGTGGAGGACATTGATGATACTGAGTCGACCATAGCTTCTGAGCATGAGGGGTCTGAAAAAGGTGAGTTTGAATAGCATGATTTTGAACATGATGAAGCTGATGAAGAGGATCAAGAAGAATCTGAGTTCGAAGGAACAACTTCCGGGTCCCCATCCACTGAGCAACAAGATGATGAAGAGTCTCCACCTCGGAGGACTTTTATCAAATATAAGAACCCGAAAGTGAGGAACAATGCTAGATGGTAAATCCCTAAAGCTGAAGAAATCTATATTGCTGGGTTGCAAAGAACTAATAGAAGGAATGCGAAGAGGACAATCCAAGAAGAAAAGATGATCATCATGAAAGGGTTGAGCAGATACCCTAAAGTGGAGAAGAAATTCAAAGAATACGGCTTATGACGGACTACAGAAAGGGGAGGTTTATTTTGCCCCACACTGGTTCAGGAGTTCTATGTGAATTACCAAGCCCAGTTGGAGAATATGTGTAAACCAAGTAAAAAAGTAGTAGATCAGTCTTTTCTAGTGGGAGTTCGAGTGAGGTGTGTAAGCATTGATGTTTTGACTAAAGCCATCAACAGATTCTTGCATGGCCCTGAATTTATGCCTCAGGCTACCATACCGTCATTTTATGCTCGAATAAAAAATAAGGACAAACAACGTCCTTGGTTGGCCAACATCTTCACTGACGGAGAATCGTCTTGGGTAAAAAACCCAAATGAGAGAATCTATAAGTCCTCATTGACTCAGGAGAAAAATTTTTAGTGGGGCATAGTGCAAGTTTGGCTAATGCCTATGAGGGAGACAATATTCTGGGCGATGACTGAGCTATTTTGGTAGCAATTTTGGTGCAGCAGCTTCCCTTGAACTTCGGGGAAATCATTACAGATGGGATAAAGATCAGGATGTTGAGGGTCAACACTGCTTATCCTTTTTTATGTCTTATTATAGAGATGTGCAGAGCTGCTGAGGTGCCAAAGATTGCAGGAGTTGATGAAGACATTCGTGCCTAGAAGAATCACAACCCCATCCAGTTTGATGAGATTCAGCCGGGACTTAGACTTGATAAGGGGCAGAGGTAGCAGCAAAACCACCGGTTACAGATGCAGGAGCAGCACCTTAGGTCGATGTACAGGATTCTTTAGCACGGGTAGCTTTAGTGCCTGATACTGAAGCCAATCCCTCAGTTCCTCTAGCAGCAACAGGTTTGGCATTTCAGCCTATTGATATCAGGAAGATGGCTAAGAAAGAAAAGTGGTGCGAGGCCCAGCTACATGCCTTCGCCAAATAGTTTCCTACTGTTGTGGACAAAAAAATCAAGGCTGCTCTAGAGCCTTTTGTGACATTGCCTGCGCGAGTTATAGATTTGGAGAACAGATTCGATGCTCGGGCAAAAGAGATGACAGGTGCTGATCTTGCTACATTCAGGGCTGCATTGGATAAGGTTAAGGCTGAGGTTGGGGTGCTGCAGCAGCACTAAATTATGATGCCAACAGGTACGGCTGTGGAAGAATTGGAGGAAGAAATTCCTATACTTGATCTCACTGTAGACTCCCCGAAGAAAAAAAGAAAAAGAGGGAAAAGAAAGGCATGAATAAGAGAGAAGAGCCAGATAGTGAACAAGAAAGAAAAACGAAGAAGAAGGCAAAGAAGAAGGCAGAAAAGGAAGAGTTAAAAAAGTCAAGATTGGAGTCTATGGATGATAATGAGAAATGAAAAGCAGCCATTCAAGCTAGGGCTTCAGGTGCTTCATCTAGCCAGGCTTCAACCACTGTCAGGCCAAATGCTCCTGATGGGGAGAAGACAACAGATGATACAGTAGCAGGGTCGAAGACCCAAGATCCATGTGCTTGACTATCTTTAGGTATACCCTAAGGGTAAATTGCTGTTGTAACATAATCTGGAGATAATTAGGAGTAGTACAAGTACCATAGGCAGTTGTCTTATTTTGTGATTTATGAGTACTTCTCCAGTGGTTTGATCTATTGTGTACTGTGTGAATTGCATCCATTGTGAGAACTATGTATCTTTTTGTGGCATTAGTATGGCAAATGAATGACCTCTATCAAACAAATGCATAAACCGGATAAGTAGTAATATGTAAGATACTTGTGTGCCATGTGTGTGTAAGTCTTTCTCAGTTCCTGCTGTGCTTTGAGTCTAGAACTTTCCCGGTTAGTCGTGCCATGGTCATCGGATAGGCATTAGGAAAGGATCATAGGACGTTTTTGCATATTAGCCCACGTTAGCCTAAATGACCTTCCTAATGTGAATAATATCCCTTGCTCCCTCTTTGAGCCTAAATAGCTTATTTTTTTACATCACCTTCCCGTTTACATCACAATGAATCTGTCTTGGCCCTGGTCCTCCTTGGTCACTGTACACCTTGACTTAGACAACTAACCTAAGTTGAGGGTGGATATTATAGGGGTACGTGATGCAATCTATGTATGAAGAGAGGTAGAATGAGAAGGATGAATAAAGAGTTAGGTACGGTGAAAAAGAAATAAGAACAGATAAAACTATGTGAAAAATGATAAAAAGATAATCAATTAATTGAAAAGACCACAGCCATCTTGAGCACACATGATCAATAAAAGAGGGAAGAAAATAAGGTTAAGAGTTGAAACCCTTAGGGTCTAATGTAGTGTCGAGGAGGCTTAGTCACTTTCAAATATCCATGAATATCATACCAGCCCCTAGCCTACGTTACAAGCTTAAGAAAAGCCCTATAGTGATCCTAACTTACCTGTTTGAAGACTTGGGTACTGACTATAAGGGCAAGCCTATGGAATTTGATGCGCAATGTTGGAACTTCATTCTGAGAGTAAGTTTTGTGTTTATCCCTGTGTGTATAAATTTTGATATGAGTGAAAAAGGGATTTCTCTGTTGTGAGGGCACACTAGGTATGTTTCTAATCACTATCTTGTTTGGATAGTGTGATTTGGGTATGTGCTGGGTTGTTATTGCTGAAATTTTTGCCATATCTTGATCCTTGTGAGTTTCATGGGTGTTTTTAATAATAGATACAGTTGTTCTTACTTTGACTGACCTTGGAGATGGTGCATGTATTCTAAACTGATATGAGTAGTTAGCTGCCAAATTGTACTTTGTATACTCTTAGTTATGTTAAGGTTGCTTGAGGACAAACAATTGTTTAAGTTGAGGGTGTTGATATGTGAGCCCATGCTAACACATTTGAAGCTTTTAACTCTAAATAATTGCAAAGTCTTGAGTAACTTTGGTCATTTTTGATTATTTTACGTTGGTTTTGTAGTAAAAGTATAGAAGAAGGAGAACCACAAATAAAGAAAGCAAAAAGTATGAAATTGAAAGCAAATGAAGAGTTAAGTATGGCTGATGACATCCATGACACGTCTTCAGCCTGGTGATAGGCTGTCAAGGATGCCGTCAAACTTAAACAGAAGAGGGGAGTTGTAGGAAGTTTTGTGATGACCTTCATGACACGCCGTCAAGATCTTGATACTCCGTCACTGTCATCGTCAACCTTAGGCAGCAAAAACTGAATTTGCAGAGAAGCTGACGACGTCCATGACAGACCGTCAAAATCATGATAAGCCGTCACAACCATCGTAATCTATTCCAAAGAACATCTGAAACTTTAATTTTATTTCCTTATTTAGGGTTACCTATTTAAATCCTTGTTTTAGGGTTTTTCTATTATCCATCAATTAATTGACATATCCTGCAAGATACGACTTTTTCTTCTCTCTCTCGAAGACAAATATTTTGGTGGTTTGCCTTGTGATTCAATTGAAAGAACACTTTTGATTTCCTTTATTATTGTAAGTTAATCCTTTCAATTATGAAATTCAACTTATGTGCTTATTTCCTCCATCATGAGTAGCTAAACACTCTTAACTTGGGTTATGGAATCTAGGATTAGGTCATGATAAGGTGTTGATTAATTACTCAAGGTTTAATAGGTGTTAGGATTTCTTGGTAATTCTGATATTCTAACTTATGTTTGTTGGTTGCAAACAATAGGTGTACCTACTTTGGTTTGATTGAGAAAGAAATCATAAACAGTAGGAAGTGAATTATCGACAAGGACTTGAAAAGGCTTCATTTAATAATCAGTGTTGTAAAAAGGTTGATTAACCTGAGGTAAAATTTGGGTAGTGAGTTGCGATTCCCTAAGTCTGAGAGGATTAGGATATTAGACGCTTGAATAGGTCGAGAGACATTCGAGCATACTATTGATAGAGATAGATTGTCATCCTAAACACCGTGAGAACCTTGAGTTATTTGTAGCATCTGTCATATACCATAAACCCTAGTGAACATAATCCCGGCTATTTCATAAAATATTGATTACAAACATTAATCTCAAAGTGAGTAACAATTGTCTGAGAAATTTAAATCCCCATTTTAGGAAACAGTAAACTACCAGTGAATTATTTTGTAAACAACTTGATTTCACACCCTATTTCCTGTGGGATTCGACCCCAACCTAGTTGGGTTTTATATTGACAACGATCGCTTACACCTGTTCAAAAGTGTAGTTTGAGCGTTATCAATACGCTTCAAACATTTTGAATCATTAAAAAAGTTTTCATATAAATTTTGTCAAGTGACACTTCATGTGTGACATCTTCAAGTGTTTGGATGGCAAATTAAATAAGTTTTATGCCTATCAAGATGCTTCCTTTCATGTCACTTGATAAATGTTTCTACGTTAGCATGCTTAAATAAACGTAGAATTTAGATCATCGTAATCTTTCACAATATTGTGTCACTATTGTATCAAAAATATTGATGATATATCATTTGTATCTGTTCACAGTGTGATATAACATTTTGGGATCTCATCACTTCATTATTTTCAGGTACCTGAATCTCTCATAAGGTTTCATGAAGTGTTATGTCATAGGCTCTTTAAGAGCTCATTGCCTTCGTATTATGATTATTTCCTTCTTATCCATTTCAAGGATTATTTCATTTGAAATCGATTGATCTACCACACTTCATGCATGCATAGACTTTATTCTTTATGAACACAAAATAGGAGCACTTGCAGCTTAAATATGAGATACGTTCGACATTTGACTTGAATTGTCTTTTGAATGAGGATCTAATGATAATTCCTAACATATTTTATAGCTGTTTATAATCTCTCCCATGTTAGGAAAACTAACATGCATTCTCCATCTTCTTTGAAGAATCCATCTTTGTGTATCATGGTATATTTATTAATCGTATACCTCACATCAAAACTATTGGATGAACAATGTATGGTTCTTGACTCAGAATCAACTTTGAAAGAACTTAATCATAATTTATTGGTTTGATGCATACAAGTGCTATTGTATATAATATTTTATATTTTAAACCAATACATGAAGCTTTGTTCCCCTTAGTAATGATTTAGCTATTGATCAAAGGCATTCAATGTCAAACCATCATCATCAAGATTGTCTTGATTATATAATTTGAAATTTATGTTCTTAACTCAATTTTATTGAGCAAGCAACTTTATGAATGTCAAACGCAGGTTGACAATGAATGTACATGTAATCATCTTATTGATGCTTCTTTTCAAGATATCACATGATAGGTGAATGGACCCTTATTCACCTTTTATACTTTTCAGATTTAAGGAATTCAATCCTAACATTAGTTGGTCCAACCAACTTATCATGAAAACAAACAACATGAATAATTCTGAAGAATCTTCTAATTCTTCATTACATGTTCAATACTCAATATGGATATGTTCGAGATGTCATAATTGTTCATGTTAACTTATGAACTTTTATAGTAGTAAACTCCAAGTTTATCATGATACCTTTTTTACTTTAGTAAATTTCAGATTTACTATGATATGAATAGATTTCAGCTTTACTACTTGAAAAGTAGATTTCAGAATAACTCTTTTCAATTATTCTACCTCTTTCGAAGGTGAATTATGGTACCATCACAATCAAGTACACGTTTATATTGATGAACTTTACTAAATATCATCACATTCACCCTAGAGAATGAATCTCTGCTTATAACAATTAAAATTCTCATTCCCATGAATGAAATATAATTGTGCCTTAAGCCTATCAAATTGATAGCTTATAACCTCTTTGAAGTTAATGCTATTACAAGAGCAAATCGAGGCATACATATGATGTAGAGAATTTTTCTCTAACATATCTTATGCGTGTGAAAATATCATCACTTTTGATGATCATTATGATATTGTCCTTTCACGCTTATATTCGTACATTCAATCGATTTGTCTTCTTTTAGACATATTATGCACTGCTACCACATTAACTTTAAGGAATGGAGCATATTTGATGGGATAAATTTCATATCTTTTCACCAAAGACATCATTTTACCTTAACCATTATTATATCATAAATATGATGCACCGAGATTCAAACTCGACGTCTTATTCATATAGAGGTGTCTTAGGTGATAAATCGATGGGACTTAAACCCAATATATTATCATCCTTTTTGATAATATTGTTCTTGAGGAATAAATTTAAAACATAAATAGTTCCAAACCAATAATTTTTCCTCAAATCAACAATAATTATTATATTATTAGTAGCAAAAGACACAGATAACATAAGGAATTACTAACCTTGAAATTACATTTGTAATCTCACCTTGTTTGACAGAGTCTCGTGTTGATAATGTGTTATGAAATATAAAGCAAATACAAGAAGAATAAAGAGACAAGAGAGTGATTATTATTTCTCTTGAGAGATCTCTTGATGGGTTAATTACAATGAAAAAAAATCCCTTTATTTATAGGGAAAAACTAATTTTGGGGTTTCTAACTTTTCTATAAATAATCGATCACTATATATGATAAAATAGGCATTCACTACATATGGTAATATATTTATAATAATTATGTTATTGTTACTGATATTTTGGTTATTTATATTTATTCTTTTCTTAAGTAATTGGCGCTTCAATTCATAAAGCCAATGCTTCATCTCGCTTAGTAAAGCGGGTCCTCATCAGTTTTTGTTGCCTCTTACCTTCAAAAACACTAGGTGTGTCACATGTGTAGTGAATCTGAGGGGCAAACAAAGTTTTGAAAGCCACAAAAACTAATCATACCATTTGAGATACGAGGGGTCTAATGCGTTCATAATTTTGAAAGACATAAAGCTACAACCTTAAGGCATTTCTCTGATTGCGACCCTACCCCCCAAATTGAATTTCCTTCCAAATTCACAAGATTTTTTCTCTTCGAAACTTGGATCTCTTGCTATTTTTTCACTAATAATAGCTCAAGTGCATCCGAGGTAAATCGATCTGAATGTCTTGTTGATGCAATAGTTGGTAATCAAGCAACCGCCACACAGTTTTTTTCTGATATTATTATCTTGTCTAAACATTGAAAAACCATCAATCAAAAATTACATCCATGAAATGTGCATACGACAAACTCTAAATGAATTACAAAACCGTTGGTTACAGAGATGAATGTTACATTTTCTTGACTTCATCTTCAACAGGATCACGAAGAGTTCCAAACATCCAATCCATCCATATTGTGTAGTGACCATAATTATGGCAGTACGTAGTATGGTGGATGGTATGGTAACCAGCACCCATAACAGGCCAAATCTTCCCATGTATGCAGTCATGGATATTTGCGGTCCATATGGCTTCTATGAATAAGAGTGCTATGTGTGTGGTAAAATGCATAGGCAACAGGAAAAGAGCTACTAAATGTGGCACTGCCTGTAGTATTCCCATCCATTGGGTGGAATGCCAAACCTGATTTCCAAAGCAGCAAGTCATTCATGTTAATGAGAGAAACTTGGACATTTGAATATCATACAAGCTCCAGATGAAACATCATACATCTAAACTACAAAGAAAACCTATCATTACTTAATTGGACTACATTAATGTGTTAGCTTGCAATGCAGTGAGGATTTTTTTTTGAAAATTGTGGTCTCCATGGTTAGATTTCACACATTTGACTAATTCCACAAGTTATTTTTCACCTCCAACCAGCAAAAAAATGTGGTGAAGATTTGATAACCAATTTCCTCGAATATGTAATCTTTCGAAATAGGTAAGACACTTGTTTGTGCCAGAAGAGCCTAGCATGGTTACTACAGGGATAGCAGTCTTGTGATGTATCAAACTATCAATATCTAATCTCAATGCCGTGCAGTTGATTTTATAAGTCATTGAGATGGTGATGATATGCATGAAGCAAGACTAGCTTTTTTGAAAGTAGATTTTATTTAGGAAGAAAAAAAATAAGGAATGACGAAATTCCAACAAACCTTTTTCTTCCAATGCTCTCTAATTCAGATTATCATTAATAAAGAGGACCAATAATGGCAGTTTATCTCAGTTAACAATATGTAACCACTTCAATCCCCTCTAATCAAATAAGGAAAGGGTGTATGAGCAATGATTGCGATGTGAAAAAATTTACATCCTCTGTT
>NC_061112.1:76148476-76190228 GCF_002878395.1 Capsicum annuum
AAAAAATTTTAATTCTTTAAATATATTATAAAAATTTCAATAAATACATAGAATATCATGTATATATCAATTATATTATGTATATTAATAAAAAAAGTAAAGTAATTAAAAAATTAAAAGAAATTATAATTACTTTAAAAAAATTGATATTTATGTTATTAAATTTTTTGTATTGTATATGTGTGCGCATCAATTATTTCGTTGTTGACTTGTCAAGTGTTGAGAGCTACTACCATAATGAATAATCAGATTGATTTACCCCTGAATATCTGTCAATTGTGGTGGCGGGCTGGTGGCTGGCCGGCCTTCCTCATTGCTCTGGGGCTCATGGAACAAAGGTTCAAATATGCACACGTGTTTGAATTGTTTATTTCTCAAAGAAAAATTTTTATTTTGTAAAAAAATATATTTTTTTTAAATGAAAGGTGTTTAGTAAATTTATAAAAGTGTTTTTAAAAGAAAAATAGAAGCAAGCAGAAAATTACTTTTTTTCATTACTTTAGTATATATATATATATATATATATATATATATATATATATATATTATTAACATATCTTATAAGTATGATTAAAGTTTGATTTTAATATTTTATACTTTATATTTATATCATATTTTATATTTTATTTATGATTTTTATATTATTATTTTATTTTCACTCATTTTTTAAAAATAAATGTTAAAAAATCATTGATGATGATTCGAAGAATATATAACTTTTTATTTTTTATTATTAATGATAACAAATGACAGATCAATCACATTATAAGAATAAATGATGTTTTAACAACACTTGTAAATTTTTCTTGAATATTTAATTTTAAATAAATAATTCATGAAAAGTGATATATTTATTACCATCTAGTTTACATATATGAAGAAGGAGATGAACTTCTGATATATCTTGAGAAATACAAGACAGATCTTCTATTAGTATGAAGATATTGCATAATACAATTAGGGATGAAATCATTAAGAATTTTGTGATGTATGGAAGACTAATTATTTTTGTCATTGATTTTTTCATAATTAATAATTTAATTTATGAAATAATTTTTATATTTATTTTTGTTTGATATTTTAAAGTGATATTTAAATTATTTAAGTAATATATCATTATTAATATTTTTAATGTATTTATGTATATAAATATTGATTTAAAATTTAGAGTATGTGCTTTTAATTAAATAAAAATAAAATTTTAATTAAAAATATTATAATAGATATTTAAAATAAATTTTCTCTATAAACTGATTTTAATAATAAAAGTCTATTGATACATGTCCTTTTTTGTCATTTGTCTAAAAAACACTCTTTAAAAAGATTATCCAAACAAAATCTGTTTATCAAAAGTACTTTTCAAATGAAATTATCAAACACAAATTGTTTTTTTCAAAAGCACTTTTATGAAAAACTATTTTATAAAAGTGCTTCTTAAATAAGTGGTTTTGTAACAGCGATCCCAAACGAACTCTTATTTAATTTGTTTGTAACTTTCCAAAATACCACCTAAACGTGAGTGACATCTGCTAACCTCACTTGTCGGGTGAACCAAACATTCATTCACTTACCCAATTATGTAAGTACTCAGATAGGATATGTATAACTTCAAAGGATTCAATAATAATCAATAAAAAAAGAACGATAATCCAAAGAACTCCATAATCAATTTAGCAGTTTAGCGATCAATCAAATACTAATTCTTTAGTCAAAATCTCACAATAAAGCCATGGAGTATCTAATAGAGTAACATGAGGTCAACTATCGGGCATGAAAATTCAAGAAAGGAAAAAGTAATAACAATAGATGGAGCAAAAATAATAGCCTCCACGAACAATATGAAGGCTCACATCAGCAATAAAATCTATAGAACGAACCTGTTAGCAATTAGTCTCACCCTCCGCAATAGTAGCTACATAGACATGCAGGTAAGGAGTGAGCTACATATACATATAACTCAGTAAGATCCTTAACCCCGCTACTTTAACACCCTAGAACAAGTGTTAGAAAAAATATACAACGCACAACAAATAAGTAATGATATGCATACTCTATATGTAATAATATAATGCTCAATAAGGTCCAAGAATTGTTTCAAAAGTCACTATGTATCTCTCAACTCAATTCACTCTCACAACTTGTTATAAACAACAGTGAGAGTTATCAGCCTACCACCCCAACAAGTCCACTACAACATATATAATGCCCCAAAAATCTACTACAGTAGCATGTACAAGGCCCCTAACATATTACGGTAACATAAGT
Organism: Capsicum annuum; assembly: GCF_002878395.1. Taxonomy (NCBI): domain Eukaryota; kingdom Viridiplantae; phylum Streptophyta; class Magnoliopsida; order Solanales; family Solanaceae; genus Capsicum; species Capsicum annuum. The sequence goes on from NC_061112.1 coordinate 76,150,742, forward strand.
ATGCCCCTAATATATTACGACAGCTATGTATGCTCCTAGAGACTATATCAGGCTGCAAAGAGAGGATATCCAATAGCCCAACGTCATATCACATCTCACCAATAAATAATTCTCGGTATACTTCCAAAAATACATATCCGTTGCTGATAAAAAATCACCAATTCTATCAAGCACAAGCTCATCTCAACATATGGACCAGAAAGAAAAATACATTTTTATAAAGCAGATTTGAAAAGTAAGCACCAAAGTTTAAAGTCTTCCTTACCTCGTTAATGACATATTTTCAATCTTGCAATACGTAAAAATACAAACCAAATAGCCTACAATGACGTCAATCTATGCAAAAATATTAATCGATATATCAATTATGCTAGTCAGGATCAAATCTCAATATCCGTAACTTCTAGTCTTAGGACTGAATCTTAATATTTCCCACATTAAATCATGAATTAGAGATAAAAAGAAGAATATTCCTAACATCTTTGTCCAAATATGATGCTTTTGTAACAAATAAGAATGCTAAAATAAAAACTACACTTATATGCCTAAAACCTTTTGAGGATTTAATTCATAAGTCTACTAGTTTTCTCATAATAAAACCACCTCTATTTTTATCATGTAACTTTGTATTGTATCATCACTATAGTAATCATATATCCCTCCATTATGAACTAATCATTATCTTTAATTATGACCTTTCTTTAAAGGTAGAGTAATTAAAAATGGATAAAAGACATGAATTTTCTCACCAACTTTCAGCATCTAACATCATCTACCTAATTTTACCAATTTATCAAATTATATATTTTTTCTTTGTTTTCAAGTCACCACTCTATTCTTGAGTAATTATAGTCAATGCTACTATATTTCATCTACAAAAGCATACAACAATGTGAATACATACACTATAAACTAAAGAGACAAGGTAATCTTATACCTGAATATGAGATCCTTGTTTTGCTAGTCTTTCTTTTTCTACGCAGTTTGAACTCTCTAAATTCTCAAGTTCAATCTGTTTATTTCTTTCCAAAATCGAGAAAATAAAAATCCTTAATTATTTTTTGCTTCTTCACTAAAATGTGATATTAATCGAATGAGGGAATGAACTTGAGTCTACTATTTTTTTTAATTCTCTCTATTAATATTATTATTTATTAATAAAATAATCAATTAATCCTTCATTAAATTGGACTATTACATCTTTTTTCACTTGAAATAACGTCTTTCCTCAAAAGTGTCAAGAATCATATATGAAATATCAAAGAAGTGAGGATATCTAGCTCGCATTTCCTCTTCTAACTCCCAAGAAACCTCATCAGTTGGATGGTTACACCATAATACTTTTACTAAAATTACATTCGTTGACCTTAATTTTCTCATTTGGTTATCATGGATGGATATCGAATCTTCCTCATAAGTCAAATTATCAGCAAGCTCTCTTTCCTCGAGCTGAATTAAATAAATCACAACAAACACACTAATAACATGTACAAAATATAGAAGGTACAATCAATATCTCATATTAAAAAGAAAATTTATATGCTACCAATTTGATGTAATTCCCACACAGGACTGCATATTTTTAAGCTTAATTTATTTTTCGTGTCGAATTTCATAACTCTCTTCATGGGTCAAAAAATCTTTTCACTTTTCATGATATGCATCTCACTAATTTATTTATCTCCATGAAATTTTTATTTACTTAAAGTAGCTCAAAGTTATTTTAGTATCAACACGACTCTTTTTATGAAAAAACTTGTTTGATCAACTTTGAACCTAATAATTATAATATCATAGAGTTTAAACTACCAACTAGAGAACAACATCGAGATCTATGTAGATCCTCAATCAACAAAATTCAAACCAAGTTAATAACTAATTAATATGAGATAAAAACTCGATCAAAAGTAATTAATTCTTAATATTTATTAGGCTAGTGTTGAGAATAGATACTCATACTCTTTTATGTTTTTATTGTGCAAGAAGACCTTCAAATGCCATAAACACGGCCTAATCATTCTTAGATATGATAGTTTTGAACCACGCAGAAATATTTGGTATTTCTACATATGCTCTCATGGAATGTAGGTTGAAACACATCTATACTTATTCAAATTCACTTTAGATAGTTGTTCGTATGATTCTTTTATCTTTCAGCAGATCACCATTCTCACCTCATTTCCTTTTTTTTGTAGTCTTATACCTGAATATGAGATCTTTGTTCTGCTAGCCTTTCTTTTTCTATGCAGCTTGAACTCTCTAAATTCTCAAGTTCAATCTATTTATTTCTTTGAAAATAAAGAAAATAAAAAGCCTTAATTATTTTTTGCTTCTTCACTAAAACATGATATTAATCGAATGAGGGAATGGACTTAAGTCCACTGTTTTTTTTATTCTCTCTATTAATATTATTATTTATTGATAAAATTACCGATTAATCCTTCTTTAAATTGGACTATTACATCTTTTTTCACTTGAAATAACGCCTGTCCTCAAAAGTGTCAAGAATCATATATGAAATATCAAAGAAGTGAGAATATCTAACTCACATTTCCTCTTGGAACTCCTAAGAAACCTCATCGTTTGGATGGTTACACCATAATACTTTTACTGAAGTTACTTTCTTTGACCTTAATTTTCTCACTTGGCTATCATGGATGGATATCAAATCTTCCTTATAAGTCAAATTCTCAGCAAACTCTCTTTTCTTGGGTTGAATTAAATAAATCACAACAAACACACTAATAGCATGCACAAAATATAGAATGTACAATCAAAATCTCATATTACAAATCAAGTTTATATGCTACCAATTTGATGTAATTCTCACACAGACCTGCATATTTTTAAGCATACTTTATTTTTCGTGTCGAATTTCATAACTCTCTTCATGGGTCAAAAAGTCTTTTCACCTTTCATGATATGCATATCACTAATTTTTTTATCTACATGAAATTTTTATTTACTTGAAGTAGCTCAAAGTTATTTTAGTATCAACACAACTCTTTTTATGAAAAATCTTGTTTGATTAACTTTGAACCTAATAATTATAATATCATAGAGTTTAAACTACCAACTAGCGAATAACATCGAGATTCATGTAGATCCTCAATCAACCAAATTTAAACCAAGTTAGTAACTAATTAATATGAGATAAAGACTCGATCAAAAGCAATTAATTCTTAATATTCATTAGGCTAGTGTTAAGACTAGATTCTCAATACTCTTTTATGTTTTTATTGCGTAAGAACACCTTCAAATGTCACAAACACAACTCAATCATTCTCACATATGATAGTTTTGAACCACACATAAATATTTGGTGTTTTTACATATTTTCTCATGGAAGGTAGGCTAGAACACATCAATGCTCATTCAAATTCACTTTAGATCGTTGTTGGTATGATTTTTTTTTTCTGTCAGCAGACTATCATTCTCTTCTCGTTTTCTTTTTTTGATAGTCTTATACCTGAATATGAGATTCTTATTCTGCTAACCTTTCTTTTTCTACACATCTTGAACTCTCCAAATTCTCAAGTTCAATCTGTTTATTTCTTTCCAAAATAGAGAAAATAAAATGCCTTAATTAATTTTTGCTTCTTCACTAAAATGTGATATTAATCGAATGAGGGAATGGACTTGAGTCCACTGTTTTTTTAATTTTGTCTATTAATATTATTATTTATTGATTAAATTATCAATTAATCCTTCATTAAATTGGACTATTACATCTTTTTCCACTTGAAATAACGTCTGTCCTCAAAAATATCAAGAATCATATATTAAATATCAAAGAAGTGAGGATATGTAACTCGTATTTCCTCTTCGAACTCCTAAGAAACTTCATCGGTTGGATGGTTACACCATAATGCTTTTATTGAAGTTACCTTCTTTGACCTTAATTTTCTCACTTGGCTATCATGGATGGATATAGAATCTTTCTCATAAGTTAAATTCTCAGCAAACTCTCTTTCCTCAGGTTGAATTAAATAAGTCACAACAAACACACTAATAGCATGTACAAAATATAGAATGTACAATCAAAATCTCATATTACAAAGCAAGTTTATATTCTACCAATTTGAGGTAATTCTCACACAGACCTGCATGTTTTTAAGTTTAATTTATTTTTTGTGTCGAATTTCATAACTCTCTTCATGGGTCAAAAAGTCTTTTCACCTTTCGTGATCTGCATATTACTAATTTCTTTATTTCCATGGAATTTTTATTTAATTGAAGTAGCTCAAAATTATTTTAGTATCAACATGACTCTTTTTATGAAAAACTTGTTTGATCAACTTTGAACCTAATAATTATAATATCGTAGAGTTTAAACTAAAAACTAGCGAACAACATCGAGATCCATGCAGATCCTCAATCAACAAAATTCAAGCCAAGTTAGTAACTCATTAATATGAGATAAAAACTCTATCAAAAGCAATTAATTATTAATATTCATTAGGCTAGTGTTGAGACTAGATACCCATATCTTTTATGTCTTTATTGCGCAAGAACACCTTCAAATGCCACAAACACAGCTCAATCATTCTTACATATGATAGTTTTGAACAATGCACAAATATTTGGTATTTCTACATATGCTCTCATGGAAGGTAGACTGGAACACATCAATACTCATTGAAATTCACTTTAGATAGTTGTTGATATGACTCTTTTTTCTTTTAGCAGACCACCATTCTCTTCTCGTTTTATTTTTTTGGTAGTCTTATACCTGAATATGAGATCCTTGTTCTGCTAGCCTTTATTTTTCTACGTAGCTTAAACTTTCCAAATTCTCAAGTTCAATCTGTTTATTTCTTTCCAAAATAAAGAAAATTAAAATCCTTAATTATTTTTTGCTTCTTCACTAAAATGTGATATTAATCGAGAGACGGAATGTACTTGAGTCCACTATTTTTTAAATTCTCTCTATTAATATGATTATTTATTGATAAAATTACCAATTAATCCTTCATTAAATTGAACTATTACATCTTTTTCCACTTGAAATAACGCCTATCCTCGAAAGTGTCAAGAATCATATATGAAATATCAAAGAAGTGAGGATATCTAACTCGTATTTCCTCTTCGAACACCCAAGAAACCTCATCGATTGGATGCTTACACCATAATACTTTTACTGAAGTTACCTTCTTTGACCTCAATTTTCTCACTTGGCTATCATGGATGGATATCGAATCTTCCTTATAAGTCAAATTATCAACAAGCTCTCTTTCTTCGGGTTGAATTAAATAAATCACTACAAACACACTAATAGCATGTATAAAATATAGAATGTACAATCAAAATCTCATATTACAAAGCAAGTTTATATGCTACCAATTTGATGCAATTCTCACATTAACTTGTATATTTTTAAGCTTAATTTATTTTTCGTGCTGAACTTCATAACTCTCTTCATGGGTCAAAAAGTCTTTTCACCTTTCATGATATGCATATAACTAATTTCTTTATCTCCATGAAATTTTTATTTACTTGAAGTAGCTTAAAGTTATTTTAGTATCAACACGACTCTTTTTATGAAAAAACTTGTTTGATCAACTTTGACCCTAATAATTATAATATCATAGAGTTTAAACTACCAACTAGCAAACTATCGAGATCCATGTAGATCCTCAATCAACAAAATTCAATCCAAGTTAGTAACTAATTAATATGAGATAAAAACTCGATCAAAAGCAATTAATTCTTAATATTCATTAGGCTAGTGTTGAGACTAGATACCCATACTCTTTTATATTTTAATTGCGCAAGAACACCTTCAAATGCCACAAACACAGCCTAATCATTCTTACATATGATAGTTTTGAACCATGCACAAATATTTGGTATTTCTACATATGCTCTCATGTAAGGTAGGCTAGAACACATCAATACTCATTCAAATTCCCTTTAGATAGTTGTTGGTATGATTCTTTTTTCTTTCAGCAGACCACTATTCTCTCCTCGTTTTCTTTTTTTGGTAGTCGTATACCTGAATATGAGATCCTTGTTCTGCTAGCCTTTCTTTTTCTACGCAGTTTGAACTCTCCAAATTCTCAAGTTCAATCTGTTTATTTCTTTCCAAAATAAAAAAAAATAAAAAGCCTTAATTATTTTTTGCTTCTTCACTAAAACGTGATATTAATCGAATGAGGGAATGGACTTGAGTCCACTATTTTTTTAATTCTCTCTATTAATATGATTATTTATTGATAAAATTATCAATTAATCCTTCATTAAATTGGACTATTACATCTTTTTCCACTTGAAATAGCGTCAAATAACGCCCAATCCTCAAAAGTGTCAAGAATCATATATGTAATATAAAAGAAGTGAGGATATCTAACTCGAATTTCCTCTTCGAACTCCTAAGAAACCTCATCGTTCGGATGGTTACACCATAATACTTTTACTGAAGTTACCTTCTTTGACCTCAATTTTCTCACTTGGCTATCATGGATGGATATCGAATCTTCCTCATAAGTCAAATTCTTAGCAAGCTCTCTTTCCTCGGGTTGAATTAAATAAATCACAACAAACACAATAATAGCATTTACAAAATAAAGAAGGTACAATCAAAATCTCATATTACAAAGCAAGTTTATATGCTACCAATTTGATGTAATTCTCACACAGATCTGTATATTTTTAAACTTAATTTATTTTTCGTGTCGAACTTCATAACTATCTTCATGGGTCAAAAAGTCTTTTCACTTTTCATGATCTGCATATCACTAATTTCTTTTTCTCCATGAAATTTTTATTTACTTGAAGTAGCTCAAAGTTATTTTAGTATCTACGCGACTCTTTTTATGAAAAAACTTGTTTGATCAACTTTGAACCGAATAATTATAATATCATAGAGTTTAAACTACCAACTAGCGAACAACATCGAGATCCATGTAGATCCTCAATCAACAAAATACAATCCAAGTTAGTAACTAATTAATATGAGATAAAAACTCGATCAAAAGCAATTAATTCTTAATATTCATTAGGCTAGTGTTGAGACTAGATACCCATACTCTTTTATGTTTTTATTACGCTAGAACACCTTCAAATTCCACAAACACAACCCAATCATTCCTACATATGATAGTTTTGAACCATGCACAAATATTTGGTATTTCTACATATGCTCTCATGGAAGGTAGGCTGGAACACATCAATACTCATTTAAATTCACTTTAGATAGTTGTTGGTATGATTCCTTTTTCTTTCAGCAGACCACCATTCTCTCCTCATTTTTTTCCCTCTTAAAAGCGACAAAGTAAATCTTGGCTTTTCTTTTTCGAAGAACCCATCATCTAGATATTGTAATTAGTCCATAAATTGCATTCCATAAAAGACTAAGAAAGGCTGATTTATTATGCTGGAATTTACTCATAAAATAGTTATCTAAGACTCTAGATCATTTATCGTACCAAATATATTTTTTTGATCCATTACGTGCCGGTGTCATAGTTACAAACTATCATATTATCACAAATAACATTTCAACTGTAGCTTAAGAATATTACTTTGTTTCATATATTTCAATTGTCATTTATGAGTATCAATTCTTTACTTTACAAAACATGACAACCTCAGTTCTTCACATTTTACTCACATTCTGTTAGATAATCATGACAGAATATTCTATTGTTATGCATAAATTGTTACTATCATGGTGTAAGCCTTACTAGCGGTCTTCTAATCAACAAAAAAACACATCTAGATTTCAACAATTAGTTAACTTGTAGTTGCCTCGTAATGTACTAGCGTCATGTTTATATTCGCACTTATAGAATCACTTTTATAGTATCACCATTATTAACAATTCACATCAAGGACTTATCCGTCCGAAAAGAGTATAGACATTTTTTTCACAACATTGCCCACCAGCCAAACACCATAGCCATATAAGTGAGGTCCAATTGAGCTTTTTGGGTCAATACAGAAGATGAACAACTTAATAATCATTCTCTAACTCATCAATAAGAAATTATGTTTCCACAATAATATCTACACCTCTACATACTAAAAAATCTAGCTTACCGTAACGGTAAAGCTGTCCTCATTCTTTGTATCATCTAGTTATTAAATATTTAAACACTTCTAACCACAACAATGTGGTGTAAAAAAATTTCACCTTTCAAACTAAAAAATAAACTTCAAGATTAATCTTTCTAATTTTAATCCTTCACCAACTGAGTATTATGCTTTACTTTAGTATCCAAGTGCTTCTTAAAAGAAGAACTTCAACATCTCGTGCTCATACTTGATCACAAGTTCATGATTAACATAATTCCTCAAGCTTACTCATGTTTTGTATGTATTCAGTACTTTTGAAACTTCATGTTCTGTTGATGTATAAACGAAGATGAGCATCAATCTTTAAGAAATTAAACTTTCTGTCTTTGTTGCATGAGTTAAGAATGACAAAAATGAAAACATCTTAGGTATTCGATAGCCTCAAGGTCATTAGTATGGGCGTCTATATACCATGAAGAAGATTTTATCAAACACTGCTCCATGATCCGAGACTAAGCCTAGGCTCTGATACCAACTTTACCACGTCTCAAAATACTGCCTAGACATGAGTGGCACCCATAAACACTTGTCGGGTGAACCAAACATCCATTCACTTAACCAATTATGTAAGAAATGTGATAGGATATGTATAACTCCAAATGCTTCAATAATAATCAATGAATAAGGAAAAATAATCCAACAAACTCCATAATCAATTTATTAGATTAACAAACAATCAAATACTGATTCTCTAGCTGAAATCTCACACTAAGGTCATGGAGCATCTAATAGAGTTACATGAGTTCAAATATCGGACATGCAAATCCAAGAAAAGAAATAAAAATAAAAATAGATAGAGCAAAAATTATAGCCTCCACGAACAATGTGAAGGTTCACTTCAGCAACAAAATCTACACAACAAATCTGTCATCCACTAGTCTCATCCTCTGTAATAGAATCTACATAGACATGTAGGTAAGGAGTGAGCTATATATAAATATAACCTAGTAATATCCTTGATTCACTATTTTAATACCCTTGGAACAAGTGTTAGAAAAATAAAAAGCACAACAAATACAGTAACGATATGCACAATAGGTATCTTATAATATAATGCTCAATAAGGTCCCACAATTATTTCAAAAGTCACTATGTATCTCTCAACTCAATCCACTCTCACAACTTGTCATAAACGATAGTGAAGGTGATCAACCTAGCACCCCAACAAGTCTAAAAAACATATATAATGTCCTAAAAGTGTACTACAATAGTATGTACATATTACGATTGAACAACTATGCCCCTAACATATTACGATAGCTATGTATGTCCCCAGAGACCGCGACACTACTAAAAGAACAGTTTTTTCGACCACAAAAAACCGACCACAGCTTGTGGTCGCAAAAAAATCGACCATATGTGGTCATTTTTTTTTAAAATATTTTTTTATAAGCGACCACATGTAGTCACTTTTATATTTTAAAATTCCAAAATAATTATTTCAATAATTTTTATATTAATTATTATTTATTTTTTTTAAAAAATTATAAAAATAAAAACGCGACCACTTGTGGTCACTTTTAGGTTTTTTAAAATTGAGCTTAAAAATAATTTAAAAAGACCGACCACTTGTGGTTGGTTTAATTTTAAAAATATAATTAAAAACTATTTTAAAAAAAGCAACCACATGTGATTGGTTTTATTTTCAAAATTAAATTTAAAATATTTTATAAAAGTGACCACAAGCGGCCGGTTTGGAATAAAAAATAAAAAAGAAAACTGTTTAGAATACCGACCACTTGTGGTCGTTTTTATTTAAAAATATAATTTTAAATTATTTTTAAAAAGTGACCACATGTGGTCGATTTTATTTTCTAAATTAAATTTAAAATATTTTATAAAAATGACCACAAGTGGTCGGTTTTGAAATAAAAAAATAAAAAATAAAATTATTTAGAAAACCGACCAATTGTGTTCGGTTTTATTTAAAAAATATAATTAAAAAGTACTTTTAAAAGTGGTCACTTTTATTTTCAAATTAAATTTAAAATATTTTATAAAAAGGGCCATAAATGGTCGGTCATGGAATTAAAAAAATAAAAAAGAAAATTATTTAGGAAACTGACCACTTGTGGTTGCTTTTATTTGAAAAATATAATAAAAAATTATTTTAAAAAAGCGATCACTTGTGGTCGATTTTATTTTCAAAATTAAAGATAAAATATTTTATAAAAGCAACCACAAGTGGTCGGTTTTGGTATTAAAAAAATAAAAAAAATTATTTAGGATACCGACCACTTGTGGTCGCTTTTGTATTAAAAAATAAAATATTTTTAAAAAGAGACCACTTGTGGTCGATTTTTATTAAAAATAATTCTATGTAAAATCAAATATATAATTTTTTGAAATTACGCTGATTACACATAGTCGATAACCAATATAATAATAATAAAAATCAATCAAACTTAGATTTTGTAAAAAAATTATACCAAGAAATATATCAAATAAAATAAATAAATTACGTTAATCATAATCTTTATCTTTTACTTTTGTTTCAATATATAAAATAAATATTTTCCTTTGTATATATATTAAATGACGTTAAACATAATCTTTGTATAATACATATGTCTATATCATACAGTTGAGATAATGATATTATGCTACTATTGCAGTTATAATGATGTAACGTACATATATAACGATAATTCATCAGAATATAATGAACGTATTCTATTATGAGGTAATATACTTGTGAATGTAATGTATATAGTACGAATTCAAGAGTTGATATATATATATATATGATGTATATATATATATATGATGTAGTGATCGATCGATGAACGATGTAGTAAAAAACTAGTAGAATCTATCTAAATATATTGAATACCTTGATTTGAAATAATAGAAGTAATAATATACTGTATGTTGAAGTTATATTAATGTAAGCTAATCAAATTAATCGATCACTCATCAAAGTATGTATATGAAATACATCGCATTATATTATTGGATAATATACTTGTGCACGTATGTGATGTATATAGTACGTATTTAGAACTTGATATAGTTGATAGTGTGTGTATGTGTGTATGTATAGGTATATATATAGTAAATATACATATTATGTAGAGAAGGTATATTAATGATATAAGATAAACTAACCGATAACTCATGTGAGTGTATGTTAAATACGTTATATATTCTTATGGGGTAGTAAATCGTGTATGTGATGTATATAATATGTATTTGAAAGATGACAGCCAATTGAATATATGTATATATAAGTATATCTCGTGTAGTGACGTATGCAGTAATCGAAAGCTAGATAACTGAATCTATATATTAAAATATTTTGAATAATACGTTGATACCACACTATTGAGGAAATAGATATACTATTTGCGTCAATGTAGACACACGTATATTGTTAAAGTTATAGTAACATAAGATAATTAATTGATAATTTATCTAATTAACATGCTGTATTATGAGGTGTGTATATATATATATAATATCGTATTTAAAAGATAATTAATCAAAAAATTCTCATAATTTGCAAAATTCATTGATATTATTATACGATTGAGGAAATATACTAATCATGTTAATGTGATGATAAAATAATTAATTATCTGATTTATATATATACGTATTGCATTAAATTATTTGGATGTTGTTATAAATATTATACAATTTATTTAAATTTTAATTTTTTTAAAAAAATCGACCACAAGTGTTCATTTTTTGAATGAAATTTTTTTAAAAAATAAATGATCCGCTTTTTTTAGTAATACCCGTTAATGAACCGACCAACCCAATTTTAGTTGCCCCTTTTCCTTTCTATATTATTATGGGATAATAAAATCGTATATATGATGTATATAGTACTTTATTAATAAAATTGACCACAAGTGATCATTTTTCGATAGTAACTTTTTAAAAAATAAATCAAATACTTATATTTTATTTTGTCAATAATTTTGTAATAATAAATATTTAATCCGACCCAACCCATCAAAATAACCCCCCCTTTTTTTTTCTAATTTCCCTACCCTCACCCCTACCAACTCTACACAACAATACATACCTAACCTAAATCGCGACCCGATTGACAACATTCGACAGCTCGACAAACCTTGGAACCTTGGCGACGGGAGCTTCCCTAATTTTTTTATTAGGCCACCGATAACCCGATAAATAATACACATTACACACTGATCTCAGCCCCAATTATAATTCCCGATAGTCCAATACTGAATACCTATTACCCGCCCCACTGGCCCAAAACTCTTAAAAGGCAAAACGACCTATTTCCAAGCCCAAATGCCCAAACTCGTTCGTATGACTTAGGGTTAGAGAATAGAGACTTAGGGTTTCAATCTTTTAATTTTCACGTCTATCTCACTCAGTCTTAATGCCTCTCTCTCTCTTAGTATTCACAATCTTTGCTCAATTTTTACGCTTAATTTTTGCTAAAAACTCAAGAGACCAAAGACGATTTTTGCTTTTGCTCTCAACAGGTAAGAATTTTGTGTTTTTCTCGATCTCATTCTTAGAAGTCTTCTTCTTCATCGTTAATTTTCTGTCCAGTCTTTAATGTATTATGCTAAGGACTATCTCATTTGCATCATTGATTCATTGTATGTCCTATTGTCCTTTGATCTTGCCATCCGTGTAACTGGAATAGCTGATTTTAATAAACAGATACTCCCTCCATTTCAAAAAGAATGATCTACTTTCCTTAGTCCATTTAAAAAATAATGACCCCTTTCCTTTTTTGGCAATACTTTAATTTCAACTTTCCACATGGCATGTTTAGGACCACAAGATTAAAGGGCATTTTGGTACATTTAACATAACTTTAATTTAAGGTCACAAGATTCAAAAGTATTCTTTATTTTCTTAAATTTTGTGCCATGTCAAAGTAGGTCATTCTTTTTTAAATGGAGGGAGTATTAATTTTGAAGGAATTCAGGTGTTATTTGCTTACATTACTAGTTGATTCAACCATTTTTATTGTGAAATTGCAGTTCAGTTAAAGGATTGATTTGGTTGTGTTGTAAAGTTTTGTTTTCTGACATTACAAATGCATAAGTAATGTTTTGTGTCGAGCTTGTACTCTTTGTTGTGAAATTGCTCTTTGATGTCGAGCCATGTACTCTTTGTGTCGAGTTTGTTGTAAGTAAACAACTATTTTATTGTGAAATTGCTTATTGCAGTTTAATTGAGTTCAGCTATTTTGATTTAATTAAATTCAACCTGAACCGCTCATCCACCATCCGTAAATAAATACATATATTAATAGATGCACCAATGAACAACTCGATATTTAATAGGTCGAACCACTAATTTAGTAGCAGGTTTATATCCTTACACCTACAGTAGTCACTTACATTCTTAATAAATAATCGATGTGTAAAAATATCAACTTTGCTACTCTTGATTTGGCTGTTGTTTAAAAGTAAGACAAAGTAAAAAACTCACAAAAGATTACTGCCTCCCCCAAGGCGTCTTTGCCTTAGATTTTTATCTATAAAACCACTAATTCTAGGTGAATTACATGAGGAAAAAAAAATCACAATCGAGTACTTCAGCACTAACTAGCCAACTTAGTATCACTTCTATCTCATGGAACAATAAAGAGAATAAATCTGACAACTTCCAGAGACAAACACTCTAACTTTAGTTTGAATATTTTGTATTCTATTTGTGGCTTTGTGCATAGAAAGAGCAATAAGCACTAAGCAGTAGGCAGTGATGGAATTTTTTTGTGATGCACTAAGTAGTAGCCTGGTTGATATGAGTATGATCACGATCATGAACACTTTTTGAGTATTTTGAAGACCACCTAAATAATTCACAAGTCAAAGTGTGAAGGAGGCCCAAAATCGTCCCAAGCACACTCCATGGGCTATTTTTGGAGCCCTTTTCATTAAAGGGTCTTTTAGTCTTTTGTCTTTTATTTTGTAATGTAATATAAATTGAACATTGTAGGGTTTTAGTTGGTATTTTTTATGAATGTTGAATAAAGAACACTCCTCCTAGAGAGAGAGTCCACAACCGAAACTAGGGCATAACATAAGGGTGAATTCTCTTGTGTGTTGTATTTTTCTTGATACGTTGGTTCTTAGGTGGTGAATGCCCCTCTTATGTCAATTGTAAGAGTTAGGTATTTGTAGTGTGAAGTGTTAAAAGTCCAAGAGTGTAATATGCTCTTGGGTTGTTAAGACTACATCAACACTTGTCTAACTATCTATCTTGTATCTTGTTTTAGTTTCAGCTTCTTGTGTTATTAATGTAACCCGTTTGTTCTTGTTGCTATTGTAATATTGTGGAGCTTCAGCTTGTGTAGCTAAACTTGTTGTTGGCTGGGTGTTTTTGGTGTATTAACACCTTGTATCCTCTTCTTTCTTGTTCTAGATAGTGAATCTAAGAGAGGTCCCTATTTGTTCCACGATTTGTTGTGATTTGTGGACTGTATTAGGGTGTGATTTCGTGTTCCCTTGTTTGTTCCATATCATTTGGTATCAAAGCAAGGCTGGTTTTTATTCCCACAAAGCCAATCTTGGGTTTGATTAGTAAAAAAAAAGTTGCTAAAAACTGAAAAATTCTAAAAAATAGCAATCTGTCCATTTTTGTGTTCTTGGCCAAAAATTGTGTTGTGTTGTTGTCTTGGACGAGATTTTCTTATTTTTCTTGACTAGATCTTGTAGTTCTTTTGTTTGTCTAGTGTGTTTCTAGTGTTGGTTCTTTCTCACCAACACTAAAAGTGTCTAGATCTAAAGGTTGAGCATATAATATTAACATTGTTGTTGTGAACTTGAAGTGGCCACGTGTTGATCCTTATTGTTGAAGGTTGGTGTTGTTGTTGCCATTTTTGTTGAGTTCTTGAGCTTGACCTTGTGTTATTTTTGTGAATTGGTGGCTTAATAACTTCTTGTTGAAGTTGTTGTTGAAAGGTGGAACTTGACAAAGTGTTCATTGAAGTGTGAGACCAACTTGAACCTTAGACTCCAAGATTCAAAAGTTTGTGTTCTTGGTGTTCTTGGTGTTCTTCACAAATCTTCATCTTTTATTTAAAAAAAAGTGGATGTTAGATCTAAGAGGGTGAAGGAAGGAGGTGTAGTATTTGTTAGTCATCAAAGACTTTTACCACCACTTCCAACCACTCAAAGACTTTACAACCTTTTTCCAACCAACTTCCATGTTTTGAGGGCCTTGTTTTAAGGGAAAATACTACAAAAGTAAAAGTCTTGAAACTTGAGTTGAAAAAGAGTTCCAAGACTTATTCTTTCCCTCCTTAAACAATTCCACTAATCCAGATCAAAAATTGGTCAGGACTTAAACCTTGGACAATAAAACTTGACAAAACCGTGACCAATTGAGGGTTGCCACATCATCATATTTTTACTGTTCACTGATAATTTTTAAGATCAAATTTTAGATTTCTTAGTTTCATTTTATTATTTCTTTAGTTTCGTTTGTTGATTCCATTACTAACTTACAAGCTAGTGCTAGAATGTAAGTTAGTTTTGAAACTATTTTTTGTGTATACGTTCCTTTGTGTGTCTTATTCTTTTGACTCGTTGTAATACTTGGTCCACCTCTCAATGTCTCATAGAGTACAAGCAAGGTTACGACACTTGTGAGATCAAAGTGTGAAAAATCTGAGAGACAAAACAATAGAGAGGGAGTGTGAGGACCATTCTTGTACAACTAACTTGTTTGTTGTTTTGTAGGTAACTTTTGGCTATAATGGAAACCATTTTGGCCCTCCTTGATGCTTTGTCCCGAGACCTTTCTAGGGCAAATGTGGGTCTTAAAAAAATTAACTTTTCATTAAAGGGTCTTTTAGTCTTTTGTTTTTTATTTTGTAATGTAATATAAATTGAACATTTTAGGGTTTTAGTTGGTAGTTTTTATGAATGTTGAAAAAATAACACTTCTCTTAGAGAGAGAGTCCACAACCGAAACTAGGGCATATCATAAGGGTGGATTCTTTTGTGTGTTGCATTTTGCTTGATACATTGGTGCTTGGATGGTGTACGCCTCTCTTGTGTCAATTGTAAAGTTAGGTGTTTGTTGTGTGAAGTGTTAAAGGTCCAAGAGTGGAATATACTCTTGGGTTGTTAAGACTACATTAACACTTGTCTAACTATCTATCTTGTATCTTGTTTTAGTTTTGGCTTCTTATGTTGTTGATGTAACCCATTTGTTCTTGTTTCTATTGTAATATTGTGGTGATTTATTTTGTGCTGCTAAACTTGTTGTTGGCTAGCTGTTATGGTGTATTAACACCTTGTATCCTCTTCTTTCTTGTTCTAGATAGTGAATTCGAGAGAGGTCCCCATTTGGTTCACGATTTGTTGTGATTTGTAGACTATTTTTGGGGTGTGATTTCGTGTTCCCTTGTTTATTCCATATCACTGGTAGTCCGCAGTAGCTTACTAGCTTTGGACTTTAAATTATATATATTCAATGTTAATGGTTAACCCAATAACCGAATCGATAACTATTAAAAACTAATAAATTGATAACTGATATCTTAACGGTTCTTTAATGGTTTAGCATATATACAAACCGATAATGAATAAGTAAAATCAATAATTTTTAAAATCAAACCGAACCGATCAATATGCAGCCTTATGACTTAGTGACTTGAAAATATTGAAAATGTGAATTTTTCACTTTGAATATAGTTTAGTTTGGTAACTTGGACTCATACTACACTTTTGCATCTTTTCTCCAATACAGATCCGAGTATTAGTAGCCGTCATTGACGTAATTCCAACCTTCCAGTACTGATTCGGAGTAGGGTGAGCTTACTATCTTCCAAGGCTGATCCTTCTCTATCTACTCAGGTTTAGTCTTTTGTACTCGAGACTGCTTGTGTATATTTAGGATTTTGTCTAGTAATCTGGGTATATTTTAGTAGTGGCTCTAATACTGACCTTACCAGGTCTTGGGAGGGATTTTTTGTTTATTTGGTAATTTTCCTTCCCTCGTTTCAGTATATGAGATATGGTTACTTTCTATTTGTTACTTTTTATTACTACTACTATCATTATACGCGATCTTTTCTGATTTCTTCTATTAGCCCGTTATCAATTATTTCGGGCTATGACTTGGCTTGCCTACTAGGGAGGATAAGGTAGGCGTCATCACGACTTGAGAAATCGGGTTGTGACACTTGGAAGGTGACTTAGTGGCTTGAAAGTGATTAAGTGTAGGTACTTGAAATGTGAATTTTTCATTTTGAATTTTGTTAAGCTTGGTAACTTGGGAGGTGACTTAGTGACTTGAAAGTGATTAAGTGTAGGTACTTGAAATGTGAATTTTTGTATTGAATGTAGTTTAGTTTGGTCACTTGGGAGGTGACTTAGTGACTTGAAAATATTAGAAATGTGAATTTTTCATTTTGAATGTAGTTTAGTTTGGTAACTTTGGAAGTGACTTAGTGACTTGAAAGTGATTAAGTGTAGGTACTTGAAATGTGAAGTTTTTATTTTGAATTTTGTTAAGCTTGGTAACTTAGGAGATGACTTAGTGACTTGAAAGTGATTAAGTGCAGTACTTGAAATATGAATTTTTCATTTTGAATGTAGTTTAGTTTGGTAACTTGGGAGGTGACTTAGTGACTTGAAAGTAATTAAGTGTAGGTACTTGAAATATGAATTTTTCATTTTGAATTTTGTTAAGCTTGGTAACTTGGGAGGCGACTTAGTGACTTGAAAGTCATTAAGTGTCGGTACTTAAAATGTGAATTTTTGTATTGAATATAGTTTAGTTTGGTAACTTGAGAGGTGACTTAGTGACTTGAATGTGATTAAGTGTAGGTACTTGAAATGTGAATTTTTCATTTTGAATTTTGTTAAGCTTGGTAACTTGGGAGGTAACTTAGTGACTTGAAAATGATTAAGTGGAGGTGCTTGAATCGTGAAATTTTGAATTGAATGTAGTTTAGTTTTGTAATTTGAGAGGTGACTTAGTGACTTAAAAATGTTGGAAATGTGAATTTTTCATTTTCAATGTAGTTTAGTTTGGTAACTTGGGAGGTGACTTAGTAACTTGAAAATTATTAAGTGTAGGTACTTGAAATATGAAGTTTTTATTTTGAATTTTGATAAGCTTGGTAACTTGGGAGATGACTTAGTGACTTGAAAGTGATTAAGTGTAGGTACTTGAAATGTGAATTTTTTATTTTGAATTTTGTTAAGCTTGGTAAATCTGGAGGTGACTTAGTGTCTTGAATGTGATTAAGTGTAGATACTTGAAATATAAATTTTTGTATTGAATGTAGTTTAGTTTGGTAATTTGGGAGATGACTTAGTGACTTGAAAATGTGAATTTTTCATTTTGAATGTAGTTTAGTTTTATAACTTGGGAGGTGACTTAGTGACTTGAAAGTGATTAAGTGTAGGTATTTGAAATGTGAATTTTTTATTTTGAATTTTGTTAAGCTTGGTAACTTAGGAGATGACTTAGTGACTTGAAAGTGATTAAGTGTAGGTAATTGAAATGTGAATTTTTGTATTGAATTTAATTTGGTTTGGTAACTTGGGAGGTGACTTAGTGACTTAAAAATATTGAAAATGTGAATTTTTCTTTCTGAATGTAGTTTAGTTTGGTAATTGAGAGGTGACTTAGTGACTTGAAAGTGATTAAGTATAGGTACTTGAAATGTGAATTTTTCATTTTGAATTTTGTTAAGCTTGGTAACTTGGGAGGTGACTTAGTGACTTGAAAATGATTAAGTGTTGGTACTTGAAATGTAAAATTTTGTATTGAATGTAGTTTAGTTTTGTTACTTGAGAGGTGACTTAGTGACTTGAATATTTTGAAAATGTGAATTTTTCATTTTTAATGTAGTTTAGTTTGGTAACTTGGGAGGTGACTTAGTGACTTGAAAGTGATTAAGTGTAGGTACTTGAAATGTGAAGTTTTTATTTTGAATTTTGTTAAGCTTGGTAACTTGGGAGACGACTTAGTGACTTGAAAGTGATTAAGTATAGGTGCTTGAAATGTAAATTTTTCATTTTGAATATCGTTTAGTTTGGTTATTTGGGAGGTGACTTAGTGACTTGAAAGTGACTAAGTGTAGGTATTTGAAATGTGAATTTTTCATTTTGAATTTTGGTAAACTTGGTAACTTGGGAGGTGACTTAGTGATTTGAAAGTGATTAAGTGTAGGTACTTGAAATATGAATTTTTGTATTGAATGCAGTTTAGTCTGGTAATTTCTTTTACAAAATTACTTGAAAAACCGACCACATGTGGTCGACTTTCTAGAATATTTTCAAAGAACCGACCACTTGTGGTCGGTTTATAAAAAACATTCAGAAAATTTTACACAAAACTGACCATATGTGGTCGGTTTTCTAAAATAATTTCCAGAAAATCGATTACATGTTGTCGATTTTTAAAAATATTTCCAGAAAACCGACCACATGTGGTTGGTTTACTATAATTAATTAAAAATTATTTTATTAAATAAATTATTGAATAAAAAATCGACCACTAGTGGTCGATTTTGAATTTAAGTTAACTAATTAATTTTCACAAAAGCGACCACATGTGGTTGCTATTGTATAAATTAATTAACTAATTTATATAGAAAACTGACCACAAGTGGTCTATTTTTTTTATAAATTAATTTATTAGTTTAAAATTAATTAATTAATTTAAATAGAAAATCTACCACTTGTGGTCAGTTTATTTTGAAAAGTTATTTTTATTACATGTATAAAAGCAACCATTTGTGGTCACTTTTGTTTAAAGATTCTTTTTAAAAAAATTTAATATTGAATTTTATATATATATATATATATATATATATATGTGTGTGTGTGTGTGTGTGTGTGTTTTAAAAAACCGATCACATGTGGTCGGTTTTAAAAAAGCTACCACACTTTTTTTGGCCACGCATTTTGATTGGTTTTGTGATCGCAAAAGCAGAAAAACTGACCACATGTGGTCGGTTTTTGTGGTCAGTTTTCCTATTTTTTTAGTAGTGCGAAGAAAAGAGATCTAGCGTTCCAATGACATATCACGTCCCTATTAAATAATTCTCTGTATTCTTCACAAACTGCGGCTGATCAAAGACCACTAATTTTACCAAGCACTAGTTTGTCTCAACACATGGACCAAAAAAAAAATATATTTTTATAAAATAAATTGAAAGCAAGTACCAAAGCTTAAAAGTCTCACTTACCTCGTTAATAACCTTGCAATGCGTAGAATATCAACCAAATAGCTTCTAATGGTGTCAATCTAAGCAAAAATATTAATCGACACATATCAATTATGCAAAATTATCTTTTATGTGTTTATTAGATTGTTTATTGCAGGTTGTAGCGATATTTTTCGATAATTATTAAATTGTGTTTTTAATTGCATGTTGTAGCAGTTTTCAAAAAAAAGTATTTTTAATTTTTTTTTTATTGGATATATATCAATTAAAATATCTCCTAAATTATTGTGTTATCTTTCACACTCACATAATTACCATATTTCTAGGGAGTAAAAATGAACTAAAAAACTTATTCAATCTGCACATTCTTTTTTCTGTTTCTATCATTTATTACTACACATTTCTTTCCTTTCTGAAAAAGTACCATTAATTTATATTCTCAACTATTCATTATTTTATTTGATCTCTATTTTATTGGTTTAAGATTTATGTCACGTAGTAATACATCTACCTTAATTATGAAACTGATACAAAATAAAGTCTGCTAACAAAAAATGATATAACAAATTATATTGAAATGCTTATATATCCACCTCATTTACTAAATGACATTTTTTATCGAGGTCTTAATATATGTAATTCATATAAAAATACATTAAAAATTATTGTAAATTTATTTAATAACTAGGTTTATATCCAAACTCTTAATGTGTATTACATTGCAGTTTTGTTTTTTCAACCAAGTTTAGACCATGTTATATAACAATATCATATACAAAATTAATTTTTATTTTTGGATTATGATCTATAAAATTGATATGTAAAATGATATACAAGAATGATGCATACTTATTAATATTTTTAGTGGATGAAAATGGTATTGAAATAGAAGTCAAAAATCTGAATAATACTTTTTTCAATGTTGCAATTAAAATAAGTAACTTCGTATTTTGATAAAACATTTCAGTGATTACGATAAAAAAATTGAATAATAGTGGGTGTCACTCGAAATTTGATTTCTGATTTTTGAAGGAAGAAAAAGAAGGGTATTTTAATGAAATTTTTGGATGATTAATATATAAAATCTCGATAATAATGGATTGTTACATCTTTTTATTTTGAATAGATTTTATATCTTTAATAGAAGGTTATATACAAATGCTTAATTGTATTTTTTAGATGAATGGAATAGATATACAAATTGTTTTACTTAATTTTTTTATATATATATATCAAATCATCTACAAATTTTATGGATTGTGATACTGAGTTAAGAAGATATACTTTAAATTATAAATTGAATGGAATTGGTTTATAAAGTATTTTCTTATATGTCACATTTGTATTAAATGTGTATGTAATAGATATATGAACTGCTATCTATGAATTGTAATATTTAATTTAATTGATACCAATTTATATATCCATTCCATACAGAATTCTATCTCATCTACTTTCATATTGAATTAAGGTTGAATGAAAACTACCATCTTTCATACTAGAAAAAAAATAATCAAGATTTATCAAAAAAAATGGTGATACATCTGATTTTTCAATAATAGAAAAAGTAAGAAAGAATATTATGGTACAAAAATGAAATCATCTATGTAGGATTTTGACTGGAAATTATGGAATTGTATAACAAATTAGAGAAAAATAAAGTAAAAAAAATTAAGAGGAGAGAGATATTAGGGTGAGATTGCTATCCAACTATTAATAACAAATTGCTTTTTTCTAGGAATTTTTTTCCATTAATTTCTTTTCTTTATTTTTTCATTTTAAAGTTTGCTATTAGTTGCAACCTAAAAAGTAATGCTATGACTTGCAATATACAATCTAAGGATGTATATTTTGATTTTTTTCCCACTTAATATTATTATTTATTAGTAAAATTATCAATTAATCCTTCATTAAATTGAATTATTACAATTTCATATATTCTAATAACAAAATCAAAAGGTATAAATTCTATACGAAATTTAAGAAAATCATTTTTTAAAAAATATTTGTGGTGTTAAATTAAAAATATGTACTTTTCATTTTACTTGATCATAATTTGGCACTCCTCTTGTTAATCTTATTTAATATTCTTTGGTAATCTAAATTTAGTTATTACCTCCTCTGTTCACATTGACCTGTCCAATATTGCAAAAATAGATTTTCACTTTTATTTGTCACTTTTAATATATTAAGAGAAGACCATAATTATTTTTTCATGTTTTGTCTTTAGTGTTAGTTAGTTATTTCCCAAATCATTTTCAAGACAACACTACTTTATGTAATCATTTAATGATAGGAGTAACTATTAAAAGAAAATGATTAAATTCTCTTAATTTCATAAATTAAACACGTAAATTAAGTTAACTAATTTAATAAGAGAAACAAGTAAAATAAAAAGGAGCTAATACTTCCTCTATTTCAAAATAATTGGTCCCCTTGCCAATTTTTTTTTTGTTAATTTAGTTGTCTCATTTATGAAATCAAGACAATTTTATTATATTCTTTCAATATAACCCCTATCATTAAATGACTACATAAAATGTATACACCTAAATATCTATTTTTAAACCATATAATAAGGTTAATTTGGTAAAATAAGCTCCTAATAACTTAAGGAGAGTTCCAAGTCAATAACGACCAACTATTTTGAAATTGATGTAATAGCATGTGTGGTCGTAAATTGTAATGTGAGGTATTGAAATAAAAGAATTTTCAAATTATAAAAAAAATATGTATTGATAAAAAGACTATAAAAGGTAAAAAAATAGTCAGGGCATCTCAATCACCCTCTATTTTTCCCTCTAAATTCTAATTTGGAGAGAGAAAAAATAGAGGGTGCAACTTCAATCACCCTCTAAATTTCCCTCTAAACTCTATATATGGAAGGGGTGAATGTAACCCTCCAAATATAGTTATTTACTAGAGAAAGTTGAAGGAAAGGTGCCTTTTCAGTCTTCATTGTGGAATTGGTGACATTGACCAACTTAAAGGGTTAAACATAATTAGAAAACTTAATTAAGTTATTTGTGGACTTGATTAATATTTTCAAAACTTTATAATCTTTTCAAAGATACAAATCAACCGACACCCTTCTCCTCTCCAAATCAACCGTCTCTCTCGACAGTTTCTCTCAACTTCTCCCAATCAACAGTTCTACAAATTTCTCCCTTTAATCTCTGATGAACCTCTGGCGATAAATAGTTGGGCTTCAAGTTTATTTTCTACTTTTAACTGTCAATCGACATGACAACATTGCTCTCCTGCGACAATAACTTTGAGTTCTTCATTGTTCCTTTTCTTTTTTTTTTTTCACAGGTAAAAGATTATGGCTTTTTAGTTATGAAGAAAAAGAAGAACTTGAGCCAACTTCTCTTTTAGTATCAGTTAACAATTTCAATATTTGTTGCTTAAATTTGAAATGGGGACTAAAGAAAACCCTAATTTTTGGTATTTCTTCTTCTCTTTTAGGAGTGAAATATAATTTTTTGTTGTTATTATAGTTCTTGTTATCGAATTGTTGATTCGATTTGTTGGTGTTTATGAGTTTTTTTAAAGTTTGATTTTTGTTATTTGTGTTTGTTCAAACAAAATGGCAATGTTGGTGTTTTTGGTCACTGTTGATATTCTTGGTGTGTTGTTGTGTTGGTGTTGCTGGGTTGATTTATTGTTGTTCTTGATAAAAATGGTATATTTGATATTAAATGGTGATACTACTATTGTTCCATAGAATAAAATCTTGCTACTGGATTTTTTTTCAACAGATTAATCATTTGATGCAACAGATGAACAATCTGATGCAACAGATTAACTATCTGATGCAATAGATAAACCATATGATGCAACAGATGAGACATCTGATGCAACAGATGAACCATCTGATGCAGTAAATGAACAATCTGATGCAGCAAATGAACAATCTGTTGGATGGAATTTTATCAAATATGCCAACAGGACGACATGTCCAAGACTTTGATTTCTTCTAATAGATCATTCATCTGTTTCAACAGATGGCCCTTCTGTTGGAAGAAATCTTAACAATATTGATTATTGATAACAGTTTTAATAGATGAATGATCTGTTACATAGACCAGTCATCTGTTTCAATAGATGAGTGATATATTTTTATTTTTTTCCAACAGATTACTTTTCTATTGCAATAAGTTAGTTATATGTTGCAACAGATAACCTACCTATTGCAACTGACATGCGATCTGTTGGAACTATTATCTTACTGTATTGTGCATATTAGATTTATTGTTATTATTTTTTTAACTATGCATTAATCAATTATAATCTTTTTTATTTTCCTATTATTTTTAAATAATATGACTTCCAAAAGAAAAGAAACAAAATCAGGCCCAAGTAAGGGAACAAGTGAAGCAGCTAGGGTACAACCACCACTCTATGAGCTTTGTTTACAAGCGTTATCTCAATCAGAAGCAAAATATAATGAACATGGGGATGAAAAATGTTTTAAAAGAGATGATCCAAATGCTAATAGCCATTCTACAAAAGTTGATCAAAACCTTCAACATTGATAGTTATCCTGCGAGAATGTAGTTCGATGGTGCCACAAATTTAACTGGTGATTTGGTGGTTAAGTGAGCCATGGAAAAATCTTTTGACGCCTTTAGAAAAATACTTCGAGAACAAAAATTGGATGCCTATTTCAAGGACAATTGCTTAGGGAAATATCTTAATTTGCCAGAGGACAACAATGCTCGTTTCCAATATCCATGGTATATGATCTTCTCAAGCATAGGTTTTATGTATGAAAATAAAGAAAGATGGATGAGGTGTAGATAAATCACTTTGCCATGCTTGTTTGTTTTGGTTGGAAGGAGTTTTCCATAGTTACTGGACAAAAATGTTATCCTCCTTTTCCTTCTTAGTTTATACCTATTCTAATCCAAAAAAAAACACCCTGTACACCCAGAAAAGGTAAAGGCAATTCAAGTGATGGTGATGACTTGGTGTCCCTTATTGGTCCAAGATCAAAAATAAAAATTTGATAGAAGCATTGAAATATGAAAGACTTTCAAAGAAGCACAAGAAATCATTGTTCTTGGTTTGGTTTGTACATAATATTCATTCTTTTGGTGTGAGACGTTAACAACAACATACCACTTGGTTTAATAAATCTCTCCGAGAATCTTGGGGTATTTAACAACTTTTATTGGGGTTATGGAAGCTTTAAAATGACTATCAAATATTTGTTAACTTCGTTAACGCCTAAGACAGTCAACTTATAAGGCTTTTCATGGACTTTCATGGTAAATATTTCTTTTATTATGATTCATTTATTTTTTATTGAATAATGCTTTTGATGTATTGATGTTATTTTATAGGCTTGGACATTTGAAGCCATTCATTATTTGAGACAACAAGTGAACAACCAGGAAGAAGTTTCATGTCCAAGAATCCTGAGATGGTTGTAGACCAAAATTGATAAAAATGTAAAATTTCTTGATCTCTTCAACCCTCCGAAGGAAGCAGTACGTCTAATTCTAATTAAGTTTTTATTTTAATTAATAATTTTTTAAATGATTTAATCATCATTCTAATATATGTACTGGTTTAATTTAGATTGTGCATCCGTGGCTTGTTCCAACCAATCGAGAGTTGAAGATGTAATTTTTCTTACTTTACGGTCTGTACAAACTTTATCGGACCCTAAGATCATTGATAGAATAAAAAGAAATTATTTAGAACAACAACCATCATAAGAAAAATTATTTTGTAGGGTGAACTTGTTGTTGTTGATAATGTTAGTGGTGATGAAGCTGTTTATAGTGGTAGTGGTAATGGTTCTTTTGTTTGGGCTAATGATGCTCTTCTTACATTTTTTGAAACAACAAACCATTATGATTATGATCATACTGGTGTTACAGATTTTACCCCTCCTAGTCAATGTTCTGCATGCAAATGTCAAGAATGCAAGACGAAATATGATGGAGTGATTAATGCATTAATTATTTCTGTAAGGGAACTGACATCTAAGAGGGATGTCATTCTATCAAAAAGCATTTTTTATCCATAGTCTCCATTAGAGATTAAGACGGTTAAGAGGAGAAGGAAAGAAATTTTCAAGGCATCATCAAGGATGAAAAAAGCGAAATTGCAACTCTTCTGCCTTTGTCCTACACGTTTGATCAATGTATAAGGGACATATGAGAGCAGCATGAGCTGAAGAAGGTGAATATCTATCATCTGTTCAAAAAAACAAACAGACTACATATCTGTTTCAACAGATGACACATCTGCTGAAAATTATCAAACAGATATATACATTTGTTTCAACAGTTGACTAACCTGTTACATCAGAAGGATTATATGTTGCAACATATGTCTCATCTATTTTAACAAATCAAACATGACTTTCTGTAATTTTAATTTGTACTAGCAGATGACCTATCTACTGCAATAAATGGCGAATCTGTTGGGATAAATTAAATCATGACTTTCTATTATTTTTGTTTTTCCAAACAGATGGGTCATATGTTGCAATAAATGGGTCATCTATTGGAAATTATTATACAAGTATTCCTCCTATTTTAATTTATCCCAACAGATAGGTCATCTGTTGGTACAAATTAAAACAGAAAGAAGACCTGTTTGATTTGCTAAAATAGATGAGTTATCCTTTTCCATTTTTTGTATCTCTGTGATTAGCATAGACAATTCTGATGAGATGACCCAAAGCAGGGCCTAGTCGTGTTGGGTGCCTCAAGCCCAAACGGGATCGGAGACCACCCCCAATACCCAACCATAACCACCCTACACCCAATGTCGGATGAATGCCGTATATATATATATATATATATATATATATATATAACATAACAAAATGAACAATCATAAATCAAATACAATCTAACGGTGTCATCCCCAATGCCAAGGCTGAAACTAATACCGATATTGCCCATGCCAACCCAAAGTAGTCTTACAAAGCCTCTGTCTGAAAGAAAAACAATATCTGGTTGGGACATGCCCCTGACCATAGACAAAAATCAAAGTCTGAGAAATGACAAAAGTATGTAAAGAAGACCATAACATGAAGTGGAGCCTTCTGAAGTATGAAATCTCACCATTTCAATCCGATATAAAGTTTCCCCCGAATCCAAGTCACTGTGCAGGAGAAGTACTATGGCCGGTTCCTATAACGAATGGGGATACAACGCCCGAAGATAGGTTAGTGGGTGAATGCTAGCTTGTACTCAGGAATAATGATAAAATAATACCAATATTTAAAACCAAGCATGTAACCATATGCAATCGCATCCTTATATATATATATATATATATATATATATATATATAGTAGAGAAAAGGAACTGGTTTAGTATGCATTTAAAACCTTTAACCTGGATTTGTGTAACTTTACCATCATAATCCACCAACGGGCTATATGGGTCCAGTGTTACCCCCTGAATGAGCCCCAGTGCGTGTAGCCAGACGAATCAGAGATACCATAGGGCCAGGGATTCCTGTGTACCCTTCACCCTCCATGATACATATATACAATTATAAACTTAGGGGATTACCGTGTACCCCACAAGTATAAGGTCGCCATGACCAACCTTCATGTCGGCAAACATGAGTTTTCAGTGTCCGCCCATCGGACTCACATCTTCACGATAAGCTATCACAACCCACTATTATTGCCCAATTAAAACCATTAGCACATAACCAACCACCAATTCCAGAAGTTATTAACCAAGGCATTATGAGATGGTATCGTCATACCAACTATAGCTTGTAAGCAATGTCATTAGCCAACACTTAGAGGATTCCCATGTACACCTCATGATTTCCAATTAAACTAAAACCATGGCCACCAAGGCCTTTTCAATTTATGTAAAGCCATTTAAATCAATTTAGATTCCATTACTAAGTTATACAATGCAATAGTTTCAATAAAAGCTAAACCATGCGACAAAACCATTCTCATAGATATTTTAACAAACATATTGATGGCATATAGTTTCCAAAACCAAAACCAAGTACAAAATGACCATTCCCATGCAACCACATGTTCAAACCACCATTATATCATAAAACTATAAATAAAACATGGGAAAACAATATACAACCATTTACTACCAAAACCCCCAACATATATTTCAAAACCAAACAATACCAATAATTAAATCATGAAAACTATTCATTGAAATATGAATTTAGTTGAACTAACAATGATGGAGGAGTAACATGCCTTAAATACCAAAGAGTACGGAGAGAAGCCACCCCTTAGATTCTTAAATGACCACCTTGAAGGAAACCCTAGCCTTTCTTGAACCAAGAGCCTTGAGAGAGATTTGAGTGTTTTTGATTGAGAATACTAGGGTAAATAATGTCCCAAAAGTATTTTAAGTCATGGGGTCAAAAGGGGTTAAGAGGGGAATGTCCTAAATACCCCCAACTTATATTGTAGAAATCACCACAGGAGGGTACGACTCTCCCCCTTAACTCATACACACAATATATGAGTGGTACTTACCACTCATACCCTAGAAAAACTATTGGACATCATACATTGTCCAACATACGACTCCCTTGCCCAAATCGTACCCATACTATACGACTAGTACCCTCAAACCGTATCCAAGATAGAATCCAAAAGGGGTTGGACTGTACCACTTATACTATCTTCATTTGACTCGTATGGAGTCTAACCGTACCTAGGAAAATACATAATCAAGAACACACTGCTTAATATAAGACTTGGTCTCCCTAGGTCGTACCCACATCATACTACTAGTAAGCCTAAGTCGTATGATATCTAGAGAGTTCAAACTCTAACTCTCATTGCCTCACATCCGCATAGGACTTTTGATGACTTTGGGTGACCTTAAGCCTATCCCGAATCACCTTCACCTTCTCTATGATGTGGTGAACCAAATTCGAGCTAAAAAATCCTTATCACCAACCTCTAACTACCAAATAGGAGACCTAAACCTCTTACCATGAAAGGCCTCAAACAGAGCCATCATAATGCTGGAGTGGTATCTATTATTATAGGCAAACTCCACAAGATAAAAATGCTCAACGCAACTACCACCATAATAAATCACACAAGTATGAAACATGTACTCCGATGTATGAATAGTCCTTTATGCTTGCCCATCCAACTTTGGGTGCAACTTTACGATCTCATGAATATACAACCTCACGTAGTCCTCAGCCAAAAAGTTAGTCGTCACTGGCAAAAAGTGAGAAGACTTTTTCATCCTATCCATGATGACCTAAACCGAATCAAATTGAATCCGAGAATGAGGAATACCAGCAATGAAATCTATGTTGATTATTTCCCACTTGCACTCTGGCAATTTAATTTCTTGATACAATCCCTTGAGCCTCATGTGCTCAACTTTCACTTATTGACACACCATATACTTGGCCATAAAATTTGCCACATCTTTCTTCATATTGTTCCACCAATACATCTACTTAAGGTCATGATACATTTTTGTCGGACCAGGATGAATGACATACCGCGACTTATGTGCCTCAGCCAAGATCTTTTCTCGCAAAGATATTGGAAACACATAATCTCCCTTGATACTGCAAGATACCATCACTACTAATCTCGAAGGCCATCACCTTTTGCTCACTAACGTCTCCTTTGATCCTCATCAACACAGGATCTAACACTTGCTTCTCTTTAATTTCAGCACCAAGAGATGACTGCACGACTTTCTAAATGAATGCACCACTATTCTCAGAGTCCAAGAGACGAACTCCAAGATTAGCCAAACAGTGAATATCCTTCACCAACTCCTGCCTCTCCTTATCCAGATGAGTTAGACTCCCTATGGACAACCTGCTAAGAGCATTAACAACTATATTAACTTTACCTGGATGGTATTGAAGGCTTATGTCATAATCCTTGAGCAACTCAAGTCATCTCTTTTGCCTGAGGTTAAGTTCTTTCTGAGTAAACACATACTACGGGATCTTATGATCAGAAAAGATATCCACATGCAATCCATACAAATAGTGATGCTATATTTTTAATACAAACACCACAACTAACAATTCCAAACCACAAGTTAGATAATTCCTCTCATTCACCTTCTACTATCTAGAGGCATAAGCTATTACCTTGCCATGCAGCATCAAAACACACCCAACCCCTACACAGAATGCATCATAGTAAACCACAAAGTCATCAATTTCTTTAGGAAGAGTAAAAAATGGAGCCAAAGTTAGCTTATCCTTCAGCTTCTCAAAATTACCCTCACAAGCATCAGACCACAAGAACTTTACCTTCTTCTAAGTCAACTTAGTCAATAGGGAAACTATAGAAGAAAAGCTCTCCACAAACCTCCTATAATAACCTACTAAACCCAAGAAGCTTCAAATATCAATTGGAGTTGTGGTTCTAGGCCATTTCTTAATCATTACAACCTTTTGCAGATCTACCATGATCCCTTCATTAGAAATGATATGACCCAGAAAAGTAACAACGTTCAACCAGAATTAACATTTCGAAAACTTGGCATACAACTGTTGCTCCTTCAAGGTCTACAATACAACACGGAGGTGATCAACA
Organism: Capsicum annuum; assembly: GCF_002878395.1. Classification (NCBI taxonomy): domain Eukaryota; kingdom Viridiplantae; phylum Streptophyta; class Magnoliopsida; order Solanales; family Solanaceae; genus Capsicum; species Capsicum annuum. The sequence continues at coordinate 76,181,509 of NC_061112.1, forward strand.
TGATCTACCTCACTCTTTGAGTACACCAAAATATCATCTATGAACACAATGACATATAAGTCCAAAAAGTCATATAAAACCTTATTTATCAAATCTATGAATGTCGCTGTGGCATTGATCAATCCAAAAGACATAACCAGACACTCAAAGTGACCATACCGGGTAAGAAAGACACTCTTAAGGATATTCTCCTACCTAATCTTTAACTGATGATACCCAAATCGAAGATCTATTTTGGAGAAAAACTTAGCACCCTACAACTGATCAAACAAATTATTTATCCTTGGAAGAGGATACTTATTCTTTATCGTCACCTTATTCAACTGTCAGTAATTAATACACATCTAAAAGGAACCATCCTTCTTACGAATAACATTGGTGCACCCTACGGGGACACACTAGGATAGATGAAACCTTTATCTAACAGATTCTTTAGTTGCTTCTTAAGATCCTTCAACTCGGCCGAAGCTATTCTATACTGGGTAATAGAAATTGGACGAGTGTCCGGAACAAGATCAATCCCAAACTCAATCTCTCTATTCGGAGGAACACTAGGAAGGTCATCAAGGGAGACCTCAGGAAATTCATTTACCACCGGAATAGATTGTTATAAAGGTCTCTTTTAGTTAGAATCTTTATTTTGGACTAGATGATAGAGATACCTCCTTAGAGATCAATCTCCGAGCTCTAAGATATGATATAAACCTTTCCTTAGGAGCTAGAGAACCACCCTCCCATTCAATAACCAGCACATTAGGGCATTTTTAAAGACCACCCCTAATATCCAACCATAACTGCCCTACACCCTATGTCAGATGAATTTTAAAAAATATATATCATAATAAAATGGACCATAAACCAAATGCAGTCTAATGGTGTCAGCCCCAATATCAATACTAATGCCAAGACAAGCACCAATATCGAGACCACCCATACCAACCCAAAGTAGTATCACAAAACCTCTATTCGAAATTAAAAGAATATCTAGGGGACATGCCTCCGACCATAGCCAAAAATCAAAGTCTAAGAAATGACAAAAGTATGTAGAAAAGACCATAACATGAAATGGATCGTTCCAAAGTATGGAAGATCACAACTTCAATTCGAAACAAAGTTGTCCCCGAATTCAAGTCACTATGCATGAGGAGTAGTATTATCGGTTCCTACATCGCTTGGGGATAGAGCGCCTAGAGATGGGTTAGCAGGTAAATGCTATCATGTACTCTATCATGTACTCAGAAATAAGGATAAAATAATTCCAACATTTAAAACCAACCATATAACCATATGCAATCACATTCTTACATATATATAAAATTCATGCAGGGAAAGAAAACTGGGTTTAGCATGTATTTAAAACCTTTAACCTGGGTTTATGTAGTTTTACCATCATAATCCATCCACAGGATATATGGGTCCAGTGTTACTCCCTGAATGATCCCCAGTGCGTGTAGCCACACGAACCAGATATATCATAGAGGCCGGGCATTCCCATGTACCCTTCGCCTTCCATAATACATATTACAAGTATAAACTTAGGGGATTCTCATGTACCCCACAAGTATAAGGTCTCCATAACCAACCTTCATGTCGGCAAATATGAGTTTTTATTGTCCGTTCATTGGACTCATACCTTCACAGTAAGCTATCACAACCCGCGATTATTACCCAATTAAAACCATTAGCACATAACCAACCACCAATTTCAGAAGTTATTAACCAAGGTATTATAAAGTGGTATCGTCATACCGTCTATAGCTTGAAACAAATTTCATTAGCCAACACTTAGGGGATTCCCATGTACCCCACATGATTTTCAATTAAACTAAAATCATGGCCACCAAGGCCTTTTCAATTTATGTAAAACCATTTAAACTAACTTAGATTCCATTACCAAGTTATATAATGTAATAGTTTCAATAAAAGTCAAACCATGCAACAAAACCATTCTCATAGTCATTTTTAACAGATATGTTGATGGTATATAGTTTCCAAAACCAAAACCAAGTACCAATTGACCATAACCATGAAACCACATGTTCAAACCACCATTATATCATGAAAACTATAAATAAAACATGGGAAAACAATATCCAACAATTTATAACCAAAACCCTAACATATAATTCAAAATCAAATACAATTAAATCACAAAAATCATTTATTAAAACATGAATTTCGTTGAACTAACAATGAGGGAGGAGTAACAAGACTTAAATACCAAAGATATGGAGAGAAACCGCCCCTTAGAGCCTTAATGGACCATCTTAAAGGAAACCCTAGCCTTTCTTAAACCAAGAGTCTTGAGAGATATTTGAAAGTGTTTTGAGTGTTTTTTTATTAAGATTAATAGGGTAAATAATGTCCCAAAAGTGTTTTAAGTCATGGGGTAAAAAGGGGTTAAGAGGGGAAATGTACAGAATACCCCCAACTTATATTATAAAAATCACCGTATGAGGGTATGACTCCCCCTTTAACTCGTACACACAACATACAAGTGATACCTACTACTCATACCCTAGATAGAATATTTGACATCATACATTGTCTATCATATGACTCCCTTTGCCCAAATCGTACCCATACTATACAACTAGTACCTTCAGACCACATCTAAGATAAAATCCAAAAGGGATTGGATACTTTCCAACATACAAATTAAGCTGTACCACTCATAACATATTTATATGACTTGTATGGAGTCTTGCCGTACCTAGGATGGGACATGATCAAGAACACACTTCTTAACATATGACTTGGGCCCCTTAGGTCGTATCCACATCATACATCTAGTAATCTTAAGTCATATGATGTCTAGAGAGTTCAAAACTTAGGAAATTTCTAAGAATCAAACTCAGGGTATTTCATTTGGCTTTCTAGGTGGATGTCACATAAACTATTGCTGAAAAATATAATATCACAGTTGATAATCCATCAACTGCTTTCAAAGATAAAAAAAAGTGAAGCCTGTCAGTCCAAAAGAATGAAAGAATTACTCGTTTGAAGGGATCAACATCTCAGACGAGGCTATAAAAAGACTAACAAAGTTGATCAACGACTATTTAGAATGGAGTGCCAATGGGTTGTTAAATCTTTATGCTGGCAGGCACACAAGTCATTTTTAAAGATATTGGTTTATACAATTCTTCTTGTAAAAACATGACATTAACATATATAAATCATGCAAAAAATAAAATGATGATCACTATAAAGTAAACCAATCGGGTCTTGGTTTTGATATGTTCGACTTTGTTGTTGCACATCTCAGAATGAAGAATTGGTTCTATTTGATGTCACGACCCCAAACTTGCTGGAATGATGTAGTATAAACGCCATACATCTTACTATTAATACTTTATTTAATTGTATCTATGTATTAATATTATTATCACGTAATATGAAATATTTGATAATATGTGCAGTACATCGATGCCATTTTTTTACCTCCAAAAGAAGGCCAAGTTGCAAACATAAGAACACTACTGATATACTAAAGGCAATTATTTGTACAAATTTTACATCAATAATTTCTATGATAGGTATTGTCAACAACGGCCAAAAATTTTCCAAAATAAAAAATGGTTAATCAACATCATCAAAGGTTTTAGCATTCCAGTTGGCTTACCTTGGCATTTAGTCGATGAATTGTACATCTCAATCAATTTTGGTGATGAATTCCATTAGGTATTGGTTGTAATCATGTTAAAAGAGAGGCACATTCGAGTTTACTAATCTATGTTGGGAAAGAGACTTTCTGGGCCGTCAACTGAGATGCAAAAGCTGGACAAAATATTGCCTACTTACCTTGATATAAGTGGAGTTTTGGACCAAAATGTTTGTACTGATTGGTCAGTGATTGAAGCATACCAGGATAAAATGGGTAATCCATTTGATGTAGAATATGATGAAGGAATTTCTCAATAACCCAGTGGTAGCATGTAATTATCATGATTTGGTTTTATTTCATAAATTTCACATTGCTTACATTAATTACAAGATATGTATTATCTGATTTTTACAATTGTAGGGATTGCAGTATTTTTGTTGTCGCTTATGCTGAGTATTTGAGAGATCAATAAGAAGTATCAAATGATGGACTCAATATCGAATTACTCTGTAAAAGATATGCTACTCTTTTCTAGAAATACAGAGAAGTGAAAGCTCAAAAACCATATGCAAGCGACAGTAAAGAACGACGACGACCAAAACCAAATTCCATAATATTGGATGAAGAACAATTTGTCCATATTTAGTAGATCTTTATAGCTTGAGTCTGTCAAAGTAATAACCTCTTCGTAGGAATTATAGTCATCAAAACTTCAATTGCTGAGTTATTTGTTGAGTAGATCATCTGTACCCATAACAATTTTTTATATTTTGTTTATTTGTTAATTTATTTCATGTAATTTTAAAGGCTTCAATTTATTTTATTTTGTCTATGAATTTTATTTTATCCTTAGATTTGAACTTATTAATTTGAAATGGAATACTAGATTTAAGCATTGCAATAGATAATGGATCTATATCAACAGATGACATATCTGTTGGAAATTATCAAACAGATTTTGACATATGTTACAACATGTAGGTCATCTCTTGGAAATTATCAAACAGGTCTTCCTACCATTTTGATTTATTCCAGTAGATGACCAATCTATTGCAGCAGATAGAGCACATGTTGTAATAGATATACTATCTTTTACAACAGATAGACTTAGATATAAACATCTAAAGAATGCAACTATGACCAACCTATTGCAACAGAAAAACTATCTGTCAGTACAGATAGACTATCTGTTACAACAAGTAGACTATCTATTGTAATAGATTGGTCATCTGTTGAAATAGGTTGGTCACCACATGTAAAGTTACTTGAAATAAAAATTATCATGTTGTTTGTGTTTCAACATATTTTCTTTTACATACACAGTCTCCAACCTTTTAATTATTACCCTATAAGCTCAGACCTATTACATCCTTGCCACAGTATTGTCGCATAGAAAGGTTGTAGGGTTGGTCATTTCTATGCTGATTAGAAAACACTTGATGTGTTCAAGTGCATATGACCCGCACGCGGCACCGATTTGATTTTTTAGATGGTCCTTGTCCTTGTTTTGACCTTTAAAATTCCATTTTTAATTCAACACTATTGCTGGCAAATGATTCATTAGCTTACTCTGCCTCAACAAGTTGGGGATCAAGTCTAATAGTGGATGCATCTTGGTAAAAAAATCAACCTTATCGAAGACAGGTAAGTTGCAGTCATAAACCTTCATTATTCCCTCATCGAGTAGTATCTCAAGTGCCATAAAATGTTTTACATTCATATTCATGGCTGCAAGAATTCTCTTTTCCTTGATCCAGTCCTTTTCATATGGATATGGCCTCTTTCCTCTAACATATTCAATATATCTTCATCCTATTCGAACTTAGAAACTAAGAAATCAAATCTTAAGCCACCGAGAGTGGACCATAGCTTAATGAGTTCATCGTAACTATTTTTTAAATTATTGTAAAAGTTGATGTCCATTATTCTATTGCCAGCATCATGAAATTTGAGTATGCTAATTGCCTGTCCCTCGTGAGGCAGAGAATTTCATCAACATACTGTAATATAAGAAGATAATTTTTAAATAGGTTAATAATTTTAAAAAAGAAAAATAAAGAGAAAAGGTGTAATAGATGGTCCAACTGTTATATAGGGTTCTCTGAATGTATTAACAAATTATCCATCTAATGCAATAGATGGATAATCTATTATAATAGATGAATCACCAGTTTCACTAGAATACCAAGCTGTTGAAACAGATGACACATCTATTGCGTAGCTTCTTCTTTATGAAATAGATTTGAAGGCTAGGTTAGAAAAATTAAACTTATCATATACACATACCACACTTCCACATCTATCATCTTCTTGAAGTCTTGGGGGGGAAAGGAATTCATGGTGAAGGGTTTTGTGTATTGCTTAGAATTTATGGTCTTTCTCAGGACATCTTTCTATTTAGAGTAAAGTTTCACGTATATGTCCACCTTCTTCAATGGTCCCATATCTTCATCAACTTATGGAGGAGGAGGAGTTGTAATTTTTATTGGTTTCATAATTGAGAGTATATGTCTAATTATTCTTTTCTTCTTCCTAACCTCCACTGTAAGAGTGTATGGCTCACTCACCTTCTTGAAGGGTATGACACCCCTTTTGGATTTCAATTCCATAAAAATATTAGCGAGATTATCTATTTTTTAAAAGAGTTTAATTTTTATATCCATGCGCTCTTTGCATTTGCAAAGAGAACATGAGAGTGAAGAGGGGTGAGAGAGACTACAGTAAGGGTGTGAGGAAACATTTTAAGGGGTGATTTTGAACATATTTATTTTTTCTTGAGCATCAACATGCTCAGCATCTTGAATACCAACAACATAATCATCAACATGGCTTCCACTAACATCAACAACTCTACCAGTAACACCCCCAGAAGTAGCACCCATAACTGTTGCAACAGTTTGGTCATACAAAGCCTCAACATGAGGTTGACCTTGCCTAACTACTCTTTTTATGTTGTTTCTCTATTCAATTGCTTCTTTATTAATTCACCATTGGGTATGCTATTGTATCAACAAGACCTAGAGTAATAAAAGAAGACATCTCCAACTCTTGCTCAGTAGGAACGATCCATGGATGCACAACTTAAAAAAGGGTAGATAGATTTAAATCAAATAATAATTTTTAGTCAGTTGGGTAATATATTAACACAGACAACTTATGCAACAGATAATATTTATGTTGAAACAAATGATTCATATGTGGCAACAGATTACCCATCTGTTGCATCAGATTACCCATCTATTGCATAGGTTGCAGTAGATGGGTAATCTTTGAAGTCAGGTTTAGAGAACCAAAGCAACAGATGGGTAATTTGTTGTAAAATATGATTCATTTGTTGTAATAAATTACAAATCTGTTGCACCAGATGGGTAATATATTAAGATAAATTACACCAGATGATCCATATGTTGCAACATATAAATGACCTATTTCAATATCTTTCTTTGAGTTAAATTATTTTATTTTACTTGAAAGAAGACTTACTGTATCATTCGGAGGGTTAAAGAGATCAATCTCCATAATTCTTGTGTTGCTCTTTGCAACCAATAACCTAAGGATCCTTGGATGAGAAACCTCATCTGAGTAATCTTTGGCTTACTTTCGGAGGAAAGGAATGACTTTAAATTCCCAAGCCTACAAAATGTAAACATGAAGCAAACAAAAAAGGTCATAATAATTATCCAGTATAAACTAATGCATGAGTAAATAAATAGTGATTAAATTTATCATGAAATCCCAAGGAAAGCTATATAAGGTGATCGTCTTTGGGGATAGCTTTCTCAATAAATATTTGACAATCAGCTTGTAGCTATCATATCCCCAGGGATAATTATTGAATTTCTCAAAATCCTCAACAAGCTCCAACAAATCATCTTCTATGACTTTGTAGACGTCTCTTGTTAATATAACAGAATGGGCAAACCAAACTAAGCACAATTTCTCCTTGTACTTATTTGGTATGGCTTTATCTTTGAGATCTTCTAACAACATTATGGCTTTGTAGACACATCCAACAATGTCCAATAACCCATCTATTTTTTCCTTGTGTTTGTTGGTTTAGGTGGGTGATCGCTTGGACAATGTCTTGCCTTTATTTGATGGTAGTAGTTTGGCTGTTCTTCTTGACTTGGAATTTTTGAGGGGTGTTTCCTTGATGAGAGATTCTTTTGGATGATCGTATCTCAAGCCTGTCACTGTGGCAAACTCTTTAATGCCAAAACAAACTGACATGCCACAGTAGTTGATCCAGATTTTATCCATGTTTTTGCCCTCCTCCTTCAAATCATTATCATCCCCCACATACTTGATCCTGTGCTTGAAGACCATGTGCAATGCTCATTTGGAAATGGGCAATGTTGTCCTCAAGAAGCTTAAAAAAGTGTCCAAAATAGATCTTTTTAAAAAAATTCCTCTAGTTTTTCCTTTTTCATAGTACTCCTAAATTCATCAAAAGGTTTCCCCAATTGACATTTAACTACAAAATCACTATTTAGTTCTGCAGAGTCATCTATCAGCATCTCAACTTGAAACCTGTCAATACTAATAGTTTTAACCGGATCATACTGGGATTTCGATCTTAATTCACGTCCCATTGGTGATGCATTATCATCATCATCTTTCTCACTTTCTACTTCCTCCTTTTTATGTTTATCTTCTTCTTCTTTCTCCTCACTTTAATTTTCCTCACCACCTTTTATAGAACCTTTTCTACCTCCCTCAATATCATTTTTAAAATTTTCCTCAGCTTCACTTTTCCCTGACTAAGATTGCTCAGGAAGCTCTCCCGAATCCATCTGTACTCTAGCCTTTTTGTTAGGTGGTCAGAAGTTGATCCACTTTCAGCTTTGTTTTCTTTTGGGAGACATCTTTTACCCACAAACAAGAGAAAAACAAAAATACATTACAATTGATGTTTGCATAATTTTTAAACAAAGGTAAAAAAAATCAATAAATTTTTATACATCACATTATAAAAAATATTCCAACAAATAACCCTATCAGTTGGAATAGATGAATCTTTTGTTACAGAAGATGCTCCATCTATTGCAACAAATGAACAAACTATTAGAGAAGATCAAAACAGTCTTGCTTCTAGTTTGTTTTATGCCAACAA